>NC_143067.1:24097878-24400909 GCF_052426305.1 Pelodiscus sinensis | reverse complement strand
ACAAGAACGCTGACGATGTAAGATTGTCAGTGTTCTTCCACAAATACAATGACTCTCCCGTTCGGGAAAAAGCCCTCTTGCGCAAATGCTTTTGCACAAGAGGGCCAGTGTAGACAGCTGAGAACCGTTTTGCGCAGAAAAGCCCCGATGGCGAAAATGGCGATCGGGGCTTTCTTGCACAAAACTGCATCTAGATTGGCACAGACGCTTTTCTGCAAAAAGTGATTTTGTGCAACAGCATCCGTGCCAATCTAGATGCTCTTTTCCACAAATTCTTTTAATGGAAAAACTTTTCCGTTAAAAGCATTTGCGGAAAATCATGCCTGTTTAGACACAGCCCATATGTTTACACAGTAGCTGAGAGATGTAATTCCCAGCTCAGGTAGTCATACATGTGCTATCTCTGCTTGAACCCAACACTATAAATAGCAGTGTCACCATGGAGGCATAGTCAGAAGCTTGGGCTAGTCACCCAAGTACATACTATCACGGGTTGAGTGGGATTATATACATGAAGCAGCAAGCCTGCGCCTCTGGCTGAGCTGTTGTGGCCACACTATTATTTTTAGCAGAGTACATTGAGCACAGCTAGCATGTCTAGCCAAGCTGGGACTCACATGTCTAAGCTGCTGTAGACATACCCACAGACTGAAATCCTGGCCCTAGGGAAGTCATTGGCAAAACTGCCATTGATTTGAAAAGTGCCATGATTTCACCTTTAATGTATACTACTACTTGCAAAAAACAAAACAAAAACAAACAAAAAAACTCAACCACAGCTACTTATGCAGAGTTTACTGTATCTCACAGAACTTCATGAGATATAATAAAACACCAGATGCAGAAGACTCAGCAAACACAAACTGAAGGCCAGACTGGGAGAAGAGAATTTTGATCCATGGTACTTGCACAAACCATTAGTGAGTCACATTTCTAAGGACAGGAGGTAGCATGCTCTATGAATGGGGTGTTCACTGAGAAAATGCCATACCCCCAAAGGCCTGCAGAGAGAAAGATAGCCGTATTTAGCCATTAAGCTGAGAGGCCTGGTGGAGAACAGGCAACTAAAAGATAAAAAATATATGAAGGATTCAGTTCATGTAGGGACTTTAAAAGTCATGATGACCCTTAAAACAAATAGGAAATGATGCCTTTAATCAGGACATCAGTTCACTTCTGTCTGGAGGCTTCACTGCTGACTTTTAAAAAAAGTAAACCATGCAAATCACTGTAGACATAAGTCTAGCAATACTAAGGTTAAAAATAATTGATACTGGCTTCTTGTTATGGTGGCTTGAAATCAGG
The DNA here is from genome assembly GCF_052426305.1 of Pelodiscus sinensis. NCBI lineage: Eukaryota > Metazoa > Chordata > Testudines > Trionychidae > Pelodiscus > Pelodiscus sinensis. Next base: position 24,399,604 of record NC_143067.1, on the reverse strand, counting down.
GGCAGTGAATTGGATGACCAACTAATAAAGAAAGGATTAAAGAACTAAATACACATAACTTTATGAAACTAAGACTATGGTAGAGTGTGATCTATTTCTATAGTTCCTGTGGGGTGTGAGAGGAATTGGTTAAGGTAATCTGAACTGGGGAGTTGGGGGGGATAACCACAAAGAAATGGATGAAGTGACATACATGTAAAAATAGGCTGAATATCAGGAAATGGTTTTTCACAGTGAAATCTGTTAGATAGTATTATAATATCAAAAGGGAAGTGGTGGAAGACCCGTGCTAGTTTCAATTGACTGAGCAAAGCACTGGAGAATGAAGTATAGGGAACAATCCCACTATGGTCCCTGGGGGATGCACAAGAAGGATTTAGGTCTTTTTCATCTCCAATTTCAGATCATTAAGTCCTTACTCAAACAAAAGTCCCAGTGAAGTCAGTTAAATTTGCCTTGTGTAAGGATCTTATAATTCTTTCTATAATTCTACCCAATGTACTCAATTTCAAGGCAAATATGTTCTAGTTTGCCAGAGTTTATCATGCCTTGGTTTTCTAAAATTCAGTCCTTCACAGCAGACACTGCTGTACTGTATTTGCTTGCAATATGTACACACATGAGTCACTGGATGATGCACAGTAGAAACAAGGGTAGCTAAAAAGGTCAAAGTCTTTGGGCCTGATTTGCCTCTCATTTAGTTACATTAGTTTACACTCATATAACTCCATTGACTTCAGTGGCATTGCACCTGATTTCTGCTTAGATAAATGAGAGAATATTCAGACTTCTTTTCTCAAATATTATCTCATGGGTTTGTGTGGTCAGACACTTCACACCTGGTGCATTTGTCTGCTTTCACTGCTCATCACCACTGCTGTTGTCTGGAGTATGCTGCCTGTGTTAGGTTTGTTATGAGACAGTATTCAATGTGGTGTCCTTTTAACAGCAGGACTTTTTCTTGTGTCATTAATGAACTAAATGAGGAAATCTAATAAGAAAAAACTACCCTTCAAGCTAACCAAAAGTGATCTGATCCCAGTGAGGAGAATGCTTCACTGCAGTCCACAACTTCCCCTTTTTCAATTCCAACTCAACATTTACGGTCAAGAGATTTAGTGACTTTTGCAATCTACAGCAGGCACCAGGATTGTATAGTCCGCCCAGTGTTCCAAGAGATGGTCACATTCAGAATGACTGGCCATTCTGCCCCACTGCCCCATCAATAATGCTGTGGTGTTGGAAAACCATGTTCTCCCACTCACAATAGCACTGCTCCAAGAACAAGAGAACAGGAACATAGTGTATCTTGTAACTGAACTTAGCTTGGCCTGTTGGGAAAATAGGAAATGACAACAGAGGCTTCTCATTTACATAAAGCTGTAACCATGAGTCATTTTATCTTTCACCGCTTCAGCTTGTCACTGTGACGAGCTTCTGGGTGGTGAGTGAGCACATTGGCTGCTGGTCACACGCTCACGCAGCATTCATGTGACTTGATCAGCGTCTGGTTCAGGGAAATGTGCAAATGTTCACAAGGTAAAATTCCCCTGTAGTGTAGGGAAAGTTATGTATATGGCTTCTGTTATTGTTGGTGAGAGCTATTTCTTAACAGCTCAAGTTAAACCAAGGTGACGGCTTAAACATAAGCCTTCTGTATCCATTCTTGCCACCCGCTCATATGGAATACTTTGTCAGTTTCTAAAGGGGTCTTACATTAATTAACATAATTTATTTTCACACCATTTTATAGAAGGGTAGAACCCTGGAAATCCATGGATATCTGCTTTATAGCTGCAGGTATCTGCATTTGCGGATATGCATCCGCAGCTCATTTCTGTGGATATGGATGCATATGCAGATGCAGATACAATTCTACATCCGCAAACGTGGATGCAGATATCTGTGGATCATTTTTGTGGCTACAGATGTAGATTCAGGTATAAAATTTTGTATCTGTGCAGGGCTCTAGATTTGGGGACACTGAGGCACAGGGCTGTCTTGTCCAAGACTGCTCAGAAACACAATAGGGGCATGTTTACATCACAGAGAAGATTGATGCTGCCACAGTCAATCTTCCTGGGTTCAATTTAGTGGGTGCAGTATAGACCTGTTTGAATGAACTTAAAGGGCATCCCTGTCGGTGCTGGTACTCCGACTTCTCACAAGGAGTAAGGAAAGTCTATGGGAGCGTTTGCTCCTGTCAACCTCCCACTGTGTGGATGGGAATTTAAGATACTTCTACCCAGCTATGTAATTTACGTAGCTGGAGTTGAGTATCTTACTTCAACCTTCCCATGTAATGTAGACCAGGCCTGTGAGACTTCCAAAGTGAACACAGAAGTTTGGGCTTCCAGTCACCCAGTTTAGGGCATTCATGCAGAGAAATGCAAATCTAATTTCTCCCTGTAACTATGAGAGGCCAATGTGTTTGTGACAGCTAAATTCCTTCCTGCTGTAACTCCTCTGAAGTTAGTGGTAGATTTGACTCTTCAATGTGTTATTCTCAGATTTTGATGTTATTGTCACTGCTCTTACCAGCAACAACCATCTACTGGTTTGATCTACTGGAAAGGCAATTTCCACTGGAGCAAATGGAACTAGAAGCCTCACTCTGTCTTATGGCGTATGAGTGTGTTTCCATCAAGACTTCAGGGAGGAGACTGAGTAAGTATGAGTGGAGCTGGGAAGTCACCAAATCATTTCAGAATAAGCCCCCAAAAAGAAGACAAATTTAGAAACAGAATTTAAATGACGATGTGGGAGTTTTCTAAAAAACGGAGTAAAGGGAAGCGAAATATAAATGTGGTGAAGGAAACATTCTTTAGCATATGGGGGAAACTATAATGAATAGACTGACCATATTTGTGAACTGCATATGGATTGCAAAGTCAGCTGGGCCAGTGCAGCTTACAGATCCATGGATTTTTAAGGCCAGAAGGGACCATTAGATCATCTAGTCTGACCTTCAACACAGGACAAAGAATTTCATTCTAGTACCCCATGACTATCATTTTGGCAGAATCACAGGGTGACTGGCCCACTCAACCTCTGACTTTTAAAGAACGCTCCTGCCTCACCTGTAAGTAATCAAGGGTATGTCTATATAATATAGCAAACAAACATACAAAACCCCATGGCTGGCCTGTGCCAGTTATTTTAGGCTCATGAGGCTCAAGCTGTGACACTGTTTCATTGGTATGTAGATTTTCTGACTTGGGCTGGAGCTTCAGCTCTAGGACCCTGAGGGGTGGGAGGGTCCCAGAACTCCTGGGCCCAATAAAATGGCTATCAGTGCACAACTGAAAGAGGGTGTTTCTAAAGATAAGAGTTACCACAGAAGTTAGTAGCAGATGTTTGCCTATTGCTGTATCTTTCTAAGCTTGCAGGAAAGGGCTTAGCTGAAGAGAAGCTGTCTGAGGCCTGTAGCTGTCCTGAGTCACAATCCAGATCCAGGAGGAGGAGATGCTCTGAGGTACTCCTGCTTGTAAGGAGGGTAAGCCTACCAGATTTATTGCAGGCTGGTAGGAGGCTTGAACTTAGAAGAGAACGCCTGCCTGGCTTCACTAGTAGTGAGGGTTACAGAAGAAAGGTCTAAAAAGTTTGTAGGTTGTATGAGAGTTAATAAATAAGTCCAATAAAGAGGGAATCTTCTCCTTGACCTCTGATAACAGGATGAGAGCAATGGGCTTAAATTGCAGCAAGGGAGGTTTAGGTTGGACATTAGGAAAAAATTCCTGTCAGGGTGATAAAACACTGGAATAAATTGCCTAGAAAGGTTGTGGAATCTTCATCTCTGGAGATATTTAAGAGCAGGTTAGACCGACACCTATCAGGGATGATCTAGATGGTATGAAGTCCTGCCGTGAGAGCAGAGGACTGAACTTGATAATGTCTCAAGATCCCTTCCAGTTCTAGTATTCTATGATTCCACTCTAGTCTGGAAGGAGAGCACTGTAAGGAGAAAGGAAGGCAGTGGACAGACAGGGCCAAGCCACAAATGGGCCTACATGACGGGTGGTGCCCTGTCAACAACAGACAGTAACATAGTGTAGTAAAATATCCACTTTTGGAGTATTTTAGTAGCACTGCAGCATCCTTGCCTGCTTGCTTCCTTCAGGATCTGATTCAATGCTTTGATACATTCAGGTAGCCTGAATTCTTCAGGATGCAATCAACTGTGATACATTCCCTTTTGTTGGCTCTAAAAGGGGAGGGGTGAACCCTACATACACCCTAAACTGTGACAAAGAGGTGATGTATTAACCTACAGTAGCTAAGATCAGAACTAGTCTAGTTCCTAAATTAGTCAGTTGGATCTAGGGTTGGTAACATTCTAATTGCTGAGAACTGGACACCCTTGCCCCATCTCTTCCCCTGAGGTCATGGCCCTCACACACCCTCGTTTAGTCCCTCTCTCCCCCACCAGGAAGCTGGTGTGATTGAGCAAGATAGTACTAGTTCATGAGAATTAGAACAGCATGAGAGGTCTATAAGATGTGTTTGTTCTTTGCCTTTTGGAAAACTTTTTTTCTCATACTTGATTCCTTTCTACAATAACATTTTCCACAAAAAATTCATGTAGGAAAAACATCTAGCCTTGAAAGAGTTTTCATTAAATGTCTCACCTGTTTATAGGTAGGCTTTCCCCACCCACCTTTTCAGGGACTCTTTTATTTTTTTAAAGCAAAAGCTGATTGCACACTCAAATGAAGCCAACCTAATCAGTAGGTTCTGTGTGGTACTGTATTACACATATTGACATTTGCCCAAAGTGCATCTTTTTGCAATCGTGTCCTAATTCTTGGGGCTTATCTACATTAGAACAGTTGTACAATCTTAAATAAATTAATTCTGAAGTCTGTGTATCTATTTAGGTGATATCCTCTGACAAACTTAAACTCATTTAATTCATGTTTAGCATGTACAATAAATTACTAAATGATTTAAGTGAGGGTTAAACAGGTTTAAGTGCATCAACATTAAGTAAGAAGTACCTCTACTTCCAATATCCAGAACCAAAGTTTAAAAATCTACCTATTAACTAGGTTAACAGCCTATCCCACCTCTTTTCTATGTGTTATTAGATACAAACAAATACAGGAATGTGCGTTGTTTGGTTTGTTTGTTTGTTTGTTTGTTTGTTTGTTTCCCAATGTAGTGAGTGAGGGTGAATGAGAAGTTCCGCAAACATAGAAAAGGAAATTTCAGCTATACAAACAACAATGCTTTGCTAAAACATAATATCCCATGATAATACCACACAAACCCTGACAGCATATGTAATTTTGCTATAAAATGCAGCAACCCATTTACCAGGCTGCTGCTAGCTATCTACTGCAACAGGGTGGGGAGAGGCAGTAAGGGGCAGTGTTGGGGGTGTGTGCGTCTGTAAAGGGACGCAAGGGGGACATGTGCTGTGTGGGGAGAGGCAGTAATGGGCATGGGGGGGGGAGGCGGGGGAGGGTACACTGTTTGCAGTGAGGAGGGGAGAGGGATCACTCCCCAGAGCTGGTAAACTGGGGCATAGTGGGACATGGGGGTGGACAGGATTCCACCCTGGGCAGAGGTGGAACCTACCTCTCTGCCAAAAAGGCTGGGGCCATGTCTGGGAGCTTAACCAGTTCTCACCATCAGCAGTAGCAGCTGAGCAGTTGCTACTCTTCTCCACCTTTCGGTGGGAAAGATGACTGCAGTTACTCTGGTAACTGGACTTTTTTAATATCCAGGCAACAGTGCTGACCAGACATTGTAAGTTCCCCTTTTTTGACAGGACTGTTTAATCCAAAACTGGATACCTGGCAACCCAATTTGGAGCAGCCCAGATGCCTTGCAGGCAGGGACTTCTCCGGTGTCTAGAGCAGCCTCTGTCCCGTGGTAAGCCTGCGCCTAGGTTTTGGTCTTTTATGTGCTTGAACAATATTGTTTATGTCTTGTTTAGATTGAGTGCAGGAATTGAGCCTTCATACTTGTCTAGTGCTATGCAAATTCAATAAAGATTGTTAATAAACGAGTCCTCACCTAACTGCAAGCTCTCCCCTCAACTTATTCAATCACATGAATTTCTCCATTTACTTTAAAAATGTACACTTAACCTTTTCCTTTTGTTCTCTGAACGGTTTTCTCTTCCTTAATGTCATTTGTTTGACACATCGTGCCACGCACATGTTGCTGACACACCCTGTAGAATTCAACAGACTCAAGTAAACACACCCTGAAAACAAATGCACTCACAAACTCATGGTGATATGAAGACTATACATATATCTGGTTAATAAATGCACAATGACAAAACAGTACAGCACACTGTATACACTCCCAAAGGAAGGGCTACTACAGTTCAGCAGCTAGCATATGCTCCTATACAACAAAAGAGGATGCATAATTGAATAAACTCAATGACTGTGCATACCAACCTTTGAACAAAACAAAGTTCACCTGAATGGTGACTGTACATATTACAGCTCAAGAACAAAGCTTCACAGATTTACCTTTACAAACTATGGCTGCTCATGACCGAGACAAAATATCTCCAGTACATTCCCAATTCATTCTTGAGCATCCACAGTCCAAGCCAGAAGTTAACAAATAGCACTGCATAATGACAAAAATGAGGCCATTTTATGAGAGACTTAAAGGATATTTATTATGCAGATTTATAGAGAATGATTAAAAACTGGGATTAATCTACTTCGAAAAGAAGAGTCTTTAGGCTCACACAATAGAGATGTACAAGATTAGGAAAGAGCAATATCATTTATAGATACATTGAGTTAAAAAGTAACGGATGTCCTATAATCTACATACTAGGAGTACCTAGGTAGTTTAGTCAGACATCTTCTTACCAAGAAAAACAAACCTATGGAATAAATTATTGAAGTAGGTGATTATCAGAAAGATATTGGCAACATGAAGTCCAAGAATTCTTTATATGATTTGTTTCAAACTGGAAAGAATAGCACCAGAGAAGTAGAGGAGCTGATTTGTGAGCATTGATTAAGATAATTCTGTCTAGTGTGGCTAACAATAACAGAAGACACATAACAGTCTATTTAAAAAAAAACTGGGAAGGGCATAAACACCTATTTCCAGTTCTGGACCAGATCTTAAGCTGGTGTAGATCATCATAGCTCCATTTGAAACATTATTGACTTACATCAGCGGAAGAATTGGTCTGTAAGAATTATTTAGTGTGACACAGAGGGAATAACTACTAGCAATAAAACAAAGGAAAATGTAGGTTGAACACTGGTAAAAGTTTCTTGACAATGAAATGTACTTCGTCAAGGAGTAGTCTCCCACGAAAAGAGTAAAAGCCCTATAATTTGGGACTTTAAAAATCTATATTGAGAAAAAGACTAGAAAACATGCTGTAGGGGAAAATCCTGAACAAACAGGGTAATGTTTTTTCCTCATCTCTAACATCTGTGATTTTGGGTGACAAATAGGTTTCTCTGGGAGCCTGTATAAACAAGAGGTACATGCCAATATTTGGGTTTCTAGAAAACCTAAGTTCTCAGTCTAGTTGTCATTTGCCCTGGATGTGAACCCTTCTTTGTTTTCTCCTGTTTAAGGCAGTGGTGGATTTATCTTCCAGGGAACTTTGGCATCTAACAGGAGCTAGGAGCATCTGAGAGTGGATCATCAAAGCAAGGCTTCTGCTCTGTTGGATTGGAATGGCACTGAATTCACCTGGAACTAGGTGGAAATTTCACCTTAATTACAAGAGCATTTAATTATTTCTCTATCTTTAATCTATGAGACAGTGTTTATGAATCCAGAGAGAGAGAGAGTCATTAATGATCTGTTTAATCTGTAAGAAAGCAGTCAGAAATATGGAATGTATTACTTTTGTGAATATAAAACTAGGAGCTAGAAACACCTGGTTGCTGATCTTGGCTGTGAAACAGACCCCAGAATGCTCCGAGATGAGTCATTTCACCTTTCTGCCTTGGTTTCTTCATTTGAAAAATGGTCTTAATGATATTTACTTACCAACTTTAAAGGAGTTATGAGGATCAATTAATGCAATTTGAAGAGAAATACTACATTGTAATAAGATTACTATAATCAGGAGAGTGATAATTTGTTTCTTTATGAAAAATATAATTACTTTCAGATCCAGTCATCAGTATCAGCTGACTTATTCAAATCCAATTATGCTGTAGTCACACCACATAAACTCTTGTTTTTTGTTCTCATTCTAACACACGGTATGATCTAAGCAACCACACCCAGCTGGACAGCAGTCAAATTCCTGTTCTTATTGGAAGCTTTCTAGAACCCTAATGTAATTAAACACTGTCACAAGGAGTGTCTTATCTCAGGGCATTAAATGCTCCTTTCCTTGGCAAGACTGTAAAGTGAGCTGTATCAGGCCATAAAGCCATTTTGACATTGCTGTGGTGATGTTGAACCCATCATTTTCTTCAGAATCTGAGCTTTTTGTTACAAAAAGCTTCCCAATGTGACTTATTGCTGTGTTGTAGTTATTCCTAAATATGTTGTCAGAGCTATTAGCTTAGGCTGCCTAAGGCTCTATGCATATTAGTTTTTGAGCTTCTAACCAGTTTAATAACTGTTTGGCTTACACATGGTTTATGTCTTCAACACAATGTAGCTAAAACTAGGTAGCAGCTAACGCTATTTGGTTCTTGCCACTATGTATTCTAGTCTGTATCTGGATTATTACTGTTTTTTTGCACTGTAGGACCCTCTAGCAAAACCTGTGTAACCAGTTCTACCTTAGGAAAGCTGGAGATTTCTTTATTGATGTTTATGGCTTGTTATATTTCAGCCTAGTATGTTAACTAGCTCACTGCTAATCATTTAGGAGAAATGCCGCACTAGTGTACAGTAAAACTCCAATTGTCCGGCATCCAATGATCCGGCACTCCTGATAGTCCGGCACCAACTGGAACCCAGAAGTGCTCCGGCCAGCCAGACAATTGGAGCTGCTCTGCCCCTGGCTTCCCCAAGTCCGCCGCTGATCAGTTTCAGCAGAGGATGACTTGGGGAAGCCGGGGGCAGAGAAGCTGGGGTGCTGCCGGGTTGGTCCCGCAGCGCCGCCCTCTCCCAGGCTGTGCAATTCCCTGCCAACCCCCACGCCAGACCCCTCATAGCCCCCCTTCCGGTACTTGCATAATGTGGTCAAATAATATTTATGTGTCACAAAGGCTATGTCTACACTGGCAGCAAGAGTTCTTGCCGCCAATGTCTACACTTGTGCAAGAACTCTTTCACAAGAACACGTCAACACTGCCATGTGCGAGATGTGCTTTTGTGCAAGAGCGTCCATGGGAGTGTGGATGCTCTCTTGCACAAGAAAGCTCTTATGACCATTTTATCCATAGGGCTTTCTTGCGCAAGAAACCCCTGCCATGCGTCCACAGTGGCCTCTTGCACAAGCTTACACCTGTTAGAAAACAGCATGGCTGTGTCTACACTGGGCCACTTATTCCGGAAAATCAGCTGCTTTTCCGGAATAAGCTGCGAGCTGTCTACACTGGCCCTTGAATTTCCGGAAAAGCAACGACATTGAACTGTACAAAATCAGCCGCTATTCCGGAAAAACTATTCTGCTCCTGCTCGGGCATAAGTCCTTATTCCGGAACACTGTTCCGGAAAAGGGCCAGTGTAGACGGCCCAGTAGTCTTTTCCGGAAAAAAGCCCCGATTGCGGAAATGACGATCGGGGCTCTTTTCCGGAAAAGCGCGTCTACATTGGCCATGGACGCTTTTCCGGAAAAAGGGCTTTTCCAGAAAAGCAGCCTGCCAGTGTAGACACTCTTTTTCCGGAAATACTTATAATGAAAACTATTCTGTTTTAAGCATTTCCAGAAATTCATGCCAGTGTACACACAGCCCATAGCTCTTGCACAAAAAGCCCTCTCTTACCATGCTTTACTGTAAATCTTCTTGTGCAAGAGCGGGTGGGCAGTGTGGATGCTCTGCGGAAGAACGGCTGTTCTTGCGCAATAACCCACCAGTGTAGACATAGCCAAAAGGTCTATTAGATTTTTTTTTTTTAAATTCACTCTCAGGGGCTTCTGCAGAATTGTTCCCTACAGTCTAAGCCGTATGCTTTCACCTATCCTAAGGAGTTTTCACCCCCTCTCTTGGGAATCTATTCCACAGCCATTAAGAAGTTATTTTTCAGCTTGTTCCAAGCTAAACTATTTTTGCTTCTAGACATGGCCTTGGTTTCCTGCTGAGCCACCAGAGAAGGGCAAAGTGGAGAGAGGTGGGTCATTAGGCAGGATGCAGATGGCAACAGCTGCAAGGCTATGCTGAAAGTGGTGGAACCCCCAAGGAAGGCAGCATGGTACGCACAGAACTCTGCCAACATCCTTTTCCTTGATTAACCAGAGGAGGTGTTTTGGCTGTAACCATGTTTATTTTCTGTGCTGTGATCTAACCTAACCCGTGTGTAGGTGACATCGCTTTGTCACCTGTGTCCTTTGCAAAGCGGTGATTAGTCTGTTCGGAGTCTGGCGTTATCCTTACACCGTCCTCTGAGTCCCCAGCTGCTTGTTCAGCTTCCAGCACCGCTGGACACAGAGAGGGTCCCATGAAGCAGCCCAGGGCAAGGGCGCGCTGCAGTGCACAGGGCGCGGGCTCTCCCTGCCGTGCACTCCAACCACGCCGGCAGCCGGGGATGGGGGGTGATTATTGTATTTATTGCTTGTGCTCACAGGCCCCTGCCGAGGTCAGGCCTCGAGCTAGGCGCGGTACAAACACGCGGCCCTGCCCCCGAGCAGCCTGTACGCCGGGGGGGGGGGGGGGGGAGAAAGGCCTTTGCCCGAGGTCCCCCGGCGGGCAGCGGCACAGCCAGGTCTAGCTCAGAGCCAGCCCAGTGCCCCCAGCCGGCCTCTCCCCCTGGCCCTTTAACTCGGCGGCGGAAGCGGCTGCCGCGGCCGGCCCCGGCCGCCCAATGGGGACGCGGTTGGCGGCCCATCACTTCCTGGCCCTGCAGCTGCCCGGCGCGAGCGAGGCTGAGAGCCGGCGCGGGGGGGAGGGGCTGGAGGCTGCGCCGCACCCGCCACCAACATGCCCTTTGACTTCAGGAGGTGAGTGCGGGGCGCTTCGCACGCGCCCCCCCCCCGCCCGCGCGCGCGAGGGGCGGTCCCGCCCCCGGAGTTCCTGGCGCGCGGAGCTTGGCGCGGCTGGGGACTAGCGCACGGGGGGGGAGCGGGCACCCGGCATCACGCGCCGGCCGCCGTCGGGTCCTGGAAGGCATCACGAGCGGGCAGGCTGGGGGAGGTTTCGGTGCAGGGGGTGGCTGCTCCTCCCCCGGCCCAGCTGATGCCCCGTTGCTCAGGGACGTTATTCCCTTGCAGCCCCCGGGTGCAGCCCCAGACAAACGCTAAATCCCGGCCTGGCCTGACTCGTCTGGGGGGGGGGGGGCGGCGCTGAACGCCCCCTCCCTGAGCGCTTCCTCCCACGTTTAGGTTCTCAGGGTGCAAACCTGTCCTAGTGCCCAGGTAGGCAGTGGGGCAGCACTCCCTGAAGCGCAGGCATGGAGCTGGCATGTAACATAAAGGTGTCTGGCGCTCTGCAGAAGCTAGGCGAGGTCCCTGCCCCAAAGAGCTTATCCGCTTACCTGGCTGGAATGAAACACAAGTCACAGAGTAGGATGTGGGGACAGGATACCTGGGGAAGGTGCTAGCCGTGAGAGGGAAGTGCATGGGAAGTTGGAGGTTCTTCCAACTATAAGGTTGTGTAACCAGCGGAGAGTGAGGAACCCCAGTGGGCCAGTCTCTGTACTACACTGGTCCTACAGCCTGCTCAGGACAGCGGTCAGTGGCTCCTTAGTGGAGCCTTGAGCATGTTCCTGATGTGGTTCACCCCTGTTCCTGATGCCTGCCTCCTTTTGTGGCATGAGGGAGAACCTAGCACGTGCCTACGTTGGGTGTGCCAGTTGGAGCCCCTTTTCTGGTTCCTCCAGTACCACCTGATAAGGTTCTGGCTAAACTTTTCCCTGGGTCTCTTTCTTTAGGCACACCCTACCTGTGGCCCCATGAAATTGCAGGACCTCCTGGTCAGCCTCCTCCTGGCCCTGGCCAAGGCCATTGTTAATAACACCAAGAGGGGGCTGCTGGGAAAGGGGTGCTTTGTGACTCTGGAGCCTATTTTTGCTCCTCCCTGCACTCACGCTTCCAGAGTTCCTTTGGGTGGCAACTGTTGGCTCTCTAGACAGCTTTGAGGAGTGTGTCTGGGGTTCTCTGCTCTGTGTGCTTTCTGATCCCCTTGTATTAAACCTTGGACCTGCACCCTGCCCATTTTTCATTAGTTGTCCCCCCAAATGTTATGTAATGAGGTTTTCTAAAGGGGGTGTTGCGGATCTTGATAGAGAGTATTGAGGACACGTGGCTGTGTCTAGTGAAGAGGTAGAACCCTTTGTATGATGATGTAAACTGGCTGGGTGGAAGGATACTTACTTTAGACACAAACAGTAACAAAAGAGCTGAGTAGAGAACTCTGCTATGTCTTCCTCTCCTTACTTACAGGGAGACTTACTGACAAGTCTTTGATCTCAGTATAATGCTCTTACCAAGTGCTAAAGCTTCTTTAAGTGGCTGCCTGATGTAAGGCTACATGTAACTAAAGCTTTGTGTGGTTTTGTTACTGACAGCATTAAAATTGTAATCAATCAGAACACCAGGAATAAATCTCAGCCTGTACTGTACTGCATATGTGTTAACAAACATATTGCTTGTGTAGTCCTGTGGCACCTTAGAGACTAACATACATAGCAGTGGTCCCCAGCATGGTGCCCGCAGGTGCCATGGCGCCTGCTGGGCCATTTCTGTGCGCCCGCCAAGTGATCGGTGCCAGCCCTACCCCCGGGCACGTGGTGCATGGGCGGTGCCAGCCCCTGGGCATGCAGCGTATGGGTGGCCCCACCCCTAGGTGCATGGCACAAGGGCTGTGCCAGCCCTTGGCGTGTGGCGTATGGGTGGGTGCTGGCCCCTGGGCGCGCGGCACATGGGCGACCCCGCCTCTGGGCACGCGGCACATGGGCTGTGCTAGCCCCGGGCGCGTAGCACATGGGCGCTGTTGGCTCCTGGGCATGCGGCACAGGAGTGGCACTTGCCCCAGGAGTGCGGCGCCTGGGTGGTGCTGGCCCCTGGGCATGCAGTGCAGGAGCGGTGCCGGCCCGAGGCGCGCAGCGCGTGGGTGATGCCAGCTCCTGGCGTGTGGCACAGGAGCGGCGCCGGCCCCGGGAGTGCAGCACATGGGTGGCACCAGCACCGGGCACGCAGCGTATGGTTAGCCCCACTCCCACGTGCCTGGCGCGTGTGCAGCCCTGCCCCCAGGCGCCCGGCAGCCCCAAAAGGTTGGGGACCACTGATATATAGGATCATGCTCGGGGGCAGACCTGTAAAATGAGGTTGTTATACTTCATGTAGCCTGATTGAATCTTAGATTCATGCTCAAAAACTTGGTTAACATGGAATTGGGGTTGCAATAGCAAAATACTTCTCTATGGTCCTTGTGCTCAGGTGTGGATGAGAGTTTTGCGGGGCCCAGGGCTCGGGGCCTATTGAAGCATGGGATCTGGTGCAGCACGATTTTGCGCATGCACCACTGCCACAGCCAACAGGTAGTAGCACGTGCGCAAGGCATATTGAAGCGCAGGGCCTGGGACAGCTGCCCTGCTCGCCCTGCCCTATATCTGCCGCTGCTTGTGCTCATCGTGTACACATAATTTTAATTTTTCAAACTTGCTTTGGAAGAGCAGAGAATGTGCAGTTAAGGTGTCCTCACGCACCTCGTAAGAGTTTTGGGCTTACAATTAAAAATGCACAGTTAAATATTGGATAATTGTGAAATGCAAAATTAAGGTGATACTTCCCATGCAAAAAGCCATAGAACTTAGCTGTGCCCCCTCTGGGATGTAAGGAGATGCTAGGAGGAACTGAGAATATTACAGAACCCTTTCAAACAAAACTAATTTTGTCTGTGCAACCCATAAGTCCACATAAGGACTCTTATTTATACAGTTCAGTGGGATTTTCTTTGTATCCCATGGATGATTGTGTCTTGTGGAATGAGCATAGTGGAGTATTGCTAGCTGGAAACAATTCAATTTTACTGAGTCCACCTACTGATTTTTTGCGGGGTCTGTGGCTTTAAAATCACCTGTCTAATTTTGCATGAAACTTGGTAGAAAAATTATTCTTCAGCTTTGGAGATTGACATGTGATTTTTGAAACTGTCAGTCTCTATTTGCAGACAGTAGAGGTATGGAAAAATAGGGCTTGTAGGGTCTGGAGCAACTGCTGTCATTCTATTATAGTAAATGTCTCACGTGGCTTGATAAATGCATCTCAAAGCTTTAAAACCCACGTGGAAATACAAGCTCACTAAAATAAAGGAAAGGGCTGATAATTTCTGTCTCATCCTACCATGAACTAAGTGAACTTGGGGTTACAAAGTTTAATCCAATCTTTCCCAATATTTGGAGGTGTTGAGAGCTATTTTTGAGAGCTTTCAAAGTCACAGCAACTCCTTTTTTTCTTGTCAACCAAGAGGGCTAAAAATAGATTTTTAACACATAATGTAAACTTCAATGAAAGAGGGTTTTTTAAAGATGAAAATCATAAAATTATGAAAGTGGTATATCCCATTACTTAATAGTTTTATGGTACAGAAATTGTCATGCCCGACAAAATAAAATCATGCAGTGCTGTTGTGGCCTTGTCGGTCCCAGGATATGAAAGAGACAAGGTGGGTGATTGTTGATGAGCGAGACAAACTTTCAAATTATTCAGAGCTCTTCCATAGGAACTAACTATGCTGTTCTACAGAGTAGCTCTAGATAGAGTGGATTGCTGTCGTCTGGGCTGGAGTTGATGTAGGTATGAATGAAATGAGGTATGTGTCTGCCAGGAAAATGTGAAGGAATTTGTACTTGGCCTCTGCTGCCCCAATAGAGATGAGACCAACACTAAGTCTATGCTGGCACTTTACAGTGGTGTAACTTTCTGGCTCTGGGGTGTGGAAAAACACCCCATCCCCTCCCAGCATGGCAAGTGCAATGTGAACCAGGCTACAGCACTGTTAGCTAATTCCCTCCTGGAGGTGGCTTACATAGAGCACTCAGTGCTCATTCTGTGGCCACACTTTGTTTAACTTGCTGCCCTGGTGGTGCTTTCAATTTGTAAGTGTCAACAAAGCCTGATCATGTTGAAAAGATGTGACTCTAGCTCCTCTTATCTCCTATATCAGTAGTGGCCAAAATTTACCTTTTCACAGCCTTTCAGCAACCAACATATCAAATAAAATGAGCTGGTGAGTCCTAGTCCATCTCCTAGTGGACATAGCTATATGTCACAGATACTAGTAATTCCTTGAGAGGCCAAAGACTGAAGACCTCCATATGTTAGGATTAGGGATGTCATTGTGTAGACGACTACACAATTAACCGATAAACCTAGGCTTATCAGTTAATCTTGTCGACTATATGCATTCCCTCCGCCCCTTATCTGCATCCCATGGAGCAGCCCATCCACAGTGAGCCTGGGCCCACCGTGGCTAGAGGCTGCTTTGCGGTAGCAGCCCCTATCCATGGGGGGTCCGAGGTCCCCATGGACAGGGGCTGCTCTGCATCCCATTGAGCAGCCTCTGTTCCTCGAAGCTCGGATCCCTCATGGACAGGGTCTGCTGCCACCCTGTGCTGTTGCCTTTGTATCAGAGGCAGGGGGCTGCCTGGGAGTGGGGTCGGGAGTGCACTGGCTGAATAGTCATGTAACCACTAAGATTTCATGTGGTCACACGACTATTAGGTTAAATAATATTTAGCATCCCTAGTCAGGATTCAGCACATTGGCAGGGTATAATGTGGAAGAAGCTTGTGCTGTTGTCTATGCTGTAGTCTGTGGATAAATAGCACTTTTACCTCCAGTGCTGTCAAGCTGTTCATTTTCAAGAACACCAAATTCATTTCAAAGTACAATGAAATGTGTTCACTCTAAATTAGTTGAGAACCAGTGAACCACCATTCTGGCCCAGAGAGTATTAGGGTTTTAATAATACAGGTTGTACCTCCCTTAACCGGAACTCCCTGGTCTGGCAACATCCGTGGTCCAACATGGACAATGGATATTCCTGGACCACAGAGCCCAGGAAGAGGGTGGTCTGGTGGTGGGACAGGAGTGCCATAAGGAGGGAGAGGGGAAGGAGGGAGGGAGACAGAGAGAGAGAGAGAGAGAGGCCATGGTGGGGAGTTCTGGCTCCAGCGGCTGGGAAGCTCTAGCTTTGCAGAGCTCTGGCTGTGTTCTGGCTCCAGCGGCCGGGGAACACCAGCCCCAGTGGCAGCCAGGGAGCTATGACCTGGGCCATGGAGCTCTGTCTATGTTCCTCTGCTGCAGAGACAGACAGCTGTGGAGCTCTGGCTGTGGCACTCTGGCCTCAGTGGTAGCAGCAGAGCCAGAGAGAGCCCTGCGGGGCTGGGGCAGCAGCAGAGGCAGGCTGGAACTCTAGCCTGGTGGCGGTGCTCACGAGGGGAGAAACCTTTCTTGGTCCAGCAAATCCCCTTGTTTGGGACTGGTCAGGTCCAGAGGGTGCCGGACCAGCGAGGTCCAACCTGTACTTTAGGACTTGCGTATAAAATGCAGTGGAGAGGAAAACTACTAGGTAATTCCTGCAATCATTCTGTGAAGCAGGTAAGCAATTAAGACCTTCTGTTAACACATCTTATCTTGGTAATGCCTTCCTGCCTTTTTATTCTTGAAGCTAAATTTGGGCTACAAATGGGATATTTTTTTTTCACACATTACCGTAATCTGTCTTTGTCATGCAAAACACCTTCATCCCACGCCACCCTTTCTACTACATTTGCCAAACAACTGGAGCTGTGGATGTTTTTAGGGACCCAGGCCTGCTTCCATGTGTAGAGTCCTGCAAATCTGCAGGTATCCCTGTGTATCTGTGGCTTATTTCTGTAGATACAGAATTTGTATCCGTATCTAGAACTAGGGATGTAAGAGTGTAACCAGGTTAACAAGCATCAGCTTATTGGTTTCCCTTACAGTTACACTTTTCACTGGTGCATGCCAGAGCCTGCAGCGCAGGTGGCTCTCCAGAAGTGGGGTTGGGAGCGTACTGGCTCCAGGCATATACTGGCTCTTCCTCCCCTCTGCTTCTGGGGGGCCAGCTGCACTACAGGATCTGCAGCATAAACTTTATAAAGTTTACACTGCAGAGCCCACAGTGATTGTAACAGCTAGGATTTTTAACGGTTACATGGTTAAAATCTAAATCTTAGTTCAGAAGAGAGCAGCATCTCTGAGAGGAAAGAGACCTTGAAATTTTAAATGTTCTTCATAATTCTCTGTACAGTGGTGAGGTCAAAAATATCAGTGTGTCTGAGCACTGGAAACTGGGTAATAAGGTGAAACTTTACCACATTTTGTTGAAACTTTACCACGTTTTGTTGTTGGTCCCTGTGGCTGATTGATTGTCTGGAGATTCTCATTATAGTTAGTCACAGATGGCTGTGGAAGAGCCTCTGAGGTGTCTGAATTCTTTCAGGACTATTAAACTGCTGTTACTCAGCCTGAGAGGAAGTATAAACTAGAGTAACTGTAACTGAGATTCTGTTTTAATTGTGGGCAATTGTGAAGTTATTTGCTAACAGGTCCCAGTGCTGTGCTATTTTGGCCTGGAGAGTAAATCACCATTTATAAATTAATGGAGCAATTCAGAACTCACTGCCCATCATTTAATAGTTTTGCTGAGTTTTTTACTGCTTGATGGTGTGAGTGGAATAATAGATCTCACCAGTAATTGGACGCAGATTTCAGAGGCATGGGGAAGGAGCCAGGCATAGAGGGGAGTTAGATTTAAATGTTAAGACCGAGTCTACACTTAGCTATACTGGCAAAACCTGCCAGTGTAGATGCAGCTTATAGTGACACAAATGTGTTTTTGCCTGTATAGTGTATCATAGTTCTCTGAGCAAAATTGTTAAGCATATCCTTGTTCTCTGAGCATTTTGGTTAAGGAGTTGGACTTCTTCTACACCAGCAAAAGACCTGGGGTTAGACACACAATTGTATTTGTATAAAAGTATTTTTGTCAGTTCAGCGCTTTTGCTGGTGTAGAAGAAGTCCAACTCCTCAACCAAAATTACTATAGCAGCAGAAGTTTCAAGGGTAGACCTGGACTTAGACTGGAAGCGCTCAGTGGTAGGAGCTGTCTCTTATTCTGTTGGTACGTAACCTAGCACAATGGAACCCTGTTCTGAACAACTAAACTTTTTTTTTAAAAGTTGTCTGTCTGTGGGATGGAAATAGTAATCCACACCTTAAATCATAACTTTTTGTTGCTTCAGTTCTTATTTGTCTTTCCTGAACCAGAAGGATCATTTCCATTTGAAGCTGGTATGCTTTCAACCTTGTTGCTTTTAGAGGAGGGTAGAGTGTGAGTGTGTGTGTTTAAATCCATTCATTTTGATGGCTAACGCACAAAAGTGATTCCTGAATTACCTGTCCTGAGGCATTTGAGAAGCTGGTAAAGCTATAGGGCAGTATTACATTGCCTTTTTCTCTCTCTCTGCCTCTCTCAAATATTAAAAATCGGCTTTATACTGACAGATTGACTACAGTAAAATCTTACAAAATTTCTCTTCTGAATTTTGTGATTGCATTCACTTGTGAGCACCAGAAAAGAGCTTGGTTTTTACTCTTCAAACTTCTAAGAAAACAAACCAACCTTTTCTTCCTGACTTTTTTTATCTTCATCAGATTCAGGAGGGTTTGAACCCAAAATCCTGATGACATTCAAAATGCTAGTTAGTTGGGTAACATCTTTTCCTTTTCTATAAATTCACCATTTGTGTATTTTTTAGTAGAGTTCCTGACTGAATGACGCATCACTATTTCCAGATGCAGATCAAATGCTTAATGGAAATGTATGTATTGATTGATAGTTTTAATTTGGAGTCTCCAAGGTGCAGTAGGGACTCAATAAGTCTGTATTGCTGATAGCCCAGGAATAGTTTGTAGCATTGCATCCATCTCTCTGTTTGCTCTTGCTGTGTGTTGTTTAACTAGCTGCATTAATGCACAGTGTTAGTTCATTTGGCAAGAACACTTTTTGAAATGAGCTCTGGGTGCTCTTTGTGCAGAACATAAAGTAAGTAGCAATGGGTGTGTGTTTCTTTAAGTGTGGGGTATTAATGCCAGTTTTCCACTTGCATGGCTTTTTGCTGATGAGATGTGTTGAGCTTAATTTTTTGCTTTAGAACACCGTATGCAAACCTTGTTATATGCCTTATAGTAAATTATGTGAATTAGGACATTAGCTTTAGAGACAATAATTCCTTATATTCATGTTGTACCTTTGTTTAGCACAGTTGGTATAAGGTCCTTCATGGACTCTCATGTATGATTCAGTTGGATGCTGTACTCTTCACTCCCTGATCTAATTTATATATGTATAAATAAAACTGTAGTG
This sequence comes from Pelodiscus sinensis, assembly GCF_052426305.1. Classification (NCBI taxonomy): domain Eukaryota; kingdom Metazoa; phylum Chordata; order Testudines; family Trionychidae; genus Pelodiscus; species Pelodiscus sinensis. The sequence continues at coordinate 24,380,141 of NC_143067.1, read as the reverse complement.
TTGTTTTATGCTGTTACATAGCTGCTGCTTTATACTCCAGAGTTAGTTGCACTTTATTAACTGCTAAAATAACTAAGCTCTTGGTTACGCAATATCTGTTGTTCCATATTTTTATATTGTAATGCCATCACTGCTGGAATAGAAAGGGGTATGTGCTGTTTGCCAGTGATACAGTACAACCTAGAGTGACACACAACCTTTACAAATGCACTTGATGTGGGAATCGTATGTAATTGCCAGAGTTTGGTATCAGGATACTGCTTCCCCTCCCCCCTCCAAAAAAAAAGTTGCTTAAAATAAACAAGATATCTTTGGTGGATAAATTGGGGGTAATTACTGTGGAATCTCAGTGGTCACACAGGCATGGAAGAACCTGAGCAAGCATTGGCATGTGCAGAACCTCTAGAAGTGTCAAGAATTTCTAGTGAAGTTTGTGCCATAGGTAATGTGATACAGACTGTATCTATATATTAAATACTTTCTTTCCAAATATTCTTCATACCCATCTATTCCTTCTAACATCTAATAATTGCTCAAGTGCAAGATTTTTACTTCAGCCACAGAAGAAACACACTAAGTTTGTTAGATTTTGGGTTTTTTCCTCTTGACTTCACTTTACCAAGGTATTGGTAGCTTTACCAAAGTGTTTCTCAGTTTATTAGTTGAAGCACAATCTTCACTTTGTGACATCACAATTCATTGATTTGCAAACAGTTGGATCAGATGTTGCACACAGGTTTGTACCAACGCTGCATAAATTAAGCAAGAGCAGTGGAAGCTGAGAGAGCTTGAATGTAAAACATATGTTTATATCTATTGAAAAGATTAATTGATTTTTTTTTTTTTAAGGCCAGAAGTGACCATTAGATCGGTCTGACCCATATGACAGAAGACATAGAACTTCATCCAGTCATTCCTCTATTGAGATCAAAAGCAGGGGAAACTTAATTTGTCAAAGGCTACTGGAAATAATATGGTTTCCTCATCCACTCTACAAAATCTCCTATGTCCTAAAGCATTTTTAAAATTGTTGAATATGTGGATAGTGATCAGAGCTCTTAAATCAGAGTGAACTGGCTACAGGTGGAACTTCCCTAGTCGGCACCCTTAGGACGTGACTGGTACCAAACAAGAGAATTTGCTGGACCACAGGAAGTCAATATTGTCTAGCAGCATTACCAGCACTTCCACTGCTTACTCCTAAATGTTTTCTAAGAGCTCAGTAAATTAGAACTAAATAGCAGCACAGAACACTGAGAGCCAGGACTGGCAGCTGTGTACAGATTTTATGGGACTGCAGAAAACTTGGTCATACCAATGATAAGTGGGCATTTGGGTAACTAAAATCATGCCAACCACAGATGTTGCTGGGCCAGAGAGTGCCTGACTAGAGCCGTTCAACCTGTAGTAACCTGTAGAGAGTTTCCTGTTCAGTGACTGCAAATATCCATTGTACAGTTGGAGTGATACTGTGATAAAAGGCGGCTAGCTTTTGAACTGTTTTCAGTTGCTGGAGAATTTAAGAAAAAATTTCCTTGATGGAAAAATATCTTAAACTTTTATCAGGAATATGCACAAGGAGCCCAAAGTATAGATTTGATTTTTATAATGAATGAACACTTAGTAATGGGCACAAATCCAGGTTAAGGTAACAAAACACATAACAAATTCACTTTCTCAAATCTCTCTTCAGTTTTAGTTTGAAATAGTGAGACTTTGAGGTAAGTCATTTTAGGGATGTGAAAGACTAGTCGACTATCCAATAAGCAAATGAATGAATACAGTACAGCAGGTTTAGGAGAATAAATCAGAGGGTGGATTGTGTGAAGAGACCATAGTGAAGTTGGGATCCTTTTTATAACAATGAAATCTTCCTTTTCTGGTAGATAAGCTGGTACCCCCATACTGGGTCCTAACTAAGCCTTTTAAGGATGTTAACAGGTGGTCCAGCTGAATTTGTTCATGGTAATCAATCATCTGAATTAAACAAGATTAATCCTCTATAACTGGAAAAGAATATAAAGATCATAGAAGGGTGCTCAGAAATAAAATGGTAATTGGTCTATTAGAGAAGCTTAACTGGTAGCTTCACCTTTGAGCTTTGTCATAGGATAGTTACTAAGATGTTGCTGGATAATCACCAGCAGCCGAAAATATTTGGTGCTATTTTGGTGTCCCTGGAAAAACGGGCATTCAGTGTCCTCAGATCTAGTGTATTAGGCCACCGTTTCTCAACCTTTTTTTAAATAAAATACCCCTTTAAATATACATATATGTACCCCCAGTCTCTACAGTTTTCAGACAGACAACATTTTTTCTACCATTGCAGCACATTTGTTTAAACAACTTAATCGTAACTGGGCGGGTGATGAAATTTTTGGGCATAAAAAGTACAAAAATAATAAAGCACTGTAAAACTTAAAACAGAAATTCAGTTTTCTCCAAATTTCAGTTGTTGACGTACCCTCCCCCCCAGACTTCTCTCAAGTAGCCCTAAGGGTTGGGAAACACTGTATTAGGCAATACATCTGTCCATACAATATTGTCCCATTTTACTTTAGGAATGTCGAGGGACTTTTCAGTGCTTTGGGTGTATACAGTAAGCTGGCATTGTCTAGTCCTTGGAGCAAGGGAATGGGCTTCTAGACTCCTGACTCAACTAGCACTTTGTGGTCTTGGGGGGAAAAAAAATCACCTTTCTGTGCCTCAATTACCTGATTTCTGAAAAGTACATATTACTCGCAGAAGGCCTTTCATTTGAAGTTCTCATAGTTTTTGTCTCTGTGGGATAAGCAATTTTATATTTGGCCTTGTACAATAAGAAGCATAATCATAATCAGCTCTGAGAGCTCTAGCAGTTCCCTGTTTGTGGAAAAATCTTTGTCCCCTTGAGTGGAACATGGTTTCTGTGAGAATCCTGTCTAGAGGTGAAAGTAAGTAGGTGTTCCCTGGTGCGTGGTTCCTGCAAAAGCCAGCAAGGAGCTGTTTACAGAGCTGGCAGGGACCCTGGTTGCAATAGGACAGTACCTGTAAGAAATTTTAAGTTACTTTCAGGTGATTTGCTCCTCTATCTTCCTCAGCTGTTGGCATCCCCCATAGTTCTCATTATCCAGACAAAATATTGTCCCTCACTGTTCAGGAAAACCATGTGAGGTTAGTACTAGTAACAAGTCACTTAACACTTTTTCAGTTCTAGTGCGATTCTGATGCTTTCTTTACTTGATCAGATTTTGTTTCATGGTGTTAGACTCCACGGATATTCTGAACTCTTAACAGTTTTAAGTCTTGGCTCTTAAAGACCAAGTGGACATCCTGTTGGTTGTGTTAATTGCTTCACTCAGCATTACGTTCTCTCTTGATTTCAGTCCAGCAGTAGGTTTGGCTCCTTTTAAATAGCAGTCCACTTACTGGAACATTTTTTCTTCATTACATTTTTCTCCTGTTTTGATGAAGCACAGCGTGGCTTGCTCACTTTATTAAAAAAAAATCTCTTCCTCATGCTCTGCCATCCTTCATTTTGGCATTTTATTCTCACTGTCTGAAAGGAAAACAATAATTTGTTGGCACACATCCACAGCCAAGTTTCTCTGTATTTAGAAATACTGTCTCCCTCCTAATTCCACTGAAATGTAGTTGTGCGTAACGTACTTTTCCTTTGAAATTATATATGTTGTTGTGCTTTCTCTTACCCTTTACTTTTCCATTCTTCCCAAATTCTGAAGCAGTTTGTTTTGTTTGTACATTTCAGAGACAGTGATATCTGGTACTCCTAGAAGATGGAGAGCATCCCACAAAAGCACTTGAAGACTAAAACCACCAACCTTGTAACAGAATATTAGGAATATTAAACACTGTTTATTTTAGTAATTGTGTAGCCACAAACAAATTATTGGTTACATGGTTACTAAAATACTCCCTCGGTGTGGAGCTGGCAGCCAGTGAGGTCCCAAATCCCGGCCCCACTCCCAGGGAGCCCCTTGCCATCCTACTCAAAGTGTGGAGTGGCAAGCGGAGCCAGTCCGTGAGAGGAGCTGGTTTAAAAATCAGCTCGTTGCACAGACTGGCTCCCTCCTGATGTCCTGTGCTGCTGCCTCTGCATGGAGCAGCAGCTGGCCCTGTTCTTGGGGGTCCTGAGCTCCCCGCAGACAGATGCTGCTCTGGCATCCCCGGAGCAGCCTCCATGGTGAGCCTGGGACTACCATGGACAGATGCTGCTCCATGGCAGCCTCCTCTTCCCCCTGTCCCTGCACTGCTGCCTCTGTATCAGAGGCAGTAGCGCAGGGTGTGGGGTAGGTGGCTCCATGGAAGCCAATATGTGTGGGGAGCTGGCTTGAAAGCCAGCTTTCCACATGTATCGGCTCCTGCCCACCCCCTGCACTCCCCCTGCACTGCTGCCTCTGTGAGAGACAACGGAGGAAGGGAGAGCAGGTAGCTCTGCGGAAACCAGCATCCATGGAGAGCCTGCTTAAGAGCTGGCTTCCTGTGAGCACCGGCTCCTGCCTCCCCACTCCTCCTTGCTGCCTCTGATACAGAGGCAGCAGCTGGGGGGAGGGGGGGATACATATAGTCGTTTGGATTAACCACTAAGTTCTATCTTATTGGTTAATCATTTAAATGATTATACACTAACATCCCTACAGAATATAGTTGGAAAATAAGGCATAATGCGCAATAGGATGACAGGAGGAAGGAGCAGGGCTAGGAGACCTAAGTAGTAGTCAGTTCAACCACAGAACAGAACAGCTGCTTAGCTTTTTGCATCTTCAAGTGGAGGTGAATGTTCCTTTGTTCTAAAACTTACATGTTTGTGTTTTGTATGGGTGTTGTTGTTGTTGTTGTTGTTGTTGATAAGCTGATGGTTCTAGGACTTCTGTATGAAGATAGAGAACAGGTGAAGGTTATTTAAGTAATGACACTGCAGTCTAGGGGTATGTCTAGACTGCATCCCTCTGCCGGCAGAGGGATGCAGATTAGGCAGGTCGACGTTGCAAAGGAAGCGGGGATTTAAATATCCCATGCTTAATTTGCATAAAAATGGCCACTGTTTTTGCAGACAAAGTGCTGAGTTGGCAAAACGTGGCAACCATTTTTATGCAACTTAGGCACGGGATATTTAAATCTCTGCCTCATTTGCAATGTCGACCTGCCTAATCTGCATCCCTCAGTCTAGACATACTATAGTGACACCTAAGGTATTTAAGCATCCACACTCCTGCCAGAGTTTCTGATGTCCTATCATCCCTGCTCTTTACAGTCCAGTTGCCTACAGGCTGAAGTTGTAATGAACATACTGTGTGTATTAAAACAGAATCTGCCAGCCCTGTATAGTGTTAACCTTATTAGCTTGTTCTCAGTATTCCTCCTTGTTTGAGAAACTTCCTCTATTTCAATATGTATTTGGAATAAGAATTAAGAGGGAGGAACTGTATGGCTGGCAGAGTAACCTGTTCCTGTCCTTTACCTCGGGATGTAAAAGTGCAAAGAGCTATAAAGTCAGAGAGGAAGGGTGGAAAGAACATCAGAGGAGTGGTTAGGTGACTGGATTTTGTGTATTATGTAAGTGACTTGTCTTGTGCCAGTCCCAACCTCATCGGTTTTTAAAACGTAGTTCAAAACTACATTAAAATCCTACACCTCCCTGAATTTTCCAATCCATATTAGAACTTGCTTGAAGCAGAGTAAACTGTTTTAGTTGTGTAATTCTGAAGCAACAACAACAAAAAATCACTCCTCTACAAGTGGGCTTCTGAAGTACATATTTAAATATACTATTGTAAATACAGCCAATAGATTGCTTATGGATAGTTACATCTTCGCACCCGTATAATAGTTGATAATCTCAAAATGTGTTTTGAAAACTGGCTCATATTTTTAATAACCAACTTATTCATTGTGCTTTGAACGCATGTTTGTCCATGTTCACTCAAACATTCAGGGTCAGACTTCAAAAAATGCATGTCCAGTTTGCATATATAAATTTTGGTTTACAAGAACATGCACTTTAGCTTTACACACTTGTGAAAATTAGGACTCCTATTCAGGAAAGCAACCCTGTTTGTAATGACATTTATGCTTAATTTGTGTGTTCAAATGCTGTCATGGATCAAGGCCATGGCTCTTAAAGTTCATGTATCACGAGGTCTTCACATACTCCTTGAGTTTCCCTAGTAAAGACCTTCCAAATATGAGTTTTCTTAAAACACCTTAGATCAGTGGTCACCAACCAGTAGATCGGGATCTACCAGTAGATCTTGGGCTTCTGACAGGTGATCCTGACTGGTTTGGCCAGGAAGCTCTCAAGCGCTGGTACTTCAGTTGCTTTTCCACCTACTGTCATGCTGCTCCTGCCCTCTGCCTTGGAGCTGCCCCTTAGGAGCCTCCTACTTGCTGTGCAGGGCGTGGGAGGGAGAAGGGGGGGCACTGATGTCAGGGTTTCCCTCCCCCTCCACTCCTGTACTCTATCTTCACACAGAGAGAAGGGGATGGAGGGAGGTTGGCAATGCAAATTTCTGTCACTCTCACAAACGTACACTGTCCTTCCCTCTTATATCTCCACCCAACAGGTACATGTGGGGTTGTTGCTACTTTTACTGCTTGTTAAATGGGTTATTTTTAGTGTTTGACTGGTCTGTGCATTTCATAACTTTTATTTCTCTCTTACACTTAAATTTAATTCTTTGAGTAGTGAGTTCTAAAAATGCCTAACCTGTCATGGCTGGAATAATTATCCCTGTGGTAATTGTGCTCCTGGAGGTGGCTAGCATGTCCCTGCAGCACCAGAGACAGGCAGAGAAGGGGGTCTCCACATACTGTTCTTGCCTGTGGACACCACTTCTGCAGCTCCCATTGATCAATAACCGAGAACCGTGGTCAATAGAAGCTGTGGGGTTGGGGCCTGTAGATGAGGGGCAGCACATGGAGCCACTGCTGTACATGTCAGCTGCTTTCAGGAGTAAGCCTGCTTTCACTCTGCTGCTCTATCCCTGGGGCAGCTGTCTGTCTGCTCCCAGGGTGGGTGGAGCTCAAGCTCCCAACCCTGTGCTCCCCAGGCAAATGCTGTAGCCCTATAGCCACTCCAGAACCCACCTCACCCCTTCAGAGGGTCCCTTGTCCTGCTTTCCTAATGTGGGAGCCAGCTCCATCCCTGGAGCAGCCTGTGTTGGCTGTCTGGACCTTGTGCTCCAGAGGCTGATGCCCTGCCCCCCCGTTCACTGGAGATCCCACTCTACCTCCCTCCCTTCAGTGGGTCCCTTATGCTGCCTTCCAAGTACAGGTGCCAGCTCTATGTCTGCGGCAGACCCTGTTGGCTATCCTGCTGCTCCCAAGCTGGGTGGTACTTGAACCCACCACCCTGCCCTCTCCAGTCCAGTGGTCTAACCCTTAGTCCACTCGAGCCCACCCCACCTCCCTACTTTCAGAGGGTCCTTTATTGGCTGTTTGGTCACTCCCCAGATGGGCAGAACTCAAGCCTCCAACCTTGCGCTCTCCAGGCAAATGCCCTATCCCCTAGGCCACTCCAGAACCCTCCCCACCTTCCTCTCTTCAGGATGCCCCCTCCTGAACTTTGAACCCCTTGGCCCAAGAACGGAGCCTGCACCCCCAACCCTCTACCCCAGCTTGGTGAAAATGAAAGCGATTCGGGGAGGAAGGGGAATGGAGTGAGCAGGGTGAGGCCTCCGAGAAGGTGTGGGGCCTAGGAGAAGGTGGGTATGGAAGTGGGGCAAGGATATTTGGGTTTGAGGTAGATCTTACTTAAATTGAAAATGTGATCTTGTGGTTAAAAAGGACCCCAGCCTTACATCTTACACATTTAGCACTTACGAAGCTTTTCCATTTGTAGATATATAAGTACTCTACAGTAGGGATGTCAGATATCATGTAATTGAGTAGTTGTGTAACCGTATGAAGTCTTAGCAGTTACACGACTATTCAGTAGTCCCTGGGGGCAGAGCCAGCAGCCAGTGCACTCCTGGCCCCATGCCCGGAGAGCCCCCTGTATCAGAGGCAGCAGCATGGGGTCACAGGTGGAGCTGGTCTATGAGGGGAGCCAGTTTAATAACCAGCTCTCTCCTCGCAAAATGGCTGTCTGTCGCTCTGAGCTGCTGCCTCTGATATAGAGGCAGCAGCATGAGGTGGCAGCAGCCCCTGTCCATGGGGAGCTCGAACCCCCACCCCACGGACAGGGGCTGCTCTGTGGGATGTGAAGCAGTCTCTGTAGAGAGCTCAGGCCCACTGCGGACAGAGGCTGCTTCACTTGGGGGGAGGAGAACTGGCTTTTAAGTCGGCTCCCCGGAGCACTGGCTTCTGCCTGCCCCCTGCCTCTGTAAAAAGCAGCAAGTGGAAGGCAGGTAGGTCCGCAGACCTGGCACGCAAGGGGAGCCTGGTTGAAAGCCGGCTCCCCGTGTGTATTGGCTCTATCCTGTCCCCCCCTTACCTTTTTGTCAGCCGACGGTCAGGGCAGTGAGTCCCTTATGACCGGCTGAAGTTCTTTTAAATTGTGCTTGGTTCTGTTACAGCAACTGAAGGAGTCAGGTTAAAGCTTAAACAGTTACTATTTTATTGTTACAGGGTAAATTTAGCTGTTAAATGCTACTACTGTGTTACAGATAACACAGACACTACAAAGGACAGGACAGAAATTACACTAAGAAGTCATTTACAGGTACCATGAAACCCTTTGGTTCTCTGAGCTCTTATTAAATGCATGCAAAATAGACACATAGCAGGTATATATTCTCACCCCTGCGTTCCAGACTTGGCGTGGCCAGCGTCTTTCTCTCAATCCCTCGGGAAGAAGTAGGGCGAGGTTGGGCGTCCCACAGACCTCGGGAGACAATCAATACCTGCCAGCAGGTATAGATGATTGGAGCTCAAATGGGGTGGGCTGCTGAACCTCTTTTATACCCCTTGGGTCATGTAGGCTTCTTCCTGGGCTCAAGTGGCCAATTAGGAAAAATGGCTTTGAATGCCAAGTTTCCCACGAAGGGTGCAAAGCATAATTCACACCTGGGAAAATGCAGACAATGGGCACCTCTGGTATGTGATGGGCGAAGATTCCTCTCTGGGACAGTGCAGGCGTGTCAATTACTGGTACTAGCCATCAGGGCGACGGGAGGCCCCGGGTCGTCAGCTAGCCCATTTACTGTCTGGTTTCTGTTTATGGTAGAGTCAGGGACAGGCAGCAAACCTGTGTTCCCAGGGCATCAAAGGCTGACTGCCTTTCTCTTGCTCTCTGGGGGGGGGGGGGGGGGGGGGAAACAAGATGGGGCTCGTGGAAAAACAAGATGGGGTTTTGTGTCTGGCTACACTTCTGTGCTGCTGCCTCTGTCAGAGGGAACAGTGTGGGGGGAGGGAGGCAGGCGAATCCAGTACATGTGGGGAGCTGACTTTTAAGCCAATGCCTCACAAACACCAGCTTCTGCTCCCCCTTTGCTGCTTCTGATACAGAGGCAGCAAGGGGGAGTGGAAATGCTTGTAGTTGACAAGATTAACCGATAAGCCTTGGCTTATGTGGTAGCCTACAAGATGACATCCCTACTTTACAAAGTCAAATAAATATTACTAGCCCCACCTTACAGGAGGAGAAAGTGAAGAATCAAGGTTAAGTGACTTGACCAAAATCACTCAGTCACTCAGTGCTGTATATAGAATAGAGCCAGATCTGGTAATTTCCAGTCCTTCATACTAACCACATGACTGCCTTTATATGTCACATAACCTCTCCTGTCTGCTCTCTGTCATGTTACCCTCTCATGGAAACTTTTGTCTAAACAAAGAGAAACGGCAAACTCAAAGTGAAATAGTAAGAGCGAGGAACTCCTGAGATCTTATTCTGGGTCTGCAACTGACTTCCTGTGTAATGTTGGGCAAGTTCTTAAACTCTAAGTATCTATTCCCCTATCTGTCAAATGAGGATAACAACATTTGCCAACTTCATTGCAGGAAGAATAATTAGTATTTATTAAGCATTATATTAGCAGCAATGAGCGTTCTGCCCTATACGTCAGAGCTGGTAGTTGTCTTTGGCTAGGAAACAAAGGAACTTCCTGTAAACAATGCATCTCAAAATACAAGCTTAAATGACTTTCCTAATGTATGGAAAAAGTGGTTTGTACAGCTATAGATTACCTTCAGCACCCAGTTTAAACTAAGGCAATAGGTTAAGGCATCTGTGCGGGTTTTTTTTGTTTTCTCTCTCTCTCTCTCTCTCTGGATTTTATAAGCGAATTTAGTACAGTTGAAAGGGTTCTGGCTTATTTCACAGCATTGTAGAGTGAAACCTTATATCTATCCCCAGAACAGGTGCTACGTGGTTAGCAATAGATTGGAAAAATAGTGCACTTTTCTTGAGGCAGGTTGATGGTGTACTTTTTTAAATGGTTAAATTTCAAGTTGAAATTGTCCCTTTCAAAACAAACAAAAAAATATTCTTGGAGGAAAACAGTTCTATTGTGTATTTTTTTTCCAAATCACTTTTCCCCCCCCATTTACTGTGTGAAAGAATCAAATGAGGGAACAAGTAGCCCAAACTGTCCACAGACTGCTGTAAAATTCACAGAGTAAGCAAATAGGAAAAAATAGTAACCTTTCCTCTACTTTGAGTCACAGAGACTTTGGATACAGCTTGTAACAATAGTAGGTAAAAAATAACAAAAAATGAACACCCTCCAAGCCACCTTCTAACACTGCCTTCCAAAAATTAACTTTAGAATCATGCCTTTGTTTTGCTTTAAATTGATCTTGAAAGTTCATGCTTCAGGATTTCTGCTGGCCACCTGTATTGGGTCAGGAAGAGATTTGTTAAAAATCTTTCCTCACTACACATGGCCATCCCTGATGTTTGAGATAGGACAGTGGACAGGGAGGGTGAGGGATCTGAAGTGGTACCAAATATTTCCTCTCTCAGATGCTTGGCTGGCTTGCTCTTGCTGATATACATGGGGTTGGGAAGGAATATTTCCCTCCCCCAGATTAGAATGGCAGTGACAGTGGGAGTTTTTCACCTTCCTCTGCTGCATGTGGGTGCAGGTCACCTGCCAGAATTATCTGGGTATCGTTCATATAATTTCCGTTCCACTGCGGGGGCTTGGCCATTGGTGCTTCTCAGTCTGTTCTGTTCTCTGCCTGTGACACATAATGAACTCGTCTTCTGTGGGTTGTAACTCTTTGGTCTAATTTTGGTTCGTGTGTGGGTGAAAGGTGGTGTTGGTGGCCTATGATACAGGAGGTCAGACAAGATGATCTGAGGATCCCTTTTGGACTTAAATTCTGTGATTTAGACTAGGGATGTTACACCCAAACCCCCCTACCTCCCCGCTGCCTCTGATAAGAAGCGACTAGTCGAGGGACTAGTCAGCTATCCGATAAGCTTATGCTTATCAGATAGTCAACAAGTCACTTAACATCCCTAATTCAGATGGCACTGTGCTTTTGCATGGTAATCTCGACCTGAATTAGATACAACTGTTATTGTTTACCCTTCCCCCTTTGGGCTGGACAGTCTTAAAAGTTGAAAAGTTAAATTTAGAATTTAAAAAAAAATTATTCTCATCAGGAATAATAATGGTAAGAAACTTGCTTTTAAAATCTTTTGAACCTGACTCTCCTCCTTTTGTAAGAAGCTGCTAGGGAAATGAAAAGGGAAAGCTGTACACCCACAGCTGCAATAGGCCTAGTGAAGGAGCCTGTGTGCTGCAAAATAATTATCTTATATTTTAAATGAGCGTCTAAAGGGTGATAAACCACTCAAAATGACCACCTGTGGTAGAGTGCATGGTAACCTTGCTATTTATTTGGCATTGATGGGACTGCTCTAACTCTAGCAGTCAAGGATTGTTAGCCCACCATTACTGGCAAAGCAAAGATGAATTGTCCCAAAGCCATTGTTTCAGAGCAGTGACCCAAGGAAATGAAAGAACAGTTGGTGGTTCTTCACGATTTGTTTTTCTAGCCCTGTATTGTGTGGCTTTCTTTATGTGGTAAAAGCTGCTCTCCTAGTAGAAGCCCTAGAAGGTTGTGTGTATACTCTTGTTCCTCTTTCATGTCTCCCTTTATATATTTTTTTTCTAGTACATTGTAGTTTATCATCTGCTTTGTTTAGTTTTTTTGGTGTCTTGGCAGAGGAGGTAACTGTAATGGTGGAACATAGGAGGCACCTGTTCTCTTCCATGGAGTTATGCCACAGAGAAAATCTGCTTTGCTCTTTTATGTTCCTTAGAAGATAGAAGGGGAGGGGAAAGCAAGCATGCACGTGTGGTAGGGATATTAAATTGCGGCTAATCCACTTATTGAATAGTCAATGGAATTTCCATCAACTACTCGATTAGTCAATGGGGGGGGGAGAATGGGAGAGCTGCAGCAGGGTTAGCTCCCAGTCTGGGAGCTAACCTGTGCTGTGGCTTTGCTTTTTAACTGTTGTATTAAGAGCCCGCCAGGCTCTTAATACAGTTAAAAAGCAGAGGCGCAGCAGAGGAAACCAGGAGCAAGCCAGGACAGAAAAGCTTGCTCCCAGTCCCCTTGCTACACCTTTGCCTCTTTTGCCCTCTGACAAGATGCTGGGGAAACTGGCTTTTAAGCTGGCTCCCCCCAGCACTGGTGGCTCCTGCTCCGCCCTCTCTTTGCTGCCTCTCTCTGATAGAGGCAGCAAGGAGCAGGGGGGATAGTGACTAGTTAAGTCACTACTCAACAAGCATATGCTTATCGGGTAGTTGACTAGTTGCTTACATCCCTAACATATGGTGTGTATTCACATGCATTTGTACACACATGCCTTCCACTGAGCATCTTGCATGCACCAGAACATTTAGTGAAGGGCTTTTTTCTTTAAATGTAAATGGCGGTGAGCATTCCTCTCCTCATACTTCAAGTTGTTGAGGAGCAGGGAGTAGATTTTTAACTTGTGCTTCTTCATGCTTCCAGTTCCCATAATACTTGGTTCTCTGACTTTTTCCTTTTTTTACCTCTGTCCTGCCATGACTTTCTCTGTGCCCAGACAGCAGATGCACTATTGGGGCACAAATGCTATGCAATAAATCAGCTAGCAGACATAGAATGGGTGCCCCAGAAATACCATAGGGAACTAAGAAATAACGTGCCTCTCGCTTCCACTCTGCTATCAGTATGACTGTCTTCAGCTTTAACTCCCTTAGGATGACAAAAATCCTCCTCCTAAACTCAGGCTTACTGTGATTCCATGAAGTATGTAGAACGTGGCAAAATATGTGAATGGTCCTCCTTTCCCCTCTGTTGCCCCCTAAATACACTGAAATTTGGGAGGAGAAGGAAACTTCTGAAGATAACTTTGTGACCGACTCAAATCTCCTCCATACAACATCCAACCTTTGCTAAAAACCTTCCTGGAAATAGAATTATGAATGAAGCCTTTAGCTTACAAATCATTCTGACTTCATCTAGCCCAAATTTATAGTGATTATTTTTGTGTTCCCTGTCTCCAATCCTCAAATTATTAATTGTATGATTTATGCAAAATGAGCCGGTGGATTCTAAATTCCGAATGGATAGGTATATACAAGAATGAACAGGTGGCACCTTGGGAGGAAGTTTGAATAGAAGCAGAGACTGAATGACCTGTGTACTAGGAACGTTAAATTTATGTGTAATCTGGTAACTGTGTGGCTGACAAATATTTACCTGATAAGTGGCTCTGTATTGAAAGTTGTTTGGGAGCTGGCAGGCAGGCTAGCTCAGTCCCAGCAGCTATCCTTGTTGCAACTCTGCAAGAAAAGTTATCTAGGAGTTGGCAGGCAGGTAAGCTGGCTTAGTTCACCTGCCTGCCAGCTCCTAAATAACTTCTCTTGCAGAGCCACAGTGGGGGTTGCTGCTGAGACTTGGTGCGAGCCAGGACTGAGCCAGCCTGCCTGCTCACGGGCTCCTAAATAACTTTTCTTGCAGAGCTGGGGGTAGACGGGGATGCATGTAGCTGGTAGCATTAACCAATAAGCATTCACTTAAGAGTGAATTGTTTAACTGGATACACTATTTCATCCCTACTGTGATCTCCCTTCTTGGCACTAGAGTTCTTCTTCCAGAAAAATTTTGAGGTGGTGATGGCTCTTTAGGGGCAGCTTGTTCTGTAGACAAATGGAGAGCTTGATTCTATAGAGCCACCATTTTAGCTTGTTTCATTGTGCAAAAATCCTCCTTAATGAGTATTCTTGAAAATGCTTTCTAAAATAGAATGGTGGTTGCTCATTCTTCCCCTCAGAAAAAGCCTGTGTATTACACAGATGTCTGACTTGCTGAATTGTTAATGCATCTCCTGTATCGTGAAATGGCAAATATAAAAATAGGAATAACTACACTGATATTAGCAGAGTTGATTATCTGTCCTGGCTGGGTGTCTGACATCTGAATTGATGGACTCCACCACCCAGCTCCGCTTTCTGAGAAGCATGCTCATGATACAACAGTGGAATAGAAATTCCCATGGAAGGAGGCACAGATAGCAGTGGCGAAGGTAGTGCATGGGTGGAGACAAGGCTGACAAATCCCAAGGTTCTGTTTTTTTTTCTTGCTTTGAGGCTAAATTCATACTCTTCACTTCATGGTTAAAGATTTTTATCTTTCATGACAGCTGAATTGAAATAGCTTCTTGGCCAAGTTCACCAGCAGTTCTTTAGCTTTGTCCTTAAGCAGTTGTTACATGGAATAATTACAGATGATTTTGTAGCCTAGAAGGATGTGATCTAAACACTAATTATAAACAAGCCAGAGCGTAGGCGTTCACGGAGCAACTACAAAAGAGTAGCAGTTAGTGCTGTCTGGCATGTTAGGAGCCCAGGTCTCTGCATGCAGCACTTCTATACTGCAGATGGTCAAAAACTGAATTTGACTGGCTGCAGGCAGGCCCCCCAACAGGAGGAGGCAAAGGGGGAACTGCCCCAATGCCTGGCAGCCAGAGATGCGGACCCTTTAAATCATTGCCAGAGCCCCGAGTGGCACGTCTTGGGCTGCCTGGGGGAGGTGCAGGGTAGGAACGTGAAAGTCTAACTATGTACACCAGAGCTGGGCAAGATGGGCCTGGGAGCTGGATCTAGGCTGCCTAACACTTGGATTCAGCCCGCAGATGACATCTGGCTGGTTTCCATATATGTCCTACTGCCCCTGCCACCTTATTTCTAGGTGGTGGCTTAGGCAGCAAGATCCTATTTAAATGGCTCCCATATCCCGGTCACAGCACTACCTCAGTGGGGCCCGGAGCTGCAAGCCTTTTAAATAGCCCTAGCAACCCCAAGCTGGTGCCAGGCAATGCAGTAGTGACGGAGCAGTGAGCCCTTTGTTGTGTTTTTCTTGAAAGGTTCCTTCCCCAGACAACTCTGGGGGGAGGCTAGTCCTCAGCCCTGTCCCAAACCCTGCCCCTTCTGGGGATGGAGCCGGAGCCCATCCATAACCATGTACCAGAATTCATTAAGTGCCCCCCTGCAAAAATTATTGCCCATCCTTGACCTAGATGCATCTGTATTTTTCAAACATCTCTTTAAAAAGAAACATGACCATCAGGCCTTGCTGGATTCCGGGTTGCCAGGTGTCCAGTTTTGAACCGGACAGTCCAGTATTTGAGCTTTGTGTCTGGGAAACAAATTGAGAGAAAATACCAGACATATAAATGTCCGGTATTTTCTAATTAAGTTTTATTATTATCATGAGTATCAGTACGTAGTTGCGCACTGCCTGGTTGGTAGACACGCTCACTCTGCATGAGTATCTACTAACCAGGCAGTACGCAACTACACAGTATGGGGGGCGGGGTCAGGACAGGATGGAATCCCCCGGGCTGGACTTGCCCGTGCGCCCTGCTGGGACTGTGCGCGGGATGGGCAGCACCCTGGGAGTTGTGTACGCCTGGGCCAGCCCCGCTCCCCGCTGGCTGGTCCCCTGCCCGGCCAGCCCTGCTTCCCGCTGGCCGGTTCCTCCCATCCTCCCCCCAATCTTCCCCTGCCAGCCCCGCTCCCCCCAACCCCTCCTGGCCAGCCCTGCTCCCCTCTCGGCTGGTCCCCCCCGCCCCCGATCTGAGATCAAGTGTGTCCGGTATATTTTTCAAACCATTTGGTATCCCTAGCTGGATTCTTGATATGAGGGCTGTGGAAAAACTGTACTTGGTTTGGGGGTTTTTTGGTTTGCCATAAGACTCTTGGTGTTAGAGGTGTCTCTCTTAATCTGTCAGTGGTGGACATGAATACATGAATATGCGCACACATCTTCTCTGGTTTGCAGGAAAGATTTGACAGGGTGAAAGGGCAATAGGGAAAAGCCAATATTGGAGAGAGGTGCGCTATCCAGTTCTATTCAAGGGACTACTGCTAACATATACCATTTCATCTTTCCTTCTATGAAGGAGCTATAGATCTGAAACTTCTTTCTTGGTGTGAAGGTTCCAAATGCATTTGACTGCCTCTAAAGAGAGAAATGATCTAGTTTGTAAGCAAAAAGGAACTTGTCAGGTTGGAGGACACTTGTCAACATAAAAATGTCTGAAAATCTAATATTAATAGGTAAAACACGAACTAAAGTTAGTATCAAGCAGATTGAAATCTTGATTTTTTTAAAAAAAAACTTTTACAGTACGCAGTTAAGTGATTCTGTATTGTCTAGGGATGTTAAAATGTGTTTAAGTAAATATGTAATTGCTGAAAATTCATCAGTTACAAGAATTCCCCTACAGGGGGACAGTATTAGGGAATACGCTGGGGGCTAGTACACAAGAGGGAGACAGGTGGCTTTCTAGTATTGTCTGGCTTATTGTGTTTTTCCTTTTCATAATACCATAATCAGCTGTTGGTGTATCTCTGTCACACAGCTACAGAGTTTCATTTTCCTGTGTGTGTGTCCATCTGTAAGGCCACAAAAAAGGGCAAGGGTATCCCAGGGCAAACACCTGTTTTATCTGAAACTACTTATAATTGATATACTTTTTTAAAGTTACTAGATTTCAAGTCGTCTCCCATTTAAGTGTTGTTAAAACAAAATGTGTTCATATGTGGTATTCATGAAACCTTCTCTTTTGCAATGTTAGAACCTACACAGGAGCAGAGGGGTGCTTTTCAACGATTTCTGAACAGTTGTAAATAGCATAGTTCCATCCACAATATGGGTAAGGACTTAAGGACAATCGGTTTCTGAAAATGGCTTTAACCTAGTAGTTCCCAACCTTTTGTATACCGCAGACCGGCAAACCCATTCACAAACATTTGGTGGACTGGTAACATTTAATATGCATATATGCATATTAAAATGTTACTGGCCCTCCAGAAGCACCAGCTCCTAGAGCTCCCCACCCCTTCACTACCCCCCAGCGCCAGCCACTGACCCCAGAGTCCCCTGCATCTGACTTCCCCACTGCCAGCGCCCTATCCCAAATGCCTCAGTGCCAGGCCCCCACCCCTTACAGCCCCCCCTCCAGACTCCTCAGTGCCAGCCTCCAGTTACCAGCACCCCACTGCACCCAGACCCCCCCCCCCGGGCCAGCCCCACGTCTTCAATATTAGCCCTGTCCCCAGAGCCCCCCAGTGCCAACCCTGTCCTGTAGCCCCTGCACTACTAGTCCCACCCCCAGAAGCCCTCCCAGTGTCAGCTCCGCACCCTGGATGCCCCAGTGCCTCCCGTGTCAGCCCCCCACCTCTTAGAGCCCCCCAGCACTAGCCCCACCCCTGGAACCTCCATTGCCTTCCCCACCCCACCTCCACCCAGCCCTGTACTGCCTCTCAGCTTGAGCACTGCTGCCCAGGTCACAGCTGCTCTAGGGCTGCTGAACCAGGCTTTGCTCAGCCCTCCCGCCATGCAGTGAACAGCTCTTCTGCATCCGGGAGAGGGCCCTGTCCCTGCCTGGCGCTGATTGGCTGAGCAGTGGGGCAGGACACACCTTTCCCAACAGCTGCGGCAGGAGGGGAGCCATTGGGCAAGCCACGAGCCGTTCGCAGCCCGACAGTGGGGAACCGCTGCTTTAACCATATTATTCCCCCTCTTTGCTGGCAGCAAAATTGTGATTGAATGGAACTTTTTAAGCAGGCTTGCTAACATGGTTTTATTTTTAGTCCTGGGTAATATAGTCTAAATGTTCAGTAACAGCAGGTGTGCCAGGTTTTCGAGCTCGCTTCTCTAGGTGTAAAGTTGGTTCTGTGAAGAGTGTGTGTTTGCGAGCGAGTTCAGAAAATGCAGTGCTCTTCTTGCTCTTGTTCCCTCACCCACTGCCTGGGGATAAAATAACCTGCTCAGACAATGTGGTGTGGTTCTGTGAGCGGGGGGAGCCCCAGGGGCCTCCCATTACAAATGCCAATAACCAGTCTTAGTGAAGTCTCGGTTCTGTCCTGACAGACAGCGCCCTTGCAATGTGTGGGCTGGATGACTCTTCATCTTCCCTTTTGAGTGCAGATGTGTCATTGTGAAGTGGGTTTTCCACCAGCCTCATCACACACCTCACTACAGGGAACTGTGAGACTCCTGCCTGATGTTTGAGCACTTCTGCCCAGAAAGCAGTATGAGTGTGACTAGCCTAGCGTGTGTCTCTTGGGTTTGAAAAGGGAAGCAGCCTTGTTCTGTGTATGTTATAGCTGCCCATCTCTTCCCCCTCCCTTGTGGACCACCAACACCCCCTCTCCCTGCACAGGAGCCTGTCCTTCACTCTGTATAGTTTATTCTACCCAAAGAAGAAGCAAGAAGACTGTGATTGAACTGCCACAAAAGATATCTGGTTCAGGAACAAAGTATCAAGATTGGCAGGTTTTATCCCGTTTTTGTTTATTCCCCTGGAGGCCTTGTATATAGGCTGGCAGCATTAATTGTTTGTTTTTTTGTATATCTTGTTAGTTATTACTTTTTAAAAATCTTTAAGTAATTTTCACAGTGGTGCTGCATGGGGCTCCTTGCCCGGCTACAGGGCCAGTGTCACCAGATGCCTGCAGGCGCAAGGTGAGGGTGCTGGCTTGGAAGAGTAGAGTCCTTTGGCCAGGACTATAAGGAGGCTGCACGTCTGACTGTAAAGGAGGCCACCCCACTACTGAATTGCCCTTCTTGGAGATGGCCCCCATGCTCTCAGCTAGTGAGCTAGTGACCAGGACTGCAGATGGCTCTGTGTGGTCCTGGGGCCAGTGATACTGGATCCCTGCAGGCTCTAAGAGCGCCTGCCAACTGTTATCAATAGATGTTTTCATCTATTTCAGTGTGTCAGGTGGAATAGGTATTCATCAGTCACTAGTTTATTTAAATAAACTCTGCCAAGCCTAATTATATTGCAGAACCAGGGGTTATGATGGAAAGGACGTAGCTCTCTACCCGATTAGATGATGTCTATGGATTATTAATGTTCAGCTAATTAACAGAGAGGCACTCATACTTAAAAATCCCTGCAAATATCATATTTGTCTATTAAAATAGAAAGACTTTACACATCTATTATTTGACTATGCACTTGCATTCCTTTCACTTGGCTCAGTTAAGTGACCAGTCTGTGTTAATTTCAGGTGTCCGTGCACTAGCATAGTGGCATAGTGCTTGGGTTGCGGTGGCTGGGGGGAATGTATGCTTTTTCAACTTTCTAGTGAAAGAAGAATAAAAGAAACACTTTTCTTGGTGTGAAGTTTTGTACAAAGCTTGTCTTAATGCGAGGGCTGTTAGCATTTAATAATTAGTGATTTAATTACTCCTAATTAAAGATTATTCAAATCTTAGTGGTTACATTACACCAGTGGCCTCCAGCCTTTTTACACCCAAGATCACTTTTTAAATGTCAGGGCAAGACCCTACCCCTTCCTTGAGGCCCTGCCCTCTCCATTCCTCTCCTCTCCATCACTTGCTGTCCCCAACCCTTACTCACTCTCACTGGGTTGAGACAGGAAGTGCGGCCTCTGGGGTAGGAATGAGGGATTTGGGTGTGGGAAGGGGTGAGACACACTCCTTCTGCATTTATCTATGAAGATGGAATTCTTAATAGCCATCACATCAGCTAGATGAGTAGGAGAAATTGCAGTATTTATGGCAGAACCACTGTATACTATATTCTTTAAGGATTAAGTTTCACTCCATACACATCTCAAGTTCCTACCACTAGTGCACTCTTCCTTTCACAACAACCAAACCGTTCATCTCCCTGCTTTCTTCCCTAAACCATGTGCCAACACTTTTGAATCCACTATGTATACAAATGACGTAGACAGAGCATTATCCTTTTATCTCAATAGGACTAAGCCCTTCAGCTTCTCACCTAAACTTTTCATATGGATAGCTGATCATAATACAGGCAAAGCGGTTTCTTCCCAGAGACTGTCACACTGTATATTGCACTGTATGCGGTTACGTTACCAACAAAATGACATGAACGCTCCTATCTCTCTTTGAGCACGCTCCCCCGGAGTGATCTCCACCTCTATAGCCTACTTGTGGAAGGTTCCAGTTTCAGACCTTTGTAGAACTGCCACATGGGCCTCTAAACAAACCTTCACAAAACACTGTGCTCTTTCCCAAGGCCTTCTCTCTGATACTCCTTTGGGGAAAGCAGTGCTATCCACAGCTTTTCTGTTGGATCTGAAGTCCCTCCCTCCTTAAATGTACTGCCTTACGGATACTGACCATGGAGCACCCACAGGAACATCTCTTGAAGATGAGGAGATTACTTGTGCAGTAACTGGCATTCTTTGAGGTGAGTGTCGCTGTGGATGCTCCATTACCCTCCTCCCCTCTACTTTGGAGTTTTTTGATGGGGTCTCTGTTATAAAGAAGGTACTGAGGAGGGGGCCATGCATGTGTGATGTCAGGGCACTGAAGGTGCACAAACCAGACATTGCACCTGCACGGCACATGAGGGCACTGCTCTAAAAGACTCCTACACTTACAGTGGAGCATCCACAGGGACACTGATTTCAATTACTGCATGGAGGAGTAACCACCTCTTCTTTCACCACTCTCGCGCTTATCATAGGCATGGAGTTCAGGTGGCTTGATATATGGCAGTTTCACTGACTTGCCCCAATATATTCAATTTTTTTTCATTTCAGTGAGATCAGGTACATAATTTGTCCTAATGAAATGAACAACCACTCTTAGCATGGGGGATTAAAAATGCCTCACACATCCTAGCTGTCTTTTCTCACTGCATGTTGTACTAATGCAAGACCAGCCCGGCTAGGGCCAGCGTTTCTCCAAAAGCAGATGGATGGAGAAGGAGAAGCTGATCTTTAATATAATATAAAATTCTGCTCTGGAAAAATGCACTTCACTTGTGGTGGGGGGCGGGGAAACCAACCCACTCTAAGCATTAAAGTCAAATGTGAATCACATGAATTGGAGTGGGGAGAAGGGAATCGTCTCTGTGAATTTTATCATTTAGTTATGACTTTGGTAATACTTCCTGATGTGTGAATTCTCTTCTGCAGTTGGGTTGTGTGTCTCGTAGTTTTGCTTGGCTGATGAGATAATTTTGAGGGATCTAAAATGCAGTCTTATAAAGGAAAAAGTGGAACACCTCTCCATTCCCCAAAATTCAGTAAACAAATGTGTGTGTATCTTTCTCCTCCCCCAACCTCATTTTTGTCTGTGGTCTTACTGAGAGTAGGTGGTTAAGGAATTTAATGTCTTTGTGGTGAATCATTCTGGTGAATCACTAGTATGTGGAAATAGAACGACCCCAAGAGTCACTTAACTGCTCTGAAAGGCTGGTTCTGGTGGCATGCTCAGCATCCCTCGCCCTTTCCTGCCTGGAGGCTGCTCTTCTGTTCTCCCCACGTGCATTCTTTTATGCTGGGCCCACAGTGCTCCTCCAGGCCCAGTGTGGGGATCTGCAAACATCAAGTGTTCCTGCATATATTGACAGGAGCAGCTCCTACATACTAGGTATTGAGGGTAGGTCTACAGCAGGGCTACTAAACACATGGCCCACGACCCATTTGTTTGTGGCCCGCGTTATTATTTGTGTTTACGCAGGTTTCAACACGTGGCCCCTGAGTGGGAGCCAAAATAAAAAAGTAGTCAATATAATAGTCTTCTGTTGATATGTGTTTTAATAGTTAAAT
The DNA here is from genome assembly GCF_052426305.1 of Pelodiscus sinensis. NCBI lineage: Eukaryota > Metazoa > Chordata > Testudines > Trionychidae > Pelodiscus > Pelodiscus sinensis. The sequence continues at coordinate 24,358,122 of NC_143067.1, read as the reverse complement.
TTCTGGACTATCATTGCTCATTCAAAGTGCTGTCATACTGGTGGAAATTGGGTAAATATTGCATTTTATTAATATCAGCACAACTGACTTAAATGGGGCCTGTGTTGTATAGTCTTGCCTTAATCTTTGCATATATTTCCATATATATTTGCATGTATATGCAACCACACTTAAGTTGTGGCCCTCAGCATGTGCTATGAGTGTCATTGTGGCCGCCGGGGCTTTGAAAGTTGAGTAGTCCTGGTCTACAGTGAGTTTTAAAAGCTATGGCAGCAAGTCTCAGAGCACAGGTCTACACATTCAGCCTTGAATGCTCATGCTTCATTGCTAAAAACAGCTAGGTGGACATTTGGACTTTGGGCTACAGCATGAGCTCTGAAGCCTGGGGAAGGGGCAAGTTTCAGAGCACATGCATAAAGTTTACACTAAAGACACCTGTGCAGTAGTGTAACCTCAAATCTGCAGCCCCAGGCTTTGAGACTCATAGCCATGAGTTTTAGAATAGTGTCAGTGTCCCCAGAAACCTCTTTCTCAATGTAAGGAAGAGAACATCCTGATTCCCCTGAGATTCTTCCAGATGCCAGTGGTTCACTTTGTCAAAGTCCTGCTAATACTTACTCAACAGAGAGCTCAATTTTTCCCCCTTACATTTGCCCCTGCCACCACCCCAAAAAATCTTGTACACTTCTTTGTACAGTGGGGTAAAGCACTTCATGGCAGACTCCAAATAATCTGGATCTGAATCCTGCCCAGCCTCTAATGGATTTGACTCCTGCCTGTTCTCTCTGTGGGAGAGCCATATCCCAGATAGGTGTATGTAACTCTTTCTCTTTTGAGAGCTCATGCATCTAGAGACATGCGATTGAAGAGATATCAACTCAAGAGATGACTGCCTCCAAAGGAGGACTGAAAGTGCCTGTCAATGACTGCACACACACACCCCTTAGCTGACTGCCCCAGCATGAGTTGCTTCTATGTTGGCTGACAGTGGTACTGACAGACTCATCACTGGTCTCAGGATCACACTCCAGATGCCAACTGTGTCATCAACAGAGCTGGAGATGGAAATTGCTGAGCAAAGCCCAAGCACAGATTGAGGCATGAGGAGATGTCCTGTAAGGAGGAGGAGAAGCTTCGCTCCAAAGACAAGGCATTGACCTCTGTCCCAGAGCAGGAACAATGAATGGCGAATAGTCCCGCAAAGGCAGACCATGCTAATTATGGGTCAGTGATATACTCCCCCAGAATTATTAAGATCTCCTCCAGGGACATAGTCTGTACCAGAGAGGTGGCCTGGAGTGGAGCCAAAACATTATTCCATAATACTGCTCTTCAAAGAGATGTATTTTCTTCGCCGTTGCTGGATTACGCCTTCCCTCTGACATCAAGCAGGAATGACTGTCTTGTGTCGTCTAACAGTGACCAGGTCCTGAGATCCCCGTGATATGGTGTTACCCTGAAAGAAGCGTGAGTGGGGAACCCCAAAGGTCCAGAGTGTCTTAGGAGTCAGCGATAGCCTAGTGCGGTGTCTCTCAACTAGAGGTGGACAGAGGTCTTCTAGGGGTACATCAACTCATCTAAATATTTGCCTAGTCTTCTAACAGGCTACATAAAAAGCATGAAGAGGTTCAAAACAAACTAAAATTTCATATAGATAATGACTTGTTTAGACTGCTCTGTACAGGCAGTCCCTGACTTGCGATGCAATTGGTTCCCGGGGAAGCGTCACAAGTTGGGGGTGTCGTAACTCAAACCCTCATTTACAATAGGCGCCATGCGCTGTCGTAAATGTAGGCCAAGGATGTAAGTCGGGGGTTTTCGGTCCCTTCCGCACTTACAAAAAGTGCGAGTGGTCGCAAATCGGGGGTTTCCTGTATACTATACACTGAAATGTAAGTACCATACATTTGAACCTCTTTAATCCAGCATACCATTTCCCAGGGTACTGTTTCTCAGATTTTGCCAGCCAGAGAGGGTGCTGTGGGTGGGGGAGTTGATCTAGCACCCTATGCTCTCTGCTGCTCCCAGGCACCACGCTGTCACTATGAGAGCAGCAGGGAAAAGCCTCCAGGGAAAGGTGCTGCTGTTACCGTCCCCCCTCCCCCCCCCCCCCCAGCTGGTGGAGAGGAAGGAGCATCAGCATGCGGAGCTACTTCTTCCTCTGGCAACTTTAGGGACACTTGGAGTATGCAGGTTTAAGTGTATTTATATTTCAATTGATTTATAATTATGTGCTCAGTTTTACCATAATGGTAATTTTTCAGAAATAGTGTAAAATTTCAGAAATTTTATACCCAGTAAAGTTGATGGTTACCAAGTAATTGGTTAATCAGTTACCTCTTTACATCCCTAGTAATAATTAGTAATTTATTTATGTTTAATGGTTGGCTTATAAACCTTTATGATCTAGAGCAGGGGTAGGGAAACTTTGTGTTGAGGGCCGCTGACCCATAGAAAAATCAGTCGGGCTGCACGCAAGTGAGAAGCAAGTTGGGGAGTGAAGTGAGGTGGCCAACTGAGGAGAAAAACGTTCTTCTCATTCCCCTTTCACACCAGAGTGTTGGGGAAGGCCCAAGATGATAGATTCTGTGTGCTCCAGCCCTGCAAGGGCACAGCTGGGAGGCTGGAAAACCAGTGTAGGCTCCCCTATGCTGTGGGGAGCCCTGAGCCTCAGGGGCTAGATCCAGGTAAGTTGGGGGCTTCACTCTGTACTGTAGGATACATATAGGTATGCCTAGTTAGCATTTTGAAGTCCACGGGAGAGAGCCTTCCAGCCTGGGTCAACAGACTGAGAGTAACAGAGTTCATACTAGAGATCCAAAATTAGCTGTGTAGCCTTCGCTTTGAAGCTGTAGCTTGAGCTGGAGCACAGGTTTTGAAGCCTATCCCTCTCCTGGCTTTCAAAGCATAAACTTCAGCCTGAACTGAAACTTCAAAGCACTATGTACACAGCTATTCTTAGAGCACCAGCATGAGCCTGCAGCTCTGGCCAGTCACCTATCCATGATAGAAGCACAGCTCCATCATGGGACCAATATTTTGTCTTTGAGGATCCCCTGTAGTAGGTGTGACCTGGTCTATAAGGCTCATTTCCTTGGGTTTCAGTGCTTTTGAGAATCTTGCATGACAGATACTATAAAGTACAAAGTGTTGTGATCAGAGAGAGGGTTGGACCGCAAAGTCTGTTTCTGACTCCAAATGCTTGCATAGTTGAGAGGAGTATTAGATTCCAGAGTTTTGGCTCCGTTCTGTCTCTAGCCGTGACTTTATTAAATGGGAGCAGACTGGGAATGCAGTTGAAGCAGTGTGGAAAATGGAGATAATTAGATTTCTTTTTCAGTAGGTGATTACAACCACCAGACAAAGTCATGTAGCAAGTCACAGATCGGTTTATGCTGGTGTATTGGGCCACAGGCTTTGACACTGTCCCTCTCTAGAGATTTCCCTGTATAAATAAATCAAAAAATATTTGGTTTTCTTGGAGGGGACAGGGAATGCAAAGAAGTCTTTAGGAGGTGAGTGCCATATGGGTGACTAAAATGGGAGAGGGCCCTATTTTGAAAGCAGCTTTGCACTTGCTCAGATGAATACAGAATATATTGTTATTTTTATCCTGCGATGGGTCATAACTTTTAAAACTAGTGAACGTTTCTCACTCTAAAAACACGCTTCCTTTTATAGTGTACACAAGGCTGTGGTTTTACTGCATTTAGCATAGAGCTATTTCCTATTTTCCAGTTGTTCAGTGACACTCCAAAGCCCTTACTCTGTCTCCCTCTCCATTGACTTTCTTGCCTTGCTGATCCATAATTGTGATTTTCTTTTTAAGGAGACAACGCCAGTGTTGAGCTTTTAATGTGCCATAAGCAGGAAGTTCAGCTATTTCCTCCTCCTGTGAGACCATGATGTCATCAGTTGTTCTGGGTCACTTGATTTGTTGCTGCTGTTGCTCTGGTGTATATGGAAAAATGTAAACAGCACTTTCCAGATGTTCTCAGGGTGGCTGCAGACCCATAAATGGGCTGTTCAGTTCAGAAACATTAGTAATGTGTTTAAGAGTGGCAGTGAATAGAGCCATAAAAATGTATAGCGCTATCAGCATCCAGCCCAGCATGCTCTGTCAGTTACATCACGTATGCGGAAAAGCTGGCAAGGGGGCCAGTTCCCTATGTGTATGTACTTGGGCGCAGGGTGCAGTATCCGAGCACATCACAGACATTAATGAGTTTATCCTCACAGGACATCAAGGGAGGATTTCATAGGTGGGGAACTGGGGCACCGGACGATTTAAGTGATTTTGTTATGTGGCTTAGTCAGGCATCGAAGTGTGTGTGTGTGTGTGTGTGTGTTGGGAGGGAGAGAGAGAGGAGAAACGCATTTATAAAGATAAACAGTAGACAGTGTTCTAGTACGTCTGTGGCAGGCAGGTGCTAATCTTTAACCTGTTCTGCCTCCAGGTGGTGTGTCAAGGAGCTTGTTATATTTAGGGATGTTAGTGTAAAGTCATGTAAACGAAGCTTATCAGTTAATCCAAATGACTACATACACTCCCTCTTCTCTCTCTCCCCTCTATATCAGAAGCAGCAAGGTGGGGGGAGGCAGGAGCTGGCTCCCCAGGAGCACCAGATCATGCAAAGCCGCCTGCCCACCCCCACTCTGCACTGCTGCCTCTGATAGAGAGGTAGCAGTGCAGAAGGTGAGGGGGCCAGCAAAAGCCAGCTCCATGGAGATGTCTGCTTCCCCCTTGCTGCCTCCCACAGAAGAGAGAGGGCGGGTGGAAGCCGGGGCACAGCCTTCACGGAGCCACCTCCTGCCCCCTGCGCTGCTGCCTCTGATATAGAGGCAGCAGTGTATGTGTATGTGTGTGGGGGGGGGGGGGGGAGGGGGCAGGGAACAGATGGGATGGTTACCAGGAGCTCAGAGGGTGGAAGAATGAATCTTAATCTTCTGTTTTCTGTGAGATAATGCGGGTGGTTATAGTGTCCAGTTTGGGATTGGAGAGTTCTCACTGCAAGGAACTTAAAAAAACAAAAACAAAAAACCCTCAAACCCAAGGCAATTTTTGGTGGGGAACTGGTCACATCACACTTCAGGATGTAGGTTTTCTTTTTAGTGAACTAATTACTTTTTATTGAGTCTTGGAAAATATGATGCCAGACCTGCATTGTGGCAGGGCATGGTGGAGCACAAGTTGATGGGAAATACTATAGCCAAGATCATAAGGCAGTGAAAGTTTAACTATGGGAGTTTAAAATAGCAAAGTTGAGCCATGTTGGTATTAAAAGACATGACTGAATAGAAATAGCAGTCTAATATTAAACTAGTTTTCTTTTCGTGGAGTGAGGGGAAGCAAATTGCCCGGTTGGTATCTCTCCCTATGTCTTATATCCAAATATAGATTTCTTACCTCAATTCTATGACTTATTAAATTATTGCCTGGAGACTGACGAGGAAAAAGCTGCAAACACTGAACACACAACACAGTGCAAGTTGCTTTATGGATTAGCTTGCAATAGTTTGTGTGTTTTATCAACGTCATAGTACATACAGTGTTGGTGTAATGCCACTGAAATCAACTGGACTAATATTTTCCCTTAAGTTTCTTGTCAATTGAAGCCAGAACTCTCTGGAGCTTTTTCCAAGCTCTTTCCATGAATCCCTGCTGCCATGTCACCTTTCTTTGTTTTCAATGATTTCAGCAAGGGATACTGGGTCCAGTATGTTAGTGTGCAGATGTTTTAGCCTCCAGAGATCTGGATTCAAAATGTCATATCTCTAAATGAAAATGTGTGTGGTTTTCTTCTCCTAGTCTCTGGGTCTGCTTGTCAGTACCTTCAAAATGATTGGCCAGTCCCATGACACTAGCAGCCTCTCTGATCGAGGTCCGAAGTGGCTGCTGCAGGTGAGCACAGTGGTGCATTCAGAGACGAGCATTTGTAGCGAGCCTGCCTAGCTTGTCCTGGGCTCAGTTCCTTGCATTTATGAGCCCATAGTTTGCATACAAATTATTTGAAAAGGAAAAAGAATACTCTTTCTGATGACATCATTGATTATACAATGGTCTATGATTTGTCCACCTTAACCTATTTTTTCCCAATGTTAACTAAGCAGAGTGCGGAGAACCAAGAAGCAAGGCAAGGGAGGTGGAAGAGGGAGCTTACTAAGGTAGAGCCTAAAAACAGTTCAGTTACATAACTGTACGGAAGGAAAGGGTTTTGGGATTTTTTTTTCATGTCCTTTTGTAAAATGAAAAATGTTGTTGGAAACATGAATGGAAAAATCCTGAGCATCATTCAACTTTGCAGGGGCAAGAAATATATTGAAAAATTCCACCTGTTTTATGACTGCTGCTTTTCTTCTTTCAGGTTTGATATCTACAGGAAGGTGCCAAAAGACCTTACACAGCCAACTTATACAGGAGCTATTAGTAAGTATCAGCTCTCATTGCTGTCGCTGCACATTCCAGTCTAAAATTAGTATTTTTTTTTGGCCTCCCTCTAAAAGATCTGACTGTTAAAGGGATGGTAAACACAGGAGAAAAGGCATCTCCTGTAGCTGAGGCAACCTGCTGTGACTGGCTTGTGCTCTTGTACGGAGGAGCTAGACAGCCCAATAAGGCAGCTTGGGTTTAGAACTAGATGGACAGAAAATGGCAATAAGAAAGTTGTTAAAAACAGGCTCTGAAGTCTCCAACCTTTTAACTCTGACACAGGCTGAAGTAGATGGGGAGCTGCTTAGCTCACTGCTTTGATGGGTGTGTGCCTGCTCCAAACAGACTTTGCAGTTCCTGACATGTTTTTTCTTCTATTTCTCCTCTGTCCTATTAGAAACACCCTCACCCCAACCATATCAGGCTGACGGGGAACTAGAGGCAACCCTGTTTGTAGCCAGGAAATACTGACCTTTTTCTGCCCAAAAATACTTGCTGGTGGGTGGCGTGAGGTACTAGCCCATATCAATGCCAGGACCTAAGCTCTGGTGTCAGGCTCTGAGACCTGCTGGGGATATTGTGGAGGCATTACACAGAGAGTGAAGAAGCCTCTTGTAGGATAAGAACTGCCATATTGGTTCAGCCCAAGTGGTTCATTTAGCTCGGTATCCTGTCTCAGGCAGTGGCCCAAACCAGAGCTCTCAGGGCATATGCACAAAACAGGGCAATTGGGTGACCCACCCCAGTCTTCTCCTACTGGCAGTCAGAGGGTTAGAGTTGCCCCAAATATAGGGCGGCATTTCTGATCACCTTGGCTAATAGCCATTGATGAACCCATATCCCACAAACTTACTTGAATTTAAAGAAAAATACCACCACCTAGTTATACTTTTGACCTTCAGCATCCCACAGCAATTAATTCCACAGTGTTTTATGTGGAAAAAATAATTTCTGTTGAATTACACCTGCTCCCTGTTAATTTCATTAGGTGGTTTTCAGTATTGTTGCAAAAGTAACAGCACCTACCCTTAGAGCCTAATCTGGAAGCCATCCACTGTTCTGTGTTAGGTGTTCACAACTGAGCAGAGTGCAGCTCCTTCATGTGACTGCAGCTGCTGATCTTCTCACCCCCAAGTGGTTACTGCGACCTACTGCAGTGTCCTGTCAACTAGGGTAGTGTTTCTCAACCTTTTTTTTTTTATAAAGTATCCTTTTAAAAAAATATAAGTACCCCCAGCTCTAACCCAATGCCCTTCCCCTTTCCCTCCCCCAGAGCCAGGCACCCCCGGATTCTCTTGTTCTTTTATTAATACCCTGAGTCTCACTGGAGCCGCTGCCACAGCCACGTGATTCTCCTTCCAGATGCTGGGGCGTGTGCGCAGAGGGTCCGTGACTTGTCCAGGCGTGTGGCTCCGAAAGACAGTCACACGTTCCGTTGAAGCCGCCCCCTCTCTGAATCCTGGACTTTTTTTTTTTTTTTTTTTTTAAAGCTGTCTGGATGGCAATTTAACATGGGAAAAGGAGGATGGTTTGTCTGCGGGGAGCAAGTGGCCCGCCAGCGCTGGGCTCGCTGTGTGGGGCTGTGTGCTCCCACTCCAGCCCGGCGTTCCTCTAACGTGGCATCTGGGGGCAGCTGCCCCCCGCCCTCCATCCCTCCTTGCTACACCACTGGCCAGACCCACCCACCCCCAACTTGGAACTGCCCTGGGTCTCACCAGAGCTGCTGCCACTGTAGCCATGCACTTTTCCCACTAGGTGCTGGGGCGCGTGCGCAGAGCGGCTGTTAATGTCAGGGTGCGTGGCTCCAAACGTTAAATTTGACAGACACATGCCACTGCCGTCTCCCCGATCCCCCTTTGCAGGGCAAAATCCCAGACATTTTTTGTCAGATTTCACTTGTGTTGCCGTACCTCCCCCTCCCCCCACTTCTCTCGTATACCCCTAAGGGTATGCATAGCACTGGTTGAGAAACACTGAACTAGGGACACCTGGCAACTGAGCTTTGGACTCAATTATCTTAAATAATTTTGTATAATCTGGAGATTTTGCTACTTCTGGATCATTAATGAATTGATCCTTTTTCTGGAACAATGAATTAATGAATATGTTGAACAGTACAGGTCCCAGAATAGATACTTTTTATTTATTTCTGTCCTTTGTCTCCTATCTTTTAACTAGTTACTGATTCAGGAGAGGATTTTCCCTGCTATCATAGGACTATTTAATTTCCTTAAGTGCCTTTGATGAGGGACCGGCTTTCTGAAGATCCAAGTATGCCATATGAACTGGATCAACCCTACCGATATACTTGTTGACTCATCAGAGACTTCTAATAGATTAATGAGGCATTACTTCCTTTTACAAAAGCCATGTTGACTCTTCCCAACAAAATCATAATTACCTGTTTATCTGGTAATTATTTTCTTTACTGTAGTTCCTACCAATTTGTCCTCTACTTCAGTGCGGACAGTACTGCAGATTTGTTGCCCAAAAAGGACAAGTGCTCAGATAGGAATCTTCCTGCACATGTCTGCAGTGAAGATCAATACAAAGGACTCATTTAGCTCATCTGCAATGGCTTTGTCTTCCTTGAGTGCTCTTTTAACAACTGGTTGTCTAGTGGCTCCACTATTGGTTTGGCAGGCTTCCTGTTTCAGATATACTTAAAAAAATTCTTACCAGTAGATTTTTGCATCTTATGTAAGTTGCTTCTCAAATTCCTTCTTGGCCTTTTATTATACTTCCACATTTTACCTGCGAGTTTTGTGCATCTAGGATTTAGCTTCTAAATTTTAAAGGATCCTTTCTGCCTCTAACGGCCTTCATTACTCTGCTCTTTAGCCAGAGTGAAATTCTTTTTGTCCTCTTATTGTGTTTTCTGATTTGGGGTATCCATTTAATTTGAGCCTTTGTTATGGTCTTTTAAAACATTTCCCATGCTGTCTGCAGGCCTTTTACTTTTGTGACAGCTCCATTTAATTTTCATCTCTTTAAGTGGCCTTATTTTTATGTTGTTCCTGCTTTAAATGTTACTGAGTTGGGTTTCTTTGCTATTATCCTCTCTGCAAGAATGCTAAATGTATACACTATGGTCACTATTACAGAGCAGTTCAGCTATTGTCATCTTTTGGACCAAATCCTGTGTTCTGCTTAGGACTAAATCAAGAATTGTCTTACCTCTTATGGGTTCCATAACTAGCAGCTCCATGAAGCAGTCATTATGTATCTAGAAACTTTGTCTACATCCTGGCCTGAAGTGACATTTACCCAGTCAATAAGAGATGAGTTAAAATCATCCCTTGTTATTGTGTGTTCTGCTCTTGTACCCTCTCTAACCTCCCCTCATCATCTCACAGTCACAGTTGGTCCTGGGATGGTCATAATGATGGGGTTCCTCTGGGATCAGAAATGCCGCTGTTGGAGAGGAGAGCCCAATATGACTCATATATGCTGCATTTTTTGTCTTTTATTTTTCACCTTGTCATAAATTGCTTTAACAATCCACTCCACACCCCATGTACCTGTGCGTAGTTTTGGCTGATGTAAATTTCTCGCCTTGGGCCTTTCTTCTTCCTTCCTCCTTTTCAGATTGATTGAGTAATGCAATTTCACACCATCACAGCCACCGAGTGCTCTGTGTGGAGTGGTAAATACATATCTAGCTGATCCTGCCAAATTTGTAATCGGATGGCTAATGCAGCTTTCCTGTTCCATTTCACACTGACTCCCTTCGATCACATAGTTGAGCACCATTCACTCACTCACTGAGATTGGGTCAATGACCCTGTTTTCTTTGCTGACACAAGTGATGTCATATCCCTTGGCGGCAACAAGCATTGAATAGAACTGAGTAACAGTGAATCAGAAGGATGTGAAGCGAAGGGCTGCATGAACCAGGGACGCTCCGGATCAGAGATTGGATGAGAATATTTGGTGTCACTCTACCATTTCTCTTTAGAGGGTCCATGTCCTCCTTGCTCTCCCAATCACTGAATTACTCCAGCTTTGACCCTACTCCCCCATTAGTTGTGGTGTAGCTGCTAAGATTATTCACGATATGCTAGTAAAGAGGTCTGTAGAGTGCGCGCACACGTCATAAGGAGTGCACAGACCTCTTGACCAGTTTGGAGGCCCCTCAGATCTGTTATGATGAAGGGATTCTTGGTGTGTGTTGAGGCCCCAAAACATCCTTCTATTTGGGGAGTGACAGTCCCACATCTTATCTTGATTCCATTTGGGAGCTTGCCCTCTAGTGCAGTTGTCACCATATCATCTGAAAAAGAGCTTTTCAAAAGCTCTTTTAGAGCTGGCCCCGTGTGGCCTTCTCTGATCTGTGACATTTGATTCATGCAGTAAGTTTGTCTTGGAAAACTTTGGAGGCTGGGATAGGGATGTGAATGAGTAGTCGACTAGACGATTAACCGATACGCCTATGCTTATTGGTTAATCTAGTTGACTACTTGCGTTTCTCCCTCTCCCCTTCCTGTCTCTTTATTAGAGGTAGCAAGGTGGTGGGAAGCAAGAGCAGCCTCTGTCTGCGGTGAGCCTGGGTCTGCCACAGGCAGAGGCTGATTTGCAGCAGCAGCCCCTGTCTGCAGGGAGTCTGAGCTCCCTGTGGACAGAGGCTGCTACCAGAGCAGCCTCTGTCCACAGCCAGCCAGGGCCACTGCGAACAGAGACTGCTTCATGGAAGCTTTGCCTGCCCGCTTCCCCCTCCAACAGCTTCTGTGTATGGGGAGCCCAAACCCCATGGACAGGGGCTGCTGCCACCCCACACTTCTGCGTCTGTATCAGGGGCAGCAGCACAGGGCAGCAGGCAGCCATTCCGTAAGGGGAGCTGCTTTTTAAACTGGCTTCCCTTGTGGACTAGCTCCCGCCTGGCACCCCGCACTGCTGCCTCTGTATCTGAGGGGTGCTGGGGGCCCCCCAGGAGTAGGGCCAGATTGCAGTGGCTGCTGGCCCCTCCCTCTGGGACTATAGAATAGTCAACTAACCTCTAAGAATTCATGTGGTTAGTTGACTATTAACCTGCTATCTAACATCCCTAGGCCAGGAATCCTGCTAAAATGCTTGACTCATTTCTTCCTGTACTTGGCTTATCAAGCCTCCCTTTCCCCTTGACAGTTTTCTCTTTAACCACTTCACTTCAGCCTGCCTGCCTGCCACCAATACAGTGTGGAGGAGATTAGAAAGCTTACGTCAGTTGGATAGCCAACTTGCAAAACCATCTGTAACTTCTGTGCTGGCTATCTCTCTATACAGCCTTCTCACTGGGCTGCCTGCCTGACCCAGCCTCTGACCCTTGGTTGTAAAAACAGAATCTCTAAACTTTGTGGACTTTTTATGGAAGTCATGAGTGATACAAAGCAACTGCCAAAACGTCATTAGGATTGGAAGAACTAGAACAGTCCGTTAAAATATGGCAAGATGAGGGCTAGAGAAACCTAAATGCCCACTGTCTCCTTTAATCGATGTATAGACTGTGCGGCGATCATTAGTACACAGTAATTTCAGGCCCTCATTAAAATATCCTTCATTTAATAGTCTTTTTTTTACTTTTTCCATCCTCAAACCAGTGAACAGGTCGTATGCCATTCCATTAAGTCCCTGTGTCAACATTAATGAGAAGATTTGTGGCACCTTAAAGGTGAACAAATTCAGTTTTGCATAAGCTTTTGTGGGCTGGAACCCACTTGGTTAAATGCTCCTCATTTTTTTGCTGAAACAGACTAACATGAGTATCCCTATGAAATCTTTATTGCCTCCTTCCCTCTGTTGAGTATCTGTGATGCTCGTGAGCTCCTTTTCTAGCAGACCACTGTTATAACCTGGCTCTGATTGCATATGTGGGCTGCAACAGCACATGCCAGGGCTGTAACCCACACACAATTCTCTTTTACAAATTCATTTACAACAAGTTTGACACTGTCAACTTGGGCTAGAATAACATACTGCAAAGGCAATTTTCTCTGCCTTTGATATTCATATTTCCACATCACGTACTACGAATGGGACACAGTCAGTGTTACTTAATTATCGTCATTAACACTGGTCCTACAATTGATAGTTTACTGCTTTTGATGTTATATATACCCTGGATTCCGTAATTTCCACTACAACTCATCTGATGAAGTAAGTTTTACCCATGAAAGCTCATGATATATTTGTTGGTCTCTAAGGTGCCACAGGACTACTTGTTTTTTTTTTTTAACATTACAGACTAACATGGCTACCCCTCTGAGATAAAATTCTCTTGTCACTCATATGTTCTAGGGGCACCCACGCTTACCCATTCCTGGGGTTCGTACACACCCCTCTTAATTTAAATACACAGACCCAATTATTAGAACTCATCAGAGTGTATCTTCCTGCAGCCTTACATAGTAGTATTCTACTTGACTTCTATTTATTAATAATCGTCACAAAGAGCATACGCATGTTAAGCATACAATGCTCACCACTCCCAATAAGCCAGATGTTTCCTCATAGCCCCAGTCAGGATCAGGTACATCTGGGGGACTCGAGTGTCTACACAACCTCGTTGGAAGGTTGTTGAGGTCTGTTGACTCTGTTCTTTGAGCTGTGTCCTGGAGTTGTTTCCCAAAGAAATTCCTTTTGGACCCCACTGTATATAATGAAATTTGAGTCATGCTTAGCTATACTGTAACCCATTATTTTACTAAAAGTTGACTAACCAATCCTAACATATTGTAACAATTCTCTAACCGATTATATTCCACCACATTACTTGATTTACACCTTGCAAAATTATACAGCAGACGGAAACAATTAAAGAACCAGGCAGAGATCATACAGACAAACAATAAAAGTGGGAACCGTACTGATAGAACAGTGAAGAAATAGCATTCTGTCTGACAAACTACTTAATTTTCTATCAAACTAAATTCTGTTTAACCATCTTAAGATCAGTCTCTTTGTCTGGGGTCATTAGGACAGGGTCATCTTAATAGGCTGATACTGTACTGTTTTAATGTAATTAGATGCAATGTAAGGATCTGACTTCCTGCTTCTCAGTTAATGGCTTCTGCTCTTTCAATCAGGCTGCAGACAGGCTGTAGGCTTTAGGCCAGCGGTCTTAAACTGCAGGCTGGGGAGGAGGGGAAGCTGTCAGTTACTGCACGCAGGATATGGTTTTGAGGATAGCAGGGGAGAGGGGGCTGGCAGTGCACGGCAGCAGCGGTTGGGTCCCCCTGCACTTCTTGTGGCAGCGGAAGCCATGGAGAAGCAGAAAGCAGTAGAGCAAGAGCGCCAGTTAAGTAAGCTTCTCTTCCCTATGGCTCCTGCCACTGCAGGGAGTGCTAGGGATCTGACCGTTGCTGCTGTGTAGCGCCAAGCTCCCTCTGTGATCCCCGAAGCCATATCCTTGGGGACAGGGTGCCATGGGGGAAGAGGACGGGGCAATGGTGGGAAGAAATGGGGTTTGAGGACAGTAACAGACTCCTTCTCCCCCACCTGCTGCGACTCCCAGGACAGATTGTGCAGTTGCTCCTGCTGGGGATGACCCGTGATCTGGGAGTTTGAAATCCTTGCTTTAGGCCTTACAGTGTGGCTACAGAAAATGGCCTTCTCCTTACACTTACAGCGCAGTCTGACAAGCTGGTCTCTGGATGGGCCTGAGCTGCCTGACATAATGATAGGGGTCTGAAAGGCAGACTGCGTCTCTGCCAATCCCACAACTTAGCCATGAGTGTGGATGCATAGTTTACGTCACGTGCGTGTGTTGTATGCACTCGGTAAAGTTCTACAGAAACACTGTGTAGAGGTTGGAGTTTACACATCTGGTATGACTTGCACAACAACCGTAACATCACCCCTCCTTGTGCTTCCTAGCTGGTTGTATAATTGTACATCTATCTGCTGTTTTACGCTATAATAGAGACCTGCATCTGTATTCTCAATCTGAATGCTGCATTAATGTGATTTTGCTTTGTCTTCATTTACAAAAAAAAGAATGGGGGGGAGGGAGAAAGGCAGGGGTATATAGGTGATGGAGCTTGTTGTATATGATATATATGGAAGAGTTAGCTGGAAGAAGGCAGAGATGGAAAGTTGCTAAGCAAACCACCTGCCATCCAGGTTAGACCTGCTCAGGAATTTTTTGATAAAGTGTTTTTTTAGTTGAAAAAATGACAATTTGTCTAAACCCAAACTTCTCACATGGAACAGGTTGGTTTCAACTAATTTTTTGACTAAAGATTTTTTTGGGGGAAAAAAGTTTCGGCCCTCCCTCCCACCCCCGGACAGAGTCTGCTCCCTCTATATCAGCGAGTGCAAACCAGCCCTACTCCTGAGGAGCCCCCTGCCACTTCGGGCTGCTGCCTCTGTATCAGAGGCAGCAGCGTGGGGCCACAGGCAGCCAGTCCTCAAGGGGAGATGGTTTTTAAACTGGCTCCCCTTGCAGACCAGCTCCTGCCTGGCAACTTGCGCTGCTGCCTCTGTATCAGAGGCAGCAGCGTGGAGTGGCAGGGGGCTCCTCAGGAGTAGGGCTGGAGCACACTGGCTGCCTGTCCCACCCCCAGGAACTATAGAATGGTCAAGGAACCAATAAGAATTCATGAGGTTAATCAACTATTCAATTAACCAATATTCAACATCCCTAGTGCAGAATGAATTTTATGTGCATTAATATGGAGATGAGTGACACATCACCTACATTTTGGAACACATACCAAAATTCATTCTATACAGGCAGTCCCCAGGTTACGTACAAGATTGGGACTGTAGGTTTGTTCTTAAGTTGAATCTGTATGTAAGTCGGAACTGGCGTCAGACGCTGCTGAAACTGATCAGTTTCAACCGCGGCTGAATCTGGACACCAGTTCTGACTTACATACAGATTCAACTTAAGAAACCCAGGCGTCCCCAAGTCAGCTGCTGCTGAAACTGATCAGCGGCTGATTCCAGGAAGCCTGGGGCAGAGCAACTCTGCCTCGGGCTTCCTGTAGTCAGCCGCTGGTCAGTTTCAGCAGCGGCTGACTTGGGGACGCCTGGGGCAGAGCAGCTGGGGTGCTGCTGGGTTGCTCCAGTAGGCGGCTCCTCGGCGCTACTGGAGCAACCCAGCAGCACCCCAGCTGCTCTGCCTCAGGCGTCCTGATTCAGCCGCTGCTGAAACTGACCAGCAGCGGCTGAATCAGGACTCCTGGGGCAGAGCAGCTGGGGTGCTGCCGGGTTGGTCCAGAGCAGCGCTGTGGGACCAACCCGGAAGCCCCCAGCTGCTCTATTCCAGGGGTAGGCAAGAAAAGCCTGGTCTGCTGGGTGGGGGGGGCACTAGCTGTACCCCCCCGCCCCCAGCAGACCAGGGAGACCGGGGGTGGGGACGCCCAAGTCCTCCATGGCTTTGCTCCGTCTCCCTGGTCTGCTGACCTGGGAGACACGGAGCAAAGCCGCAGAGCACGTGGGCAGCGGGACAGTCCAGGCGCGCCGCGCTGTCCCACTGCTGGCGTGCTCCGAGGCTTTGCTCCCCATCTCCCTGGTCTGCTGGTCTGCAGTCCGTGTCCTCCGGGGCGAGAAAAGCCGCGTTCGTAACCGCGGATCCGACATAAGTCGGATCCGCGTAAGTCGGGGACTGCCTGTAGCTGATAGAGGGCTGGAACATCAACCATTGGAACATATGAATCCTTCTCACACAATCTGTGTTTAAGTCATGGTGTTGTTAAAATAGCAATAATAAATAAACAGAAATGAAAAAGTGCAACCCGGTTTTTATTTTTAAGGAAAAAAACCAGATTTGCTTTGAATCTTCAGCTTTGGCAGAGGAGTCATGGTTTGGCAGAATGGAGGCAATTGCACAATCAGTTAATCAGTTTCAGACTGGCAATTAGTTGTCTGGGGGAGAAAGGTCTGGATGCTGTGGGGCACTTGGTCAGATACAGATCAGCAGGGAAGTTGAGAAGGTTGTAGAGCCCTTTTTTGTTTATGGATTGACAGGGAGTTACAGAGGAGGTTCTGGAACATTCTGAAGCAGCTGGTCACTAATAGTTTGTCAGGAGCCAGTGCAGAAGGTTCTGGAAAGTCCCAGACCAGGGAGACGCGGAGCAGCTTTTCTTGCCCCGGAGTACATGGGCGGCGGGACCGCGAGGTCCCGCAGTCCGTGTCCTCCGGGGCGAGAAAAGCCGCGTTCGTAACTGCGGATCCGACATAAGTCGGATCCGCGTAAGACGGGAACTGCCTGTACATGGACAGTCTGTCTGGGTTAGGGCTGAGGGGTTTGGAGTGTGGGAGAGGGCTCAGGATTGAGCAAGATGAGGGCTCTGGCTGGGAGTGCACATTCTATGGTGGGGCTGACGATGAGGGGATTGGGATACAGGCTCCCAGAGAGAGTGGGCTTCCTCCGTCCTTTCTCACCACAGTAGCTCCAGGTGTAGTGAGAGATACCTCTCTGCCAGCCATGGCAGCTCTGGTGAGGCTGGGTTAGGCTGGGCGAGAGTCACCTTTCTCTCGGGTACAGCAAGTCCATGCTGTTGGAGACAGTGGAGGGAGAACTTTGAGAAAGTGCCTCTCCCCCAGCTGCAGTAGCTCCCTGCTGGTGCATGGAGCACATCTTTCCCCCAGCCACAGCAGCTCCCCCAGCCAGGGAGAGGCGTGCTCTTGCAGCCTAGCAAGGAGCTGCTGTGGTCAGGAGATAGGTGTGTCTCCCCTGGCTGTGGTTCCTCTCTGTGTGGCAGTCCTGAGTCCCTGCACAGGGCTTATTAGGAAGCTGTGCAGCTTAGATGCAATTTAAGAGTTGGGCGCCCAAACTCACTAATTATGTTCAAAAACTTAGGACAGTACAGTTTACTCTATTTGGGAAGCAGTGCTGCAAATCTTCAATGGAGGAGCAGGTTTGAAGGGAAGCTTTGGAAGAGGGCAAATGTTTGGTGAACGAGGAAGTGAGAAGATAAGTTTCAAAGCACTGTATACAAATATTACAAGTGCTAGTAATAATAATAGGGCTCAGATTTTCCTAGATGTGATAGCTGATGAATTCCTTCATCAAGTAGTTGCTGAACCAACAAGGGGGGATGCTATTTTAGATTTGGTTTTGGTGAGTAGCGAGGACCTCATAGATGAAATGGTTGTAGGAGACAACCTTGGCTCGAGTGATCATGAGCTAATTCAGTTTAAATTAAATGGAAGGATAAACAAAAATAAATCTGAGAGTAGGATTTTTGATTTCAAAAGAGCTAACTTTAGTAAATTAAGGAAATTAGTTAGGGAAGTTGATTGGACTAAAGAAATTATGGATCTTAAAGTGGAGGAGGCCTGGAATTATTTTAAGTTAAAGTTGCAGAAGCTGTCAGAAGCCTGTATCCCTAGAAAAGGGAAAAAATTTATAGGCAGGTGTGTTAGACCAAGCTGGATGAGCAAGCATCTCGGGCCGTGTCCACACTCAGGGGTTCTTTCGAAAAAAGTACCCTTTTTTCGAAAGAACTTCCCCTGCATCCAGACTCAAGCCGCGTTCTTTCGAAATTATTTCGAAAGAACGCGGCTTTTCTTTCGATGGCGGTAAACCTCGTTTCACGAGGAAGAACGCCTTCCTTCGAAAGTTCCTCTTTCGAAGGAAGGCGTTCTTCAATGTAAAGAGGCCGTCTTCGAAAGAGAGCATCCAGACTCGCTGGGTGCTCTCTTTCGAAAAAGCGGATTTCCTCTATCGAAAGATCCGCCTGCAGTCTAGACGCGATCTTTCGAAAGAGGCTCTTTCGAAAGATGCTTTCGAAAGAGCCTCTTTCGAAAGAAGCCTGCAGTCTAGACACAGCCTCAGAGAGGTGATTAAGAAAAAGCAGAAAGCATATGAGGAGTGGAAAATGGGAGGGATTAGTAAAGAAAGCTACCTTATTGAGGTTAGAGCATGTAGGGATAAAGTGAGAGAGGCTAAAAGTCAGGTAGAGTTGGACCTTGCAAAGGGAATTAAAACCAATAGTAAAAGGTTTTATAGCCATATAAATAGGAAAAAAACAAAAAAAGAAGAAGTGGGACCGCTAATTACTAAGGATGGAGTGGAGGTTAAGGATAATCTAGGAATGGCCCAATATTTGAACAAATACTTTGCTTCAGTCTTTAATGAGGCTAATGAAGAGCTTAGGGATAATGGTAAGTTAACAAATGGGACTAAAGATAAGGAGGTAGATATTACCATATCCGAGGTAAAAGCCAAACTTGAACAGCTTAATGGGAGTATATCGGGGGTCCCAGATAATCTTCATCCAAGAATATTAAAGGAACTGGCACATGAACTTGCAAGTCCATTAGCAACAATTTTTAATAAATCTCTAAACTCAGGGGATGTACCATTTGACTGGAGAATTGCTAATATAGTTCCGATTTTTTAAGAAAGGGGAAAAAAAGCAACCCGGGTAACTATAGGCCTGTTAGTTTGACATCTGTAGTATGTAAGATCCTGGAAAAAATTTTGAAGGAGAAAGTAGTTAGAGACATTGAGGCTAATGGCAATTGGGACAAATTACAACATGGTTTTACAAAAGGTAGATTGTGCCAAACCAACCTGATCTCCTTTTTTGAGAAAGTAACAGATTTTTTAGATAAAGGAAATGCAGTGGATCTAATCTACCTCGACTTTAGTAAGGCATTTGATACAGTACCACATGGGGAATTATTGGTTAAATTGGAAAAGATAGGGATTAATATGAAAGTTGAGAGGCGGATAAGCAACTGGTTAAAAGGGAGACTACAGCGGGTCATATTGAAAGGTGAACTGTCAGGTTGGAGGAAGGTTACTAGCGGAGTTCCTCAGGGATCAGTTTTGGGGCCAATTTTATTTAATCTTTTTATTGCTGATCTTGGCACCAAAAGTGGAAGTGTCCTAATAACATTTGCGGATGACACAAAGTTGGGAGCTATTGCCTATTCAGAAAAGGATCGGGATATCATACAGGAAGATCTGGATGATCTTGTAAATTGGAGTGATAGCAATAGGATGAAATTTAATAGTGAGAAGTGTAAGGTTATGCATTTAGGGATTAATAACAAGAATTTTAGTTCTAAGCTGGGGACACATCAGTTGGAAGTAACGGAGGAGGCGAAGGACCTAGGAGTCCTGGTTGATTATAGAATGACTATGAGCCGCCATTGTGACATGGCCGTGAAAAAGGCTAATACGATCTTGGGATGTATTAGGTGAGGTATTTCCAGTAGGGATAAGGAGGTGTTAGTGCCATTATACAAGGCATTGGTGAGACCCCATTTGGAATAGTGTGTGCAGTTCTGGTCTCCCATGTATAGGAAGGATGAATTCAAACTGGAACAGGTACAAAGAAGGGCCACTAGGATGATCCGAGGAATGGAAAACCTGTCTTATGAAAGGAGACTCAAGGAGCTTGGCTTGTTTACTTTAACCAAAAGAAGGCTGAGGGGGGACATGATTGCACTTTTTAAATATATTAGAGGGATAAATACCAGGGAGGGAGAGGAATTATTTAAGTTTAATACCAGTGTGGACACAAGAACAAATGGATATAAGCTGGCTAGTAGGAAGTTTAGACTTGAGATTAGACGAAGGTTTCTAACCATTAGAGGAGTGAGATTCTGGAACGGCCTTCCAAGGGAAGTAGTGGGGGCAAAAGATCTATCTGGTTTCAAGATTAAACTAGATAGGTTTATGAAGGGAATGGTTTGATGAGATAACATGATCTTGGTAGCTAATTGACCATTCATTATCAGTGGGAAATAGGTCAATGGAGGGATGATAGGAGTTACTATAGAGAACTTTCTGGGTGTCTGGCTGATGAGTCTTGCCCACATGCTCAGGGTTTAGCTGATCGCCATATTTGGGGTCGGGAAGGAATTTTCCTCCAGGGTAGATTGGCAGAGAGGCCCTGGAGGTTTTTCGCCTTCCCCTCTGTAGCATGGGGTACAGATCACTGCTGGAGGATTCTCTGCATCTTGGGGTCTTCAAAGTATTTGAAGGCTTCAATATCTGAAATATAGGTGAGAGGATTATTCTAGGAGGGGTGGGTGGGATTTTGTGGCCTGCACTGTGCAGGGGGTCAGACTGGATGCTCATAATGGTCCTTCTGACCTTGAAGTCTATGAGTCTATAAGAGATGGCACGGAAGAAGGTGCGAAGATGCAAGTGAAAGAAACCTACAAAAGGGGTGTTTCAGAGAGCCGCATACGGCTCAAGTAAGAGGGTATGAGAGTAGAGAAAGAGCCAGGAATTGTATCGTGGAAGGCCTTTATAGGAAGACTAGAGTCTTGAATGGGTTGTGGAAGACAAGGGAAAGCTTGTAAGGAGAGTCATGTTAAGTAGTGTATGGCAGATGATCTTACCAGTCTCTCATTTTTATTTTAATGCAGAGCTTTTATTTGTTTAAAATTTTGACTGATGGGCAATATGTGCAATAGAAACTTCCTGTGAGTAGCAGCCAGGACTTGTGGCCCTATTCAGTGACCTGACCTCCCTGCTGTTTGGTTGCTTATGAATAAGAAGCATCCTGATCAACCAGTTTGTGCCGGTTCCGTTAGGTAGATGAACAAAGATCCCCTTGTTCTTTGAGGAATTTGTCTCGATACTCTAGTAAAAGCTTCCCCTCTCCAGACCCATTGTTGTGCACCAGGTCAGAGGCGTCCTGGGATAGCAAGGGAATGTTGAATTCTTTTCCCTGCCAAAGGCGCAGAGATGGACGGAACTGTGTGTGTGCATTTGTGAAGGTTTCCATTGAAGTCTCTCCTCCCTTCCCCCTCTTCCTACAATTGAGGCTTATTTTTCCTTTCCTTTTTCTTTTTCCTGTTTAAAGAATGACCCATTTAGTGGGTTTGGGCGTCTCTGTTAATCCTTCCGCCTGCTAGAAAGTGAGTGAGCTCTGAGATGATATTGCTGAGGAAGGGGGAAGCAAGGCAGGAATTTGCCTTTCTGCCGAGTTGTAGAGTTGATAGATTGGAAGAATGCGGCATAAAGCTTTGAGATATCTGGGCTCCATCTTTGTGTTTTGCCTCAACTGTCTCTTCCTTCCTCTCCTTGCTGCCAAGCTTCGCCTTGGTCTTGAACAGTAAGGGGCTAAAACACCTTCCCCCTGCAGGCAACCATTCTGTCAGTCTCCTGAGGGAATGGAGATGAAATGGAAGCTGTATCAGCCCAGTAGAATAAAGTTGAGGGAGAACAATCACCCTACATCAGAGGTGGGCAATAACATGGTGGATGTTCGCCAGAGTTAGCCCCTGGCGGGCCACCGCCACTGTATTTCCCAGCACGGCCATAGGTACCAGCAATTATAGCTCCTGTTGGCTGTGGATCACCATTCCTGGCCAATAGGAATGGTGGAAAGTGGTGTAGAGCGGGAAACAGTTTCCTGCAGCTCTCATTGGCCAGGAATGGCAATCTGCTGCCAATGGGAGCTGAGATTGCATGTATCTGCAGCCGTACAGGTAAATATAGCTGCGAGGGCCCACTAGGAGCTAACCCTGATAGACTAAATCAGTGTTTCCCAACTTGTGGTCCACGGACCTATGGTGGTCCACGACAGTACTGCAAGGGGTCTGTGGAAAGTTCAAAAATAAGGATTGGGCCCACTACTGTGGGCCCAATCCTTACTTTTCTTTTTTCTTTTTCTTTTTCTTTCCTTTGTTTTCTTTTTTTTTTCTCCCCCAGGGAGGGGGTGTGCATGACATTTTAATAGATTGAAAAGGGGTCCGTATGCTTGAAAAGATTGGGAACCACTGGACTAGATCTAGCGAGTGGGCTGGTATTTGCCAACCCCTGCTCTACGTAGGTCTCAGTCCTCTGTACTCAGTGGTTGTGTTTTGAGGTGAGGTGGTCATTGCCATGGAATGCTCAGTCATTGGGACACTGGTAGTACTGAGAGGTGGGATCATACTCCTAGGAGGGAGTGTGAGCTGGGGTTATAATGCTCTCATTGTTTCCCTGTGACTGTGTGATGTGTCCTGAATTACTCCTTTGTGGTGATTCACTCTGGAGCTGGAATGTGGAGAATGTTTAATACAGATGTAAATCCCAGCCAGGTTCCCCTTGGTCGCCACATCATCAACTCCCCTTTCTATCCTCTGTTATTGCCAAACGCTTTACCCTCATGAGTCTCCTTTCCTCCCATTCCCCCTTTGTGGGTTAGTGACTGTGACTGTCACATGAGACTGTTTTCACAGTGACGAGCAGTGTCCTGGTGAGGAATAACTAATAATACCCAAGATTTACATTGGCTCCCTGTGAGCTATCTTCTGGTTTGAATACACTCTCTAGGTTAGTTGGATTAGAGATAAAAGATCACCAGTGGCTGGCTGAGAGCCCGGCTGTCTGAGGGGCAGTAGTAGGAAGTGCAGGGCTCCGATGCCCAGTGTGCAAGAGATGCATGGGAGAGGGGAACAGGCATGGGGGCTGAGGTGCTGCAGGTGGAACCCCAGTGAGCCACAAGTTGCTGCGGCCCACTGAGGTGAAGAAGGGACACTCATGCGGCCCACTCCCTGGTTTTGGTTCTCCATAGCTGCTATAGGTCTCTCTCTCTGGATTACTGGGAACCTTTCGTCATTGTAGAGAGACTAGAACCTACCCTAATCCAGTGTGTCAATCTCCATCTCCCACCTTCTCAGGCCCTTGGCCCATCTGGTCTGTGAACCTGCCTTTGACGGTGATTGGTAGTGAATGCTATAATAGTGAGGGAAGAGAATGGTTCCTTCCAGACCTCCCTAGGAGACTGTCTTGCCCTAGTGGCGGCAGCATGTCCATTGGCAAGTGCTTTGAATTAGTCAATGAATGGACCTGGCTTTGCAGATGAAAGGCTGGCTGCCAGCAGTGGGAGTCTAGGATGGGGAAGCAGGAGACAGAAGTAGGGTGTGGGGGATGGGTGGATTTTATGCTTAGTCCTGGAAGTTGCGCTCAGAATAAAGGCGCTGACCAGAAACCCACGTTTGGATTCAGAGCTGATATTCTAAGCGGTCAGTTTCCTACTGATGCCATCATATAGCCTGAATCACTTCCCCTTAATGGAATGGTGGTTTCCAGCTATGCTACCAGGGCAGAGTAAGGGGACAGTGGGGAGGGGGACCAGTGGAAAATGGGTGTGAGTATGAAAACAAATAAAATCTGGTGAAAGTTTTTTAAACTAACCTTCCCCCTGCACCTGTCTCTTCCAGTCTCTGTCTGCTGCTGTTTCTTCATACTGTTTCTTTTCCTGTCTGAGCTCACCGGATTCATAGCCACTGAAATGTAAGTATAAGCTATTGAAAGTTGTTGTTTTTTAAAGTGATTCCTTGGGTAGTGTCCCTGTGAGTACTTGCATCAGGATGTGCACATACCCAGGTGCTCTTGTTTGGAGATTTTGTCAGCAGTGTCCATGGGTCTATGCTTGCACCTGAGACACCCTTATGCTCTAGTATAAGGTATACCAGTAGGGACAGACCCACCACCTCTTGATCTCCTTGTTGTCCACCTGTAGCTTGAGATGGAGCATCGCAGTGTTCATTAGGTAGCCATGTAGCTTGTTACATCGCTTGCTTATCTTTCCTTATTCTCTAGCACCGTGGTGTTCAACCAGTTCTGAAGCAGTAGCCTCTATAGTGGCTACCGCTATAGCGAACTAGCTTTACGTGTGGCTAGTGTGTTGGACACCACTGCTCTAGTATTTACCTTTTAATTATTTTGATTTTTTTCTTTTTTGTTATTTAGCACAGTTTGTGCTTTGTGCTTTTCTGTGATTTCCCTGCCCCCCCCTCCCCCCTTCTCTTCTTTTTTTGTCCAATCTGGGCCTGTTTGTTTTTCTTAGGCCTTGATCTACTGCCTTGAGTATGGATTGTGACTAAGATCCTGGGCTTCCAACTAGGGATGTAAATGGGTAACTTGGTTACCTGGAGAGCATCTGCCTTACTGGGTGATGCTTACTGGGTAACAGTTTCCTGGGAGCAGGTCCCTGCCCATGGCCTGCTGCGGGCAGAGAGCTGCTCCAGCCCTGTGTGGCTAGCATCTGGAGCTAGAAGCTGGCAACTAGTTCCGGTCCCAGCACGGGGGCCAGGGGCTGGCCTGGGACCCCACTCAGTCAGTTAGTGAGCTAAATGTTAGGTTAACTGAACATTTACCCAGTTAACTGATAAATCAGGATTTTATATCCCTCCTTCAAACCCTGCCAGACCTACGAGAGTAATGGTGGATGTAGGAGAGATGGGGGATGCTACCGTTTCCCCAGCTGAGCTGGGCAGGAGGGAGGCAAGAAACACCATGTGGTTCTGTTCTCTGTCTCTTTTGAGCCAGTCTGGCAGCCTGCGTCCACCAAGCCCCAACCCTAAGTGCCAGCGTGCTCCCTGCTGCAGGAGGTGGGGTGGGGATTAGCTCAAGCTGCAGACCACCTGGGAGGCGGCTGCGGACTACTAGTGGTCCGCTGACCGCACTTTGAGAACCATTGTGATAAGTTGTGTCCACAGCCTCACTTTCTACCTGAAATTTCTTCAGAATTCCATGTTTATCAAGAAGAATCACCTATTAGTGTGTTATCCCAAGCCTTGCTCTTCAAGAGAAGGAACAAGCCCCCATTTACTGCATGTAAAAATAGCTCTTTCCTTTTATCTCAGCAGGACTAGACCCTTAAGGTCTTCCTCTGGACTCGGTTCACAATCATGCTAGAAGGGCATAACAAGTGGGGTTCTGTGGGGTCTGTTTTGGGACGAATTCTGTTCAATATCATCATCAATGATTTAGATATTAGCATAGAGAGTACACTTATTAAGTTTGCAGTTGATACGAAGCTGGGAGGGGTTGCAACTGCATTGGAGGACAGGGTCATAATTCAAAATGATCTGGAGAAATGGTCTGAGGTAAATAGGATGAAGTTACATAAGAACAAATGCAAAGTACTCCACTTAGTAAGGAACAATCTGTGTCAAACATACAGAATGGGAAGCGACTGTCTAGGAAGGAGTACTGCAGAAAGGGATCTATGGGTCATAGTGGAAGACAAGCTAAATATTAGTCAACAGTGTGACTTTGTTGCAAAAAAGCCAGACATGATTCTGGGATGCATGAGCAGGAGTGTTGTGAGCAAGACATGAGAAGTCATTCTTCCGCTCTATTCTGCACTTGATTAGGCCTCAATTGGAATATTGTGTCCAGTTCTGGGCACCGCATTTCAAGAAAGATGTGGAGAAATTGGAGAAAGTCCAGAGAAGAACAACAAGAATGATTAATGGTATACAGAACATGACCTGTGAAGGAAGACTGAAAGGATTGGGCTTGTTTAGTTTAGAAAAGGGAAGACTGTGAGGGGATATGACAGCAGTTTTCAAGTACCTAAAAGAGCATTACAGGAGGAGGGAGAAAAATTGTTCTCCTTGGCCTCTGATGATAGGACAAGAAGCAATGGGCTTAAACTGCAGCAAAGGAGGTTTAGGTTGGACATTAGGAAAAACTTCCTAACTGTCGGTGGTAAAACACTGGAATAAATTACCTAGGGAGGTTGTGGAATCCCCATCTCCGGAGATATTTAAGAGCAGGTTAGATAGACATCTATCAGGAATGGTAGATGCTGCTTGGTCCTGCCTGAAGGCAGGGGATTGAACTCGATGACCTCTTGAGGTCCCTTCTAGTATTCTATGACTCTTTGTCTCTGTTACAAAACAAATTAAAGGATGTCCTACGTCCACCCAAAGACTGCCTAAAATGGTTTCAGGATATGCTTTGTCCTGTTACAAAGCCTTAGGGTTCATCCCCCCCTATACAAGTTATTTTTTCACCAGGGCTCAATCTTCCTCTGTAGTCATCCTGAAAAACACACCTATCTTCAATATCTATAAGGGGGCCACCTAGTGTTTGTTGCCCATGTTTTACCATGTACATTACGCTGTCATACCCGGTTACAGAACTGACATGTCGCCCTCTTCTGTAATTGAAGTACTGCTTGAGATTTTCCTGACATGAAACTCACATAGCGACACTACAGGAAGGAGGAGAGTTACTTAACTTGCACTGTAATTGGATTTCTTTGATATGTGTGGCCCTAGGGGGTGTTCTACTACCTACCTTCCTTTCCCTCTGCTTTAGAATCTCTTGCTGAACTTTTGTGGTTGAGAGAGAACTGTAGGGGTGGCATCTCTGTCCCCTCTACCTACCTTCTACTGGACAATGAGTATGTCTACAGTGCACGTGCAGACCTGTGGATAGTCCTGACAAAAATCTCAGATGTAGTATGTGGGAGCACTCATGCATCCTAACACAGAGCACCTAGGGGACACATTTGGAAGAACTCCAGTTTTTGTGCAAGTAAAGTAGCCTCTCCTCCTTTAACCAAATCATCTCTCTGTGACCTTAGTGTCTTATGTCTAATTCCACTAGTTCAGCTCATTGTTTAACCATGTTGGAGTTGTCCTCATTAAAACAACATGCTCAAGTCTTAACTCACTTTATTTCCATTTAATGATGCCTCTTAGGAAAACTTTTAATTCCTTTGAGGGAAAGCTGCTGCTTTCATGCTCAGCCTTTTATTTCTAGCTATATACTGGATTTCAGGTGGACTATAATGGATGTGTCATTCAGACTGGAGGTTGTACATGAATACATCCTTTTCCAAGTATCTCATGGTGGTCAAAGAGTGGTATGAATGTTTAAAAAGGCAGATAGCATGCAATTGCACATCCCTCCCTTTCCTGCAGTAGGCATTCTCTTGCCATTTGCTGCAACTTGTCTCCTGTAACCCCTGCCCAGTACAGTGTGGTGGTTTTAAATACATTTGACTAAGGATGAGCATGGAGACGTTGTGTTCTACCCATCACAATTTCATTATGTTAGTGTTTAGAAGTTTAAAGCAGTGGCATGTGAGTCATGACTCTCCAGGTTTTGTTCCCAACTCTGCTAAAGACTGCGAGACCTCAGGCAAGATACTGCTTCTCTCCCATTTTCCCCATCTATAAAATGGACATAATGCTTTGTCTGTCTTCTCATTACACTTTGAAACCAACCTTTTGGGAAAGATGAACAATGTAAGAGCAAATTGTCATTAGTAAATGTTAACACTGAAAGCTTTTCTGTTCAACTGAAATAGGACTAGGTTCCTATTTCTAATATTCACAGACATGCTGTATCGGTGGCATAGTTGTTAAAATCTCCTCCTACCTTTGTCCATACCTCAACTTTACTTGGAAATATGGTTGACTGTGTGTCTGTGACATCTCAAAAATCTGCTCTGAATAAAATGAAAACAGGTTTTTTTTTTTAAATTAGCACTGAGTCTACCAAAGGTATCAGTTCCTGAGTCACTGCTTCCTGTTTCACCTAGAATTGCCTTTCTGCCCTCATTTTTCTGCTATCCTAAAAAAAAAATTCTTCAGTAATGTTTAACATAGTTAAAATCCGTTCTGTGTTCCAGGAGTCATTGTCATGCTGTTAATACCACAATGACCTCACAGGATACAGAAATCCTGGGAAGTTAGGCAGAGAGGAACTTCCATGAGAGGCATTGCTTAGAAGATGGACCAGATAACAAGAGGAACCTAATCAGCCAGTGGGGAGGGAGGAGGGGCGCGGAGCATGTCTGTGTCCCATGCTGTATGGAACTTATTATCCACCTCTTGATTTTAAAAAGTGTGGAAGTCTTTGTTGTGTGGCTAATAGAGAATTACTTCTTCCAGTGTTTGTGACTACTTTGGCACAAGAGTGTGTTCTCACTGAAACCCTTAACCTTGGGTAGTCAAAGATAGTAGTGAAATCTAGGTTTGTAACTTGTTTTAATGTGTCTCCCTTACCTACTTTGTAGATGATGTTTTCTGTTTCCATTTCCTTTTATTTCTCTCTCCAGTTCAGTCCCATTGTTCTATAAGATGCTCAGGATCATTTGATCTCTAGAGCCAGCTCTTCTGGGTTCCCTTAATTTAAAACAAAACTTAAACAGCTAGAAAGGGGAGAACTATATCTAGTAATGCATTACTTCTCCTCCAGGGCTATCCAGAATCATGGGTGGTTTGATTTTTAAAATGTACATTTCAAGGAGAGTAAACAACGTCTCTTTCCTGACCTTCACCAAATGAGCAAGTTTTGTGGGTGAGGGAGGAAAGGAAGAAGATATTTGTGTTTGCTGACTTACAGGCTTTCTGAGGTCTTGTCAAGCTGGTGTCAATCCTCGTATTGTCAGCATAATTATGTCTTCTCAAAGACACTTCTGGTGTAGTGACTGTTTTAAAGCTCATCTAACAGAATACCAGACTGTCTTATCAGTCTGGGATAGATTGTGGCCCTAGCAGGGTGAGATGGCAGAGAGTGGGGAAGCAAGAGGGGGAATTGTTCTGGGAGTAAGTGTTTGTGAGCAATAATGCCATAAAATCAGGATCAACATGGTGGAAGAGGGTGAGATGGCAAAAGTGAGTGCAGCATCCTGATTCCACGTTGACCACCACCATGGGAGTCTGAAGAATATGGAAATCCACTTTGGCTCATTATGGTCTCACCAGAATGTCTTACTGGTAGCAGCTTGGGACATTGGCAAAGTCTACATTGGCAGTTTACAGAGCTGTAACTTTCTGGCTCAGGGATGTGAAAAAACACTCACCCATCTAAGTGCAGCAAATTATAGTGCTGTAAAACACCAGTGGGAACCAAGCTACAGTGCTGGGAGCATAGCTCCCAGCACTGTTAGCTACTCCCCTGGTGGAGGTGGTTTACAGAGAATGTTGAGAGCTCTCTTCTGGTACTTGTGCTGTGGCCACACTTTCAGTTTAAAGCACTGCCGTGGCTGTGCTTTAAACTTTTACATGTAGACAAAGAGACTGCATTTGTAAAGAGTTCCCCTCTTTATCTAGGAAAAAGACAGGATAATTTGGAACAAAGTATTTGCATGTTGATAAATTCTGGTGACCTGGGCTTTTTTTTAACCTGATTATTACTTTCCCTTTTAGGAAACACGATATATTGCAAGTGTTAATAACACTAAGTTTCTCCACTTACCTATCGAACCTGAGTGACTAATGGTATAATTTGAGGCAGCAGAGTATAGTGGTTTAGAGTATGAGCCTGGGAGTACTCTTGGGTCCTACTTCCAGCTTTCTGTGGTCCTTGAGCATTTCCTGGGTGGGGTTACCTATAACCCGCCTTCTTCTCTGTGTGTCACCATTTGTGAAATGGCCATGATGATAGCTACATACCTCACTGGGGTGTTGTGAGGATTTATTGACTAACTGCTTTGAAGATGTAAGTATTATTTTAGTGCAGAATAATTTTCAACCAGCTTTTGAACCAGCCCTCCTGGGTGTTTTTATAAGAAAATGTCCTACAACAAATCTCTCTTCCTGCTTGAAATTTTGTACTGGCAACTAGTTTTAATGACGGACTGGTGTGTGCAGATATATCGGATGAGCTTACCTGCTTTGTTTGTGTCAACTGCATTGAGAGAGACTGCATCAATCTTTCTCCTTTTGTGGAATAAAGTAAATTACCTTAGAAAAATAATGCCCTTCCCTGAGTGAGGTTGCATGGGAATATCTGCTTTGTATGGTTGGCTGGGAGAAATCCAAAACTATTGACTTTGTGCTGCCTTAGCCAGAGGCATGCCTGTATCTTCCTATTAGTGAATATCTAATCAGGTATTAGTACTTACCTAATGTCCTCCTACTGCACAGTGGCTATACAGGCAGTCCCCGGGTTACATGGATCTGACTTACATCGGATCCCTACTTACAAACGGGGTGAGGCAACCCTGCACTAGCTGCTTCCCCCCAGCAGACCAGAGAGACACGAAGCTAGCCCCCCCCCCCCCCAGCAGACCAGGCAGATGCGGAGCAGCTTTTCTCAGCAGACACCTCAGCTTGAGAATAAAGGACTGAGGGAAGTGAGATGTGGGAGAATAAAACTGAGCTCTGGAGAAATGTTTGGCTAGAGTTTCCCCTACAATATGTACCAGTTCCAACTTACATACAAATTCAACTTAAGAACAAACCTTCAGTCCCTATCTTGTACGTAACCCGGGGACTGCTTGTATGCGTATGTGTGCACATGAGTGTAGGCGAGAAGAGAGCCTGTGTGAGATGCAGTCCATGTATTAGTCTGCTCAGTGAATGGGTTACACTACCCCATTCATGGATCTCCCTATGCCTTCTTGTTGCTGTAATAACTAAAACTTCTCATACACTCCTTACATTTCCACTCCCATTAAAAGTCTGTGTCAGTCATTCTTTGCCCAGTGGAAGGGTCAGTATCTTTGACACAAAGGAGAAAGTGAGCTGGTGTGTCTTGGTCAGAGACTGGCCTGCTGGAGGAGAGGCTCTGGATGCTGCCAGCACCTGGGCTGCATGGTCACAGTGCACCCAGGCTCCAGCAAGCGCAGTCCCTAATGTCCTGGCCTACCCCGGTGCTCCCCTGACCCTCCCAAACCCCTGTTCTTTGCCCCCTACATTCCACAATGCCCTGACCCCTGCACGCCTACATCCCTGCCCTGAGCACCCCCCCCCCCCCAGCACCACGTTGATTCTTGCACCCCCCCCCCCACCCAGAACTCCTCACATCTCCCAAACCCTTGCCCTGACTCCTGCATCCCCTATATCCCTAGCCCTACATAGGGTTGCCAGGTGTCCAGTATTGACCCGGATAGTCCGATATTTTCGTCTCCTGTCCGGTAAAAAAAAAATTCAGAAAATACTGGACACCTAAAATGTCCGGTATTTTCTGCCCCCCCCCCCCCCCCCCCCGCCAGGAGGTGAAAATACCAGACACCTGGCAACCCTACAACCCTCTCAGCAACTGGGCCTAGCCCCGCCCCCCCAATGATATTCCCTTCACCTCCTTCTCCCCAACTTCCCTTCCCCGCTCCCTCCCCCTCCCGTTTAACCTGGTTCCACAGGGGGCTTGTCTTGTGACTAGAACAGAAAAACAAAATGGCCACCGACAAAAAAGACGCCTCTTTTATTTTTTTTTTTAGCTTAATGGCTGTCGGGCTCTTCCCGCCTCCCCCCCAACAATTTTTTTCCCCAGTGTGTTTTTGGGAGAGGGAGTAGGGGTGTTCGGTATTTTTGGTTAAACCATCTGACATCCCTAGCCCTACATCCACACCCCTCCAGCCTCTTGCCTTGAGCCCCTCACACTCCATCCCACGCTTAGATTTTTTAGAGGTACTATCTTATCACTAACCCTCCCCAAACCTCTTCTCTGACTCCTCCCCCGCCAACGGGTGGTTGTGATATGACAGAACCTGTAAGAAATTTGTTACTTTCACCTCACCTGTTGATTTGGCCTGTGTGCTTTGTATGGAACAGCCTGGTCTGGAAAATGAAAGAAATTGCACCTTCAACTCTAGCCTGACAGTCAGAGCACTAACCACTGGTTATACTAGAGGTTTTGTGGCCTTTCCTTTTCCCAAGCCTGCTAGATGGTCTTGATAGCTAGCTTCTCACACAGCCATTTGGAAGATTC
Source organism: Pelodiscus sinensis (assembly GCF_052426305.1). Lineage (NCBI taxonomy): Eukaryota > Metazoa > Chordata > Testudines > Trionychidae > Pelodiscus > Pelodiscus sinensis. The sequence continues at coordinate 24,326,350 of NC_143067.1, read as the reverse complement.
AGGTTTAAATCTTGGCTGAGGTTACATATGCGGCAGAAACAGTATGTCTAAGCCATAGTGGGAGAGAGCAGCACCTTACGTTATTCAGTTGCCATCCCTCTTCCCACAGAGAGGAAGCACCGGTTAGCTCAAAAGGGGCTTACTGCTGAGAATGGTGGTGACTTGAAGTCTTTAAATACTGAGAGGGCACAATAATCTGAGAGCTCCTTGGCTCGTCTGCAGGGAAAAGAAATAAAGAAAAGGAGGTCAGTGTCCCATATTTGAGCTTTTACTAAATTGTCAGTCACAAATATATATCCTGTCCCACTGAGCAAATGACTCAAACTCTTAGGAAAATAAAGCTGTAAGTGTTGAATGCCTCTGGTATTTCCTGGGCAGGATCGATTGCAGGTTGAGGACCTCCAGGAATTGCTCATCGTAATTTGAATGGCCACCCTAGCTCATCTCTCCATTACATCATAAACTAAGAGCATAGAAATAATCTGTCCTTTTTTTAATTAACCCAGATCTAGTTCTAGATGGCTATTATAGTATTCTAACTGGTGAGATGATAGTCATGTATCATGTGACCTAATTAATGCTGTGTGGAAGTGATGTTCAGAATGTTTCCAAGTATTTCACAATTCAAGGGAGTGAAATAATTAACCCAGTTGATCTAGCAGTAATTGGTAGCTGCAATTGAAGTGTGGCCTTGATTCCATTACAAATACGGCAAATGGGTTATGAATATGGCACATCAATGATAGTTGATCAAATAACTGCACACTTACATTAAAAGCACCAGTTATGCAATTCTGAAGTAACTGGCTAGGTTTTAGTGACTGTTACCCAAAGGAAAGTTCATAGCCCATTCTGGGGCAGCTACTTGGATCAAGTACTTACAGTGTAATAATTATCTTCATATAAAAATGTGAATAGTCAGCTACCAAATGTCATTCTGTCTAGAGCTTGACTTTTACAGTGAGATTCTGCACATGTATGTGGGGGGCGGTGTGTGTGTATAATATATATATATATATATATATATATATATATATATATATATATATATATATCTCCCTAAAAGATCCTACATGTGTCACATGAGACAAACCTGCATCTTGCAGTGCTCACATACATACATAGTTGGTCACTAAGGATTTGTCTGTGTGGTGAGTTATTGCACAGTAAGTCAGGGTGTGAATCTACAGTGTTCTAGCTTGCCACACATTAACGTGTGTACACTGCTACAGCACAGTGAAAGTCCTGGAGGACGGCTTAATGTACTACAACTTGAAAGCATAATGGGTTGAGCTGCAGTCCACACCACAGTTGTGTTAAGAAGGCTTCCCACACCATAGCTTGCTATGTAGCCATAACTGTACAAAGGAAGCTTCAGAAGGGTAGCTGAGTTAGTCTGTAACAAGGAAAAACTTAACAAATAGTCTAGTAGCACCTTAAAGACTAACAAAACATGTAGATGGTATCATGAGCTTTCGTGGGCACAACCCACTATTCCTGTCATCTGAAAAAGTGGATTGTGCCCACGAAAGCTCATGATACCGTCTACATGTTTTTGTTAGCTTTTAAGGTGCTACTAGACTATTTGCTGTTCAAGTTTTTCCTGTACAAAGGAAGCTAGCACTTACGATCTTTTGTTCTAGGTCAGTGAACTATAGGTGCAGTTCCACTAGTTCATCAAGTTTGGGGAACTGATCAAACAGACTTACTGTAGAAGAGGAAACAGAATGATACTCAAGTGTCTTAGGTTGTATTCCAAACTCTGCCCCTAATTGGCCCTGGGTAAGTCCCATTCTATTCCTTAGTGTTCCAACCTGTAAAATGAAGATTGTAAAGGTAGTTTCCTACTTCTTGGGGTGTTAAGAGGCTTAATTAATGTTTGCCTAACACTTTGAGACACTCTAATTAAAGCTGTTGTATACATAGTGGTGAAGTTGTTATGCTGTGCATCCTAATCTACATGTGTATTGGTTAACCGGAAACAGAAAGATTGTCCCAAGATACCGTTTATAATGGCTGACTCAAATGCATGTTGACATCTTTAACATGGATCTCCCTTCTTTTCCACCTCCTTAAAAATTATATTTCCTTTCTTTGTGGACCAGCATGTTTTGTATACCTCTCAACTTAGCCATGATTAAACTGAGAGAGTGACCTTTTAAATGAGGAAGTGACCAGAATGCAGGGTGCAGCAGGAAACTGCAAATGACATAGCAATAACATACGTTGCGTTAGAGAATTTGCTGTCCCACTTCTCATTCCTTATCAAGAATGGTGACTATGAGATATTAGATATGAGATATTTATACAGAATTGTATAAATATTGTTGTTTCTTCCTCTATGGATGGGAGTTTTGTTGAGCAAGGCCTCTTGCAGGGGTCTGTACTGATGGGAGTCCATCAGGTGGGCAAGGAGAAAAGAGGTAGGCTTAGACAGTGTCTCCAAGAGAGAGTAGCTGTGAGGAGGCATATGAGGATCATCATGTATGAAAGATGGAAAATCTCTTGAGATGACTCCTCTCTTCACTAAGTTTAAAATCCCCTCAAAGCTAATTGTCATCTATTGAACATGAGAGAACAATGTCAAGTAGGAGGTCGGAGCACTCTGATTGCAGGGTCTCCTTTCTCAAACGGTTGGGGCGAGATGAAGACACTGGTGCCTGGGAGCAGACAATGTATAAAAAGAAAGGCAGCTTGCTATGAGGAAAGAAGCAAAAGAGGCTGGATTTCTGGGAATCAAGAGCCAGGGAGGGACTGTCGAAAAGAAGAGGAGCCAGGTGAACAAGGGAGCAGAAGGGTGAGAGGGCCAGACAGAGACTGAGGTTCAGAAGGATTAAACTTGTCTCCTTTTGTGTCTGAAGATCACAGGCTTCTGGACACATGTTGGCTGTGGCGCGCGCGCGCGCGCGCACACTGTTGTTGTATCCCAAATGTCAGTTCTAAAGGCTACAGTTTGGGGAGTGGCACATGTTTCAGCTGTGTGAAATCCTTGAGTGATAACGAACTGCTCTGCCCTTGTGTCCTCTGTCTGCGTGTGCGGTTGGCAGTATCTGCAGTCTTGTCAAAAAATTCCTGAAACCTTCTGCAGCAAGTTTGTAAGCAAATGGGATGAGGGCAGCCCAGAAACATCTCCCAAGAATTTGAAGTATTTCGAAGTGGCTCTTGGTAGAACAGTGGTCTCCAATCTTTTTAAGCACAAGATCACTTTTTGAATTTGTCAGTCCAGGATCTACCGTAAACCCAAATATCCCTGTCCCACCCCTTCGCCAAAGCCTCACTTTCCTCAAGCTGTGAAGATGGGTACAGGGGAGGGGGACAGAGTGGCATCAATGCCTCTGTCTCCCCCACTCTGCACAACAAGCTGGAGGCTCCTAGGAGGCAGCTTTGAGGCTCCGGGCAAGAGCAGCAGGACGGGGGGGAGGGGCAGCTGAAATGCAGGTACTTGATAGCCTCCCAGCCAAACCAGTCAGGATCGCCCGTCGGAGGTGCCAAGATCTACTGGTTGGTGACCACTGTGCTAGAAGCAAAATAAATTGTTTTAAGTGGTTCATGGTTTATGTTGCGTACAGAAGCTCTATGATTCTTTCCCCTGTAACCGTGACTGCATACCCTTGGGGTGAGAGTGATGTGTTTCCTCTCGCCTGCACTTGTGCCTTGCTTGCTCCTTGCGCATACACCTCAGGAGTAGAAAAAGTCCCTACAAAAAGTCAATAAAAACACAACCCTGGCTACCAGAAGTAGCTGTGAAACAGCAGTGCTTGCCTGTTGCACCACTGGTTTTGGGAGGGGCTCGAACCATCCTCTGAAGCTACCGTGCAGCCCCCAAAACAGCCCTTTCTAAAGAGCTAGAATCCACCTTTGCAATACTCCTCCTGTGCAGCCTCAGAGATTATTTTGCTTCTGTAACTGTCAGAGCCAAGCTCTGGTACAGGAATCTCACATTCCCTTTTCCTACCCTCCAGTAGGGCAACTCTGTGCATTGTGGCACAGTATCTTGGGCTGTCTCATTTTCTTTCACTGGAGTCTCTATCCCTCCGGTAAGGGCTGCTAGTTACTGTGTCAGAAATTGCACCTATGATTTCCCATTTCACATCTGTGTTGACTGCTAATAGGAAAAACCCAGGAGACTCTTAATTCCACTTCTTGGCATTAGGAGGGAAGGATGGCAGCTGAACAGAAAGTGCCTTAAATAAAGGATCATAATTCAGAAACCTGCCAGTGCCGTGATAACCCTTGTAGTGGCTCAGTGGGAGTTTGGAGGAGCGTGTGACAGGTCAGAACCCCCTTGGCACTGCTACCTGATGTGCTAAGATCCTACTGAGCCTGCTTTCCCTGACAGCTTGGGCAGCCTGTAACCCTGACTTGTTGAGCCAGACACACTAGCTTTCTGCAACACAGGGACAGGGCCACACCCCACAGGCTGTAGACACTCACTGTGAGCAGCGCAGTGTGAAACCTTTTCCCAGTACTCAGGTACATAGCCTATCTGGGAGCTGAACCCCGGTTGGATAAATACGTCCTATACTGTATAGAGATCTGTACAGGATAAGCTCATGAAATTCACCCTCTTTTTCTAAACATAAAGAGAGAGATGTCCAGGCTCCTTGTCCCTCCAGGTAACAATTACTTGCCCTGGGTTTATTAATACATAAACGACGAAGAGTCCTGTGGCACCTTATAGACTAACTGAAGTGTAGGAGCATAAGCTTTCGTGGGTAAAGACCCACTGATGCATCTGACGAAGTGGGTCTTTACCCACGAAAGCTTATGCTCCTACACTTCAGTTAGTCTATAAGGTGCCACAGGACTCTTCGTCGCTTTTGCAGATTCAGACTAACACGGCTACCCCTCTGATACTTAATACATAAACGTGATTTTATTTAGTATAAAAGGTAGGATTTAAGTGATCATAAGAGAGAGCACACCAAACAATGTAGGTTACTAAGAAAAATAAAAGGCCATGCAAGCTAAGCTGAAAACACTAAAGAAACTAGTTACATAAAATAGCTACTCTCATAGTTGTTCTAATAAGCTTTCACAGACCGGAATGACTTCCAGCCTGAGCCCAGTCCTTCCTCCAGTTGAATCTTGCATATTTCCAGCAGTCATCTTGTGTGGGGTAGCCAGGGAGAACTGATGACGACCTAGATTATCTCACGCCCTCCCTCCCCCAAATAGGATTTGCATAAAGTGGGAATTAGGGGTGTAAAATCCCATTTAATCCTGTTAATGTGATGTTTAACCAGTAACTGATTTAAAGGGGGGCAGGCAGAGGGGCTGCTACAGCCCAGCCAGAACAGCCTCCTGAGCCTGGGCTTGCTGTGGACAGGAGCTGCTCTGGATGTCTGAAGCAGCTCCTGTATGTGTCATCCCCCACAGAGGATGAGGAGCTGCTCCAGCCCCCACCAGCTTGCTGGTTAACCTAATGGGAATCCTTTTATTTAGTCTAAACTTTTCCTCTGCATTCCAAGATGGATCCTAGCATCAGGTGACATGGGCACATGTCTCTGCAAGGACCCGGTCTCCATATTCAAGAGCTGACCCACAGATCTAAAGAAAGTTTAAGCCCCATCTTATCTTACTAAAGGGCCATTAGTGCTATTTCTGGCTTTTTCGGATGGACTCGTACCTGATGAGCTGATAATAAGGATGTTAGATAGTGATTAATTGAATAGTTGTGTAGTCACATCAAATATTATTGGTTACACGACTATTCGATAGTCCCCAGGGCTGGGGCTGGCAGTCAGTGCACTCCTGGCCCCACTCCCAAGCCCAAGCTCTTCATGGATAGAGACTGTGCTGGCATCCCACGGAGCAGCCTCTGTCCATGGCAAGCTGTTCTACAGCAGCCTTCCCAACCCCCTCCATGCTGCTGCCTCTGATAGAGGCAGCAGCGGGCAGAGACAGGTGGCTCCCCTCCTCTCATTGGCACCTGCGTGCCCCTGCTCACTGCCTTTGTGGGAGGCAGTGGGAAGAGGCAGGAGGGTAGGTGGCTCCACGAAGCTGGCACTTAAGGAGAACTGGCTTAAAAGCTGGCTCACCATGTGTTTTGGCTCCCGCCTCCCCCAACCCCATGCTGCTGCTTCTGATACAAAGGCAGCAGCGTGGGAAGGAGCAAGAGGCTTCTGTGAACCCATATACATGGGGAGCTGGCTTCCCATGCGTACATGCTCCCGGCTTCCCATGCGTACCAGCTCCCCACCAGAGACAGCAAGGGTCGGGGCCTTGCGTGTACTCAATAAGATTAACCGATAAGCCCAAGCTTATTGGTTACTAAGATATTTGACTACACTATGACATCTCTAGCTGTGGCAATAGGCTTTTCCCGACATGAACACATTGCTAATAAAGAAACAGTCAGAATTCCTAACTTTAGATACAGAAATGAGATATGCATACAAACAAATAATCCTATTCAGTAGATTACAATCTTTCCTATGACATCTCTCCTGAAGTGTCTCGCATAAAGAATATTCCAGTTATTTCATATGTATGGAATACCCAATCAGAATGATCTTGACACAAGAGCTCTGATTTAGCTGCACATTTAGTATGTCTTCTGGGAGTGAAACTTACAGTTCAGTGAAAGGAGATGACATTTTCTTTGAGGTTTTCATGTGAGATAAGCCCATAGTTCATTATTAGACATGCAGCTGTGATCTGGTAGATGGAGAGTGAGGAGTCCTAGATTCTGTTTCCAACTCTTATTGGTGTTACAACCTTGGGTAAATTGCCATGATTATCCTGTTTGTAAAACGGGGATGGATCTACTGTTTTACTTCCCTTTGTAAAGAGCTTTGAGAGCCACAAATGAAAAGCATTATGTAAGTACAAATTATATCATGTGAACTATTCCTATGGCCTATTATAATTGACCCAGGAGAGAACTACGGGTTAATAATTATGAAGTTGTTTGACTTTCTGCCTTGCTTATAACTTGGAAATGTCCAATAGACAATATTGATCTCATTGGAATATGCCACAGCTGTTTGAAGTGATCAGCGAATTTCTGAGCCTGATGTACATTCCATTACCAGCTCTGGCCTGGAAGTTCTTTTTCATTTGGTAATATTAAATTGCCCAAAGCACTGATGGGGTGTGGCCCAAATCTCAGACAGCAGAGAAGAGCTGGGAGAAAGCAGGGCACTGTTATGAAACTGACTGGTAAATTGGAATCCTGCTGTAAGCACCTATGGGGTGTAGAAAGAGGCATTTATCCTTAACAGATTGCTGCATCTCTTGGAAGCTGTGTTGCAGGTATGACTTAATTGTTGGAACTACATAATCTCTCAATAATAAATACATAGAAGGCTTAATGCCTTCCATCAGGAAGGGAAGCTCCCAGCCAAGCAACTTCTAACCAGGTCACAGATGAGCCCCTCCCTCTGTGTCATTTTTATTAATCACTTGAAAAATATGTTAAGTAACAATTAAAACAGCTTGTCAGGCCAGTTAAGAGGAGGTAGCAGTGTGGACCTGAACACCAACACTGCTTTGGTTTCAATTCAGTCAAATGCCAGTCAAATTCATTGACCTGGTGATAATCATCTTCTCAACTAAACGTGTAGTATGATGTTTCTCCATGTGCAAACCTCTCTGCATGCCCTGCTGAATAAGTAAGCCATGCCATTCACCAGTTAGAAGCTCATGGTCCAAAGATGTACCGTCACAGCAAAAACACTTTTGACTCCTCTTTTAGCACTCTTCATTTGTATTCTGTTAGACCCCACGAGGCATAAGGGATTGGTCAGCAAAGGTTTTCCTTGCCGACCAATTCGCGTATTGACTGTTGCGTTGTGCCGACGATCAGCTGAGCCGGCACAACGTGGCAGCCATTTTTTATTTTAACGAAGCAGAGGATATTTAAATCCCTGCTTCATTGACTATGTCGGTATGTCTAATTTACATGCCTCTGCCGGCAGAGGCATGTAGTCTAGACATATCCTAATTGACTGCGGAGGTGTTAACAGACCACTCTGCCTTGAGTAGTCTCTTACAATGTGTCGTTACAGCTTATGTTAAACCTGGAAGTGAAGGCCTTGTCTATGCTGGCAAGTTAAAAGCACAGTAACTCCTGAGGTGTCCATACTGACAAGGCACTTAGTGTGCACTAACTCCACAGTTGCTGCACTCTAGGTAAACCAGCTTGGCAAGAGGCATTGAGCTTGCTGGGTACGGCGCTGTGGTGCCAGTGTGGATGCCCTGTATACTATAGCACTGTGACAGGCCTCCTGTATCTGTCCCACAATGCCTGTTCTCACTTCTCTGGTCATCAGTTTGAACTTATTGGCCTTCCATAGACCAAACCTTAGACCCGCCCTTTGCATTCCTTTTGGAATTTTGAAAGTCCTCTTCCTGTTTGCTCAGCGATGCGTGGAGTGCTCTAAGCGCAGCTTTCCAGGTGACTATGCCTGCTCCACACACCAGGAGATCCCCTACTTGGTGTCATGCCAAGGTGCTGGACCTCATTAGCTTTTAGGGAGAGGAGGCTGTCTAGTCACAGCTGTGCGGCAGCTGTAGGAATTATGATACCTATGGGCAGATATGTGTGCATGACAGAAAGGGACTCTGATGGGGATGCATTGCAATGCTGGGTCAAAGTGAAGGTGCTGCAAAACATCTACCACAAAGCATGGGAGGCAAACCACTGCTTTTGTGCTGCACCCCACGACTTGCTGGTTCTACCAAGAGCTGGATGACCTATTTGAAGGTGACCCCACCTCTGCTACGAAGACCCCAGTGGATACTTCAAGACCTCAGGAGGGGCCATCCCAGAGTGGATGAGGCCAGGAGGAGGAAATGGTAGACAAAGATGCTGAGTGGGAGGGGGATCTGGAGCTAGAGGATGGGTCAGGATCCACCGACGCATGCAGTCAGGAACTGTTTTCTGCCCTAAAAGGAGACTACTAACCAGTTGCAGCAGTCAGAGGTTAGGAAGGCACAAACAGCAGAGAATGTGTCTAGTAAGTGGCTTTGAATTTTAGAAGTGCTGGAGCAAGTTGCCAAGTGGGGGTGAGCTCATCATATAGTCCCATTAAAATGGCTTTGCTCCTCCAAAATTCTGCAGCCATTGTTTGTCATCCAAGACTTGCTCGACAATGTGATCCCACCATTCAGTGCTTGTTTTGTGAGCCCAAAAGTGGCGTTCCACTGTGGTCACCACCTCAGTGAATGCCACAAGAAATCTTGTCTCAAGTACAAGGCATGAACTCCTCATCGTCACTTTGCAGCTTCAGGGATAACTCGACTGCCATTTGTGACATGTTAGTGACACCTATCAACATTTTCTTCAGCAATTCAGTGTCCATTCCCACAGGGCCGAGGAGACAAAGCGTGCAACACAAAAGCCATTGAAAGATGTTGTCAAAAGCAGACAATAGCACAAGTTGCTGGGATATGCAGCAGTTCCCAACGGGGCATTGGGACAGGACCCAGGATGCCTCATGGCCTCAGTGGCAGAAGAAGAAGAAGAGGTGCTCTGTGGGATAGCTGCCCAGAGTGAACTACTCTAAATGTCACTGCAAGCAAGTGTGGTCATGCTACTGCACTGGCAGCTGACACTGTAGACACACAAGAGCAGTTTCACTGCTGTGCTGTTAGCAGCACTGTAGCCGACCGTGCTTTACATCTGCCATTGTAGACAAAGCCTACAAGGAGTTCTGTGTGGCTCAAAAGCTTGCCTCTTTCACCAAGAGACGTTGGTCCAATAAAAGATATAATTGGAGGGTCATGAGGGATGTATGAATACCTTTTATAGGGCCAACGTCTCTTGGTAAAAGACAAGTTTTTGAGCCACACACCGCTTTTTTTCAGAGCATCATACATCTCCTGGGACAGACATGACTATGACATTGGATTAGGGGCTTCATTCTTGCTAAGTGGACTGAAGCCCCATGTAGCAGAGGGCTAGTTCATTAATTAGCCCTTCGACTCTAGGAAGAGCAGTGTCTTGTTTCATGTCATGAATGGAAATCTATTTTGGGGAAAGTATATAACTTTTTTTATTAGAACAAGTGAGTTGACTTTGTTTCCTACTGGAGTAAGTGAGGTGGGTAAAGCCCCAACTGTTCTGCAATTGTTATGTGCAAGTTACAGAGTGTGGTTGCTAGTGTCTATACCCATCTGATTTCACATCTCCCCTGGAAAGGCTTTCTTCTCATTTAATTTGGGAGCCTTTTTAGCACCTGTCACACAAGCTAACTCAGACTTCCTTCCCTGTGTGAATTTCCCTACTGAATAGTAGTTGTGTGACTGAGTTACAAAGTGAAACCATCTGTATGCATCTCCCTGCAGAGTTAACGAGCTCTACGTAGACGACCCAGACAAAGACAGTGGAGGTAAAATAGAAGTAAATCTGAACATCAGCTTACCGAACCTGCATTGTGAATGTAAGTGTCTCTGACCAGGCCTAGATTTCTTGCAGTATTTCTCAAGGCTCTGAGATGACTCATTTAATGTGAGAGCTGAGAGCAATCCCCATGCTGTATTTTGATGAAATGTTGCTTTTTTCTCTTTGGGAAGAAATAAAAACTCTACCTTGTCCAGTGTATTGTTCCTCCCTCTCTGAATAGTATGAGTGTACAGAGAAGCAGCAGAGGAAAACTTTTCTTAGTGTTCTCATCTCTGTATGGAATCAGTTATGCCCACATATGCACACATCATTGGCCCATATTTACACAATCCATGTGTGGGTGGGAGGTCAGATTTCTGCAATGTAATACCCTACCACTTCCCATTCTGAGGTTATCTTTTTCTTGCACCCTTATCTAGCAATGGATCGTGAGCCTGTTCTCCTTCAGTTCTGACTAGTGACCCATTTCTCTTAGTGACATGTGACTAACTCTGGTTCCTTCTTTCATAGTCTGTTATTTTATGTCTGGAAATAAGAAACCTCTTGAGTTCTATCAGCTCTTTGAGCCAGATGTCACATTTGGCCTTTAGCAAATCACTTAACTTCTCTGCCTCACTTTCTCACCCTGAAAAATGGGAATGAAGCCTACCTCCCACGGGTGCAATGTCTGAATTAATATTCAGAAAACACTTGAAAGCTGAAAAGCTCTTCGGTGATCATTCCATACCGCTGATGAACAGCGATGACATTGATTACTTGAACGATTTTGCCAAATACCAAGAAAACGTTGCTTGTGCCCCACAAGGAATTGTGCATACCGGTTCCTATTGGTAACTTTTGCTATGTTTCTTTCCCTTTTTTCTTATCCCAACTGGGTAGTGGTTGGACTGGACATTCAGGATGAAATGGGAAGGCACGAAGTTGGTCATATTGACAACTCAATGAAAATATCTCTCAATAATGGCGATGGCTGCAGGTTTGAGGGCCACTTCAGTATCAACAAGGTGAGTGTGAATGACATCTGTTGTGGGTGTATGGTGGTTCAAGAGTAGCAGTCAACCCCATATGCAAGTGCACGTGAAAGCCCCACTCTGAATGGCTCTGCACTTATTGTGGTTTCAAATCAGGACATGAGCTTAGCTCCCGGATGCTGCAGCACAGTACAGGTTGAACCTCCCAAACCTGGGAGACTCTGGTCCAGCAACATCCGTTGTCTGGCATGGATGTTGCTGGACCTAGGAGCCAGCTGAGAGAACGCAGGGTCCTGGCTGGGCCAGCAATGGCTAGGCAAGGGAACCCCGGCATCAGTGGGGCCAGGCAATATCAGGGACCTTCCCCCCTGCCGGGGAACCCCAGTGTCAGTGAGGCCAATTGACAGCTGGGGAACCCTGGGAACCCCTTGGCAGCAGCGGGGCTGGGATGGCCAGGCAGCCCTGACAGGGAAACCCTCGGCGGTGGGGCCAGGCAGCAGCTGGGGAGTTGCAGCCCCAGCTGGGAAACCCCCAGTTTTGGTGGGGACAGGCGGTCAGAGAGCCCCTGGCAGTGGCCGGGGAACCCTCGGGAGCCCTCGGTGGCAGTGGGGCCAGCAGCAGCCGGACAGCCTGGACCTGGGAAATCCCAAGGTAGCGGGGTTGGCGGCAGCTAGAACAACATGCCAGGTATTAAGTCTTCATTAGTAGAAAATTGCCCTATGTTGTGACCCAAGAGCTCCTTTCAGTAAAACAGGCTCTCATATCCTCGGCCGGGTTGGGCAAGATTGTCTCGCGGGCTAGATCCGGGACCCTCAGGCACACACCTGTCACTGTTTTAAATGCTGTTGTAAATACAGGGCTGCTCAGTGTGCCTCTCTGCTCTGGAGGTGAGGGAGGCTTTGTGTGATCTCCAATCCGCAGCTCCTATTGGCCAGACACAGCAAGCCAACAGGAGCTGAGAGATTGGCCTGGGTGACAGGGGCAGCATAAGCATAAGCCTCTCCCCTCTCCTGGAGCTGAGAGCCACATGGAAGGAGCACCTGCATTTTCAAGCGGTCTGGGGCTGCAGCAGGCAGGGAGCCCAGCCTGCCTTTGGGGTGCTATTGGGCTGCTGGCCGGGAGATGCTTAGGTAAGCACCTCTCAGCCAAAGTGTGCCTCTGGCACCCCCATCCCTCACACACCCCAACTCCCTCCCCAAGGTCACCATCCAAACCCTCTGCACGCCGCTGCCTCGGGTCACCATTCCCTCCCAGATCTTGTACATCCTCCTACACCCTTCCCCCAAGCCAGAATCCTCTCCTGCCACCCATACCCTCTCCCTAACCCTACACCCCAATCCCCTGACCCAGGTCAAAACCCTTTCCTTCACCCAAACTCCATCTCAGACCTCACACTGTCTTGCACCCAAATCCCTTACCCCGTGCGCCCTTCTGCACCCAACCTCCATCCCAGACCCTTCCTCTCCTCCGCAGAAAAGTGCAGCCCTTGACCACTTTCCAAAATCTTGGAGTGGCCCCCCCACCAAAAGTTATTGCCAATGCAACCTCACTGCTGTGTTTGTCCTCCATAATCACAGCCCCTCCAGTACATAAGAACGGCCGTACTGGGTCAGACCAAAGGTCAATCTAGCCCAGTAGCCTGTCTGCCAACAGTGGCCAGCACCAGGTGCCCCAGAGAGGGTGGACCAAAGACAATGATCAAGCGATTTGTCTTCTGCCATCCTTCTCCAGCCTCTGACAAAGAGAGGCCAGGAACACCAATTCTATCCCCTGGCTAATAGCCCTTTATGGACCTAACCTCCATGAAATTATCTAGCTTCTCTTTAAACTCTGTTATAGTCCTAGCCTTCACAGCCTCCTCTGGCAAGGAGTTCCACAGGTTGACTACACGCTGTGTGAAGAAGAACTTTCTTTTATTAGTTTTAAACCTGCTCCCCATTAATTTCATTTGGTGTCCTCTAGTTCTTCTATTATGGGAACTAATAAATAACTTTTCTTTATCGGCCCTCTCCACATCACTCGTGATTTTATATACCTCTATCACATCCCCCCTCAGTTTCCTCTTTTCTAAACTGAAGAGTCCCAGTCGCTTTAACCACTCCTCATATGGGACCCATTCCAAACCCCTAATCATTTTAGTTGCCCTTTTCTGAACCCTTTCCAAGGCCAAAATATCTTTTTTGAGGTGAGGAGACCTCTCCTCTCTCCTATTCCAAGAATTGCAGAACAATTAGAATGTTCCCCACTGGGGCATGGCAGCTTGACAGAAAAGGCTCTGCGTTTAAAGGGGTGGAATGAACATGTGCGCATGCACACACCTAAGTGTTGTGTAGAAATGGAGCTCTGGCATGCTCTGAGGGAATGAATACACAGGCTTAGGGAGGTTCCTCTCTGGCATGGGTGTGTTCAGAATTGGATACTCTTGCTATGTAATGCTGCAGATGACTAAATGGGGTGGGAGATTTGGAGGGTGTGGCACACTGGCAGCTTTATTCACGCCTTGTAATGTACCACAGAGGCAGCCAAACCCTGCTTCCTTCTCCCCTCCCAAACCATGTTAAATCACATCTAAAAATAACAGGCAGAGCCCCTTACTTATGTTATGGCATGAATATGATTAGCAACTAACTTATTCCTTGAAGCATAGTGTTTTTTCATCTCTACCCCATTGAGAAGCTAGTGAGAGTGATGACTGACTAGCTACTAAACTGGGATTAGGGCTCAGTGCAGTTTCATCTTTTTGTTCTGAAAGTCTGAGAGCTCTCAGGTTTTTTTGAGTAATATGTCACTCCTGTGATGAGGATAGGGGGTGTCATTAGCAGCAAGGTTCAAAACCCAGGGGCTTTGGCTCTAAAAGCATAAACCTCTATTGCTTGAACTAGGGATGTAAGCAGCTAGTCTGCTATCCGATATGCATAAGCTTATTAGATAGTTGACTAGTCCCTCAACTAGTTGTTTCCCCAGGGTGGGAGCAGGAGCTGGTGCTGAGGGGAGCCAGCTTGAAAGCCAGTTCCCTCCAGCACTGTGTCCGTGGGGGCAGGGGAAGCAAGGTGGATAGTGGGGACCAGGAATGAGCCAGGAATCAGCTGATTCCCAGCTCGCACCCAGTCCGAGAACATTGCTGGCTCTTAATACATTTAAAAGGCAGAGCCCCACTCCCCTGCTTATCGACTAGTCGATTAAACTAAATTTAACATCCCTAGCCTGAACTAAAAGATCCCAGTTTGTTAGCAGAAAAGCTCTATGGAGTTATGGACGTCTGTGGCCCAGGGGACAAGGCACACTGTGTAAACATGCATTAATTTGTATTATGGTAGGGTCTAGAGGCCACAGTTGGAGATTTAGGTCCCATTCTGCTAGATACTGTACACACACATTTTTGGGTGGGTGGGTGAGTGTCTGTCTGAGTCCATTTGTTCATGAACTCCTCCTAAACAGTAAGAGATAGAGCCATCAAATTTGGTAGGCAGCTTCCTCTTCTCCTAACTTAAAGCAAGGTCAGGGGTTGAATGTGCCAAGGCAACTGAAAGCCCCAGGAAAAGGACAGCTTCCATAACATGCAAAGGGAGAGGCTGCTATTCCAAGGGATATGATATGAGAGTGGCCACTGGAGGTAGTGAGCCCACAGTGGAGAGAGATCCTGCACAGTGTCCAGTGGGGGCAGCCATACCACCAAAGGAGTGGTCAGCAAGCCTGGGGCTTCACCGTCTTGCCTGCCAGCACTCCAGTAAGTAGCCCCCCTTCTCCAAACCTTTTCCCCTCTCCCGGCCCTTGGCTGCAACACTGGAGGATAGGAGAGACCAGGCCCCTGGGGAGTGGTCTTGAGGGGGTGCCCTGGCGGGGTGGAGGCGGGTAGAGAATAGGCCCTGCGTGGTCTGGGGAGGTGGCCTGGAAGGCGGGGAAAGAACAGGTGCCGGGGACAGTGGCCTGGGAGGGTCAGGGGAAGAACAGGCCCCAGAAGCAGTGGCGCAGCCTCCTGCAACCCCATCCCCACCTCACATCCACAAGGCCCTGCACTGAAGGATCCAGGCAATTCCAGGTAAGTCTGCTCTGAAGTCATAATCTTATAGTCACAGGTTCTTATCCTGCAAACAGCTACACCTCTGTGATCTCTATGTATGTGTTAGTCCTGTTGACTTCAGTGAGACTGCGTGTGTGTGTGTGTGTGTGTGTGTGTGGTTAAGCACATGCTTAACAGTTTGCTCTGTTGAAGTCTATATGTGTGATAGCGTATGGCAAGACAACAGGTGGGTACAACAAATGAATGGGAGAGAGTGCAGAAAGTAGCAGTGAAATGAGTCTGCTTGTAACACATATTGTGTGCCTGTGTTCCTGATGGTGCCCAAGTGTTCATACCTTCATTTGCATTAAACTTGCTCTGATCTAAACCTGTGGTTCTCAAACTGTTGTATTGGGGACCCCTTTCACACAGTGGGCTCGTCTACACTGGCCCCTTTTCTGGAAGGGGCATGTTAATTTCAACTATCGTAGTAGGGAAATCCGCGGGGGATTTAAATATCCCCCGCGGCATTTAAATAAAAATGTCCGCCGCTTTTTTCCGGCTTTTAGAAAAGCCGGAAAAGAGCGTCTACACTGGCCCCGATCCTCCGGAAAAAGCACCCTTTTCCGGAGGCTCTTATTCCTTTGAAGTAGGAATAAGAGCCTCCGGAAAAGGGTGCTTTTTCCGGAGGATCGGGGCCAGTGTAGACGCTCTTTTCCGGCTTTTCTAAAAGCCGGAAAAAAGCGGCGGACATTTTTATTTAAATGCCGCGGGGGATATTTAAATCCCCCGCGGATTTCCCTACTACGATAGTTGAAATTAACATGCCCCTTCCGGAAAAGGGGCCAGTGTAGACGTAGCCAGTCTGTTAGCAAAACAAGTGCAACCCTCCCTTTATTAATTAAAAATATTTTTTTATATGTACACTATTATAAATGTTGGAAGTGAAGCTGGGTTTGGAGGTGGAGGCTGACAGCTCATTATCTCCACCGAACCCCCAAGAGGTAATGACTCCCAGTTTGAGAACCCCTTATCTAAGCTAACCACCATGTGGCCTTCCCTACCTCCCAGTTCCTTATATGCCAGTCTCCACTGTTGCAGAATCTATTCAGATCATTACTATAATGACTCCAGTGGTGTAATAAACCACCCACTACTGTCCTACAATGCATCAGTTGTTGCTAAGTGTTGCCAACCACATTACTCAAGATCCTTTTGTTCTGAGACCAAATCATTTGCACTGAGCTGTCAAGGAAGATTTACATGGCCCTTCCAGAGCAGCGGTTGCATTGATTTTGAAATACTTCATGGTGCAGTTCTGGTAATCGCATCCTAAAGTGTCTTTGAATTCCAGAATGATCCAAGAAGAAACTGCATCAGAGCAGTCTGCTTTACACTGTCATGGCAACTGAAGCTTAGGTGAAATCTGGGTATGCAGAAGTCTGTTTCCCTAAATTAACAAAATAATCTTGTTCTTGAAGGGGACACTGTCTGGATTGGAAGCTGAAAATCTAACCAGTTTGTATGTATGGGAAGCTTCTAACTCTTTTAAATATCTACATCTGCTTCCTTCTATTCTAAACCTTTTTGAACAGAACATTGCACATGAGTAACACCAGAAGAAAACAGGACTTTTCCAGGCAGCTGAACAATAATGGGCACACACATAAGTATGAGTTTGGGGGGAAAAAATTAAGACAATTATTTTTCACCTTTGGCAGTCCTGAATCTTCATTTTGATGAGGGATGGAAAGGTGTGTCCTAAGTCTTGAAATCTGGAAATGTTGGTCTGTTTTGTTGAAAACGTCTAACATGCTTGTGCAATGTTATATCAGGGCACTGGGCTCTTGTATTTTGGGATTTATGCCAATCTCCCCTCTCTTTGCAGCATTGCCTCACTGGCCAGGTGCATTATGGGCTTTCAAACTTTCTTGGAAACATCAAGTATTGGCCACTGCTAGACTACATGGGTCTATGGTTTTATCCTTATAGTCCTATTTTATGTTGTGATACTTAATAATGCCCAAGGAAATAAAATAGAGAGTCATGTGTTTCTTTTGGTTTTGTTCTTGAATGATTGTGTGACTGTAGGTTCCAGGTAACTTTCATGTGTCAACACACAGTGCCACTGCGCAGCCTCAGAATCCTGACATGACGCACATCATTCACAAACTTTCATTTGGGGACAAGTTACAGGTGAGTCTTCCCTCCAGACCATCTTGCTGTCTACAGCGGCAGAGGAACCAGTCTTATTTGTACTAAATTGTAGAGTGTTTTACAGAAGAGCTGTGTGTGGTGTGGGAGGGCAGGGAGCAGCTGTGTTCCCATTGACAGTATAGAACTTTAAGTGTCTGTGGCTGTGTTTCATCTAGAGATCTCACAGTGCTATGACTAGGCGGATAGGTAACCCTATCCTTGCTATATAGATGGTGACTGGAAATGGAAGCACAGAAAGGTTGTGATGTCACTGGCATCACTAGGATTAGAACCTAGGAATCTTGCCTCCAGGTTCCCTGCTACAGCACTTGGCAAGTTGCTTTGAATATGCATTTTGTACATGCATTTTGTAGTGGCTTTGTGGAAGTTAGGCATGTACATCAAGGGCCTACAATATCACAGAAGTGATTGATGGTTGAGCACATATAGTACTGCAACAAATTCTATTATAGCCTCTTTCCTTCCATTATGCTTCTAAGGGAGATCAAAGGTTTAAAAGGGAGACCTCTAGCAACTTCCCCTTTCTCACAGGGCAAATTGAGCTTTTGCTGAAAGCTACCAGCCTGCAGCTGGAAGAGAAGGTGAATATATACATTTGCCCGATGGCTTGGGTTTCACCTGGTGTGCTGTATGTTATGTAATTCCTGACTTCTCAATGGAGACAGCACATATCCCTGCATCTCTGCAACCTGCTTCCAGAAAGCTGACTTCATAGGGGTGCATGCTATACCTTTTCCATGGCATACCCACTGACATGGCTTAAACATAGCCTCTCTAATCCTGGTTTCTTCACACACACACATTTTGTTACGCTTCTTCCTCTTCCACGCATGCCTGCTTATGCCAAAATCTTTGTAATGCTAATGAGTCTAAAGTGTTGCTTGGTATTCCTCTATTTCATTCTGCTCCTGCTTCCTTTAGGAGACATGTCTTGTGTTGAAGCATTGAAATATTAGTGTATTGACTAATTGGTTTAGTGTCTGTAAAGCACTTTTGACAGTACAAAAAAAAAATCTTAACTGTTATAGACATGGTTGTCCACTCTTAACAGGTAAGTACTAATAGGGACTGCTGCTGACTGCATGGGAAGTGTGTCCTGAATGGTATGGTTCCCACTGCTGCATCCTGCTGTCTTTGGAGTGTTGGCATGAATGTGGTGGGAGGGCTGGGCAGATGGGGGGCTATAAGCATGGAGTAGAACAGGTTGCAGACATTGCGTCCCCCAGCATAGACGCATTTAGTACATTGTATAGTCTGCAAATCTCAGATGTAGTTGGCTGTCGATTTGTGTCCATACAAGCTGATTCAGAGTTCTCAAGCCTCTAAGTAACATGCTGTTCAGACACCTCTGCCTCTTCATACATGTGCCTCTGGCTCAGTAAGCAAAACCTATGAGCGAAAAGGCCTGAGACCTGGGAGATGTTTACTACTCTGTAGCTAGCTAGACTGAGCAAGCAGTAGTGAGAGCCACTGAGGGTAGGGCTACGCTGCAGCAGGAGTGTGCTTCCTAGAGCAGGCACCTAGATGTGCTAATTCTGCTTGAGCTACTGTGCTAGGAACAGCAGTGTAGCCATGGCAGCATGAACAAGCAGCTCAAGCCAGCCAACCATGCACCATCTGATCTCCTGGGTATGTACCTGAGTGGTGGCTAGCTTGAGCCACCCACACAGCCACCTTGTTTCTTCAGCATGGTAGCTGAAGAAGAGCTAGTGTGTCTGCACTGTGGGAAGCATGCTTCCAGCTGCAGTACAAGATGTATCCAGGGAGATTTTGTGGGGAGGGGGGGAGGTATTTTAATGTGATCTGGATATAGGTGACCAGATTGGAGGATGGGTGGGAAATGGTGGTAATACTCACCCAAGCTGTGCCCACAAAATAAGCTCTGCCCATGTGAGTCACCAAAATGAAACACTGCTCACTGTAAATGTTGATGATGTTCGAACTATGATTGTGAAGCTCCGTGGACTTAGCTCCTGCTCAGTTTGGGATGTGGTTCAGGGAGGGGATATCTTTCAGGCACCCTCTACTTGTGGCACAAAAATGTGACCTTTTTCTCCGTAAACTGTGCAGGTCTGGGATCCTCACTCTTTGTTTACACAGAAGAATGAAATAATTTAAATGGCAGTTGTTGGCATTGTAATTATGCCTTATGGAACCCTAGCTCAAAAAACATTATACCTAGAGCTTATGGGTGTCTGACATTGGAAAACTTGGGGAATGTCTCCCCAAGTCTGTTGTTTGTGCCTTGACTATGTGCTGTTGTACATGGCCTTGTCCCATCAGTTTTAGCACTGTTTCAGCTGAATTGTCATTAAAAGAGATGATCACCACAGTTCAGATAAGGACCCACCACTCAATTTTTACTAATATTGTAGCTGTGCCTTCTGAAAAGCAAGTCTGATTGAAATATACATTGTGCTGCCATGTTGCAGTGGTGGAGCTTGATTGCACTGGTGGATCACTTGTAGTTCAGCCAGCAGCTCGTATAAATCCTCTTTAGATTATGTAGAGATCACCATGATTAGGGAGACTCCTGCTTGGAGGCTGCCTCCAAAGTACCCCCAATATGAGGATACTTCTGCTTCACTATTAATTCCTTTGTGTAGTCACTTGTGTGTGGCCCCTTTTGGAGAAGGGAAGCATTCAGTGTTGTCTTTAAAGTACCTGATTCCATTAGGATTCACCTATTAACCTACTCTGCCCTCTGAGCTGATGATTGAGACTTCATGTTCCCTGCCAGGACTTGTACTGAACATTGATACTGAAGGAGTGATTGGAAGAGCTTGCTCTATCATAACAGGTGCCATCTTTCAGATGAGACCTTAAAGTAATATCCCTTCTGCCTGTCTCAAAGGGCTTTCCTAGTGGAATTTTGACTGCTGTCACCTGTATCAAGAAGGGTTAGAGTTAATAAGGCTGTAGCCAAATCAAATATTCTACCTTCTGTAGATGATCTAATGTTCAAGGTTTGTGTAAGCTATAAAACAGAATGCGGTCTGCCTGCCCAATTACTGTACTGCTGCTATCCAGCTCAGCGCTGTGTAAGCTTTGTGAGATACCAGCACTCTGGAAGGCATTCTAGACAACCTATTTGTGCTCCTGATTATATTGGTCATCTTACATGTGTCCATCCAGTTCAATTTGATGAGAAACAAAGAATTTGCCGTGCTAGAATTTTCTTTTCTAGGATATTGATAGGGTATCTTGTATAAGAACAGCCATACTGGGTCAGACCAAAGGTCCATCTAGCCCAGTATCATGTCTTCCGACTGTGGCCAGTGCCAGGTGCCCTAGAGGGAATGAACAGAACAAGTAATCAACAAATGAGCCACCCCTGTGATCCTTTCCCAGCTTCTGACAAATAGGGACTAGGGACATCATTCCTGCCCATCCTGGCTAATAGCCATTGATGGACCTAACCTCCATGAATTTATCTAATTCTTTTTTGAACCCCATTAAAATCCTGGCCTTCACAACACCCCCTGGCAAGGAGTTCCATGGGTTGACTTAATAGTTTGTTTCTTTCCCAAGCTATCTTACTGTAGAATAGTGATCAGGGAAACATGCTGTAGGATCAGGCGGATGTGCCCTATGCAGTCAAGTGCTTATGGCTGTTAGGTAGCCAATTCAAACTAGTTCAGTGACTTGTTAATGCAGTGACAGCTAGAAGGACACAACTCTCCCTCCAAACAAAACTGTTTATCTGTTCACGAGGTTTAAATATTCAGTAATTTCCAGCTAGTGGATATCTGCATATGTTACCACTGCAACCCTCTGACTACAGCTGCAAGATCTCTGTAAAGCTTTCACCATCCCAAAAATTTCCCAAGGCAGTCATTCTATACTGGATTTTGGTCCTTATTGTTTTCAACTAATTCCATTAGCCTCTACCTGAGAGGAGCAGGAAGTAATGGGAAAATCCAATTGATCTTTGGTGAGAGAGTTGGAAATGCCTCATGTTTGCAGTTCTGGAATCAGCTACTAAGGAATGCTAAATGGATGACCTTGCTGGCACATCTCCTTCCCCCCCTCCAAGATATATTGTGTATTGTGTGTTCTGGGGATGTGTCTGAGTGAAAGCTGTAGAGAGCAAGCAGCTCCATGTTCTACTCTGAAGCTTTGAAGTGTGACTCCTAGCGGGTTATGGTCTCTACATTTGATTTGCATGTGATAAAATGATGAGAGTTTGCTAGTGCAAGCTTTATTCTCCAGCTGGGAGATTGATTCTAATTATGGGGTGAGAACACCACCTACCAACACAGGCTGGTGTGTGGTGATATCATACTTTGCCATGGAGACTCACCTCAAAACTGAGGAAGTGGGTCTGGCCCACGAAAGCTCATCACCTAATAAACCATCTTGTTAGTCTTTAAAGTGCTACATAGTCCTGTTTTTTTGTTTCTCAAAACGTCAGACTGACTTGTGTTTTCCAACCAGTCACCTCCAATCTAAGAGTGCTCCCTGGACTGAAGCAGTTTAGAATGGACATTAATATTAACTCTTTTGAAGGTTGATCTTACTACACCAGTTGGAGCCAACCTTTGTAATAGTCACTGAGAATAATTTGGACCTTTTTCCTCTGAGTTGAGACTTTACATTTGGTTAGACTGAGCCAGACTGGAGCCTTCAGAGGTACAAAAGTAAAAGCCAAAAACACAAAAGTGTCACTCCCAGGATAGAATATAACCCCTGTATGTGTATTCTTACTCTCCAGGTCCAGAATATTCATGGAGCTTTCAATGCCCTGGGAGGAGCGGACAAGCTCAGCTCAAACCGTATGTATTGTCTGTGCTTTCAGGGCTTAGCCAGCCTGCTGATCATGGGCAAAGGCAAAATAAAAATCAGGATATTAATACAACACTGATAAGGGGGTCAGATAAGCAAAAGGACACAGGCATCAGTGAATGGGATTTGCATTTCCATTCCTGGCTCTAGGGAAGGCTTAGCCCACAGGGTCCTTAGCTACCTCCTTTTTTGCATCCTAGACTTTGTATTCTCTGCCTCTTGATTATGATCACTGGCTACAAGAGGGACTTGCTGGGTTGTAGCAAATCTGAACAGGCAGCTTATGGTATTTGCATCTGTCTGTTGCTCTTCTTGTCCTTACTCATTTGTGATTGCTACCACCAGAATCACCCCATCCTTTATTAATAGCTGTCAAGAGCTCTCTCACTTCTTCAGGGGCACACAGTTTTTCACTGGCTAATATAGTCTTTCCCTTTCTAATCCATAGCCCTTGCATCTCACGATTATATCTTGAAGATAGTCCCCACTGTGTATGAAGATATGAATGGCAAACAGCGGTATTCATACCAGTATACTGTAGCAAACAAGGTAAGGCTAGATGTGACGATTACAAAGCCTTCCCCGGGGAAGAAAAACCCAATGAGTTCAAGGCTAGCTCTTGACTTACAAAACTCATCCATAGAATTGCTATTGTGTTCTGTTATAGCTCATGTGTGTTTGGTAGGTATGCAGTAGCCCCTGCTGGAAGAGAGAGGCGCTGAATTGCTTTAGAGTGAGGACTCTTGCAATCACCTCTTCTGTACTTTAGCAGCAGCTACTTTATAGTAGCATGAGACTTTTTCTTAGTGACTGGTGTTAATTATCCTTTGTCTGGAGAATTGTTGCCTTGCAGCTGACTCTCTTATATGACCCAAGTCCCTATATGTTGCATTGAAAACCATCACACCCTGAAGTAATTCTAGATCCCACCCCGTTCTTTCTTAAAGGGGTTTCATGGAGACTTACTGCCTGGTACTCCTGTTTTTACCATGTGGGATCCTGGCAGTGCCATTCCAATGACTGAATTGGTTGGGGACTAATTATTTTCCCTTTAAAGAGCCTTTGGACTCTGAAAAAAAAAAAGATTTTAACACAAATAGTGAACTAAATGTGTGGTTCATGGGGTATGGCCCTTTGCAAATCACTTGAAGGTGGGCAAGGTTGTTACTCCTAGTGTCTGTATGTGTGTTTGTGTGGGACATTCTTGATTGCATTGGGCCAGTGGTGCATCAAGTGGCTCTTGCTTCCCTTCAGATCTGACACATGCAGATTTTATTGTGTCCTTCCTACTTGAGAGCCCACGGTTGCTATTCTGCTAAAATATCCCCTCGTTTATTGTGTTCTCAGAAGCTGTGCCAAGAGCAATAGTCTCCTGTGCTTTCTGGTTGTTCTGTACAGGGTGTCCTGAGGGATTGGATGGTGTTCTTTCCTTAGAAATAATGTATTCTTTCTGTTTAATGTCACAGTCACTGTTCTGATAAGACTATCTTGCAACACAAGTTTTGAAATTAATTAGGAAAATGCTCTTGATACTTCTGTGAGCAGGATTGCAATTGGGGCCCTCTGCCAAGATTGAATCATCAGGGCTGTTGGTGAGGGCAGCAGTAAGGAAAGAAAAAATGATGTCAGTTCTGTCAAAACTGTCAAAACCAGAGTGCAGGCCAGTGGAGCTTCATTTGCATTTTCTGTGCATTTAAAAAAGGCCTCTGATTACTGCTTCTGCTCTCGACTCCCATACTGTTAAGAGGGAAGCAGGAATCGAAAGGAAGTCTTTGGAATAATCTGGCCTAGATGCCCTAGCATGAGGCGATTCTCTATGACGGAGATGAGTGTGGACTGTGTTTCTCCTCTCCCACATTATCTCCTAGATCTTCTGTTTACTCTCCACCCAGAGACACCTGCACGGTTCTGTCATCAACCAACTGGTTTCGCTAGGAGCACTTAAAACATGCTGGTAGATCCTCTTCTGTTCTGACTATTGAAGCTCAGTCCTCTAAGAGGTTTCAAAAGGGAGAAAAAAAATCCCTGTGGGTTCAATAGTGCTGCTTCAGTTGGTTGCCTCTTGCTTTGCTAAGAAGAAATCCTCCTTTTCGTGTTGTACTCGTGGACACCCCTTTGTTAATCTTTCATCCATCTCTCTAGGGTTCTTGTCCCTACCTCCTGAAGAGTTGGGTCAATCAGCCAAAACTGGCGCGCATATCACAGGTATAGGGAAGGGGTATTTGCTGAGATCAGAGCTGGAATGTTCAGGGCATGCTCAGGTTTTTCTCAAAAGATTGCTGTATCCCAAAGGTAATTCTCCGTGATTTGTTTATCTGTCAACGAATGTTGAGAGCACAGTTTAAGTATTATACAGCAAAACAACTAAATGTCGCCTTTGAGACCTGGTAGGACTAAGATGTATTTGCAAATCAGGTTTTAAGAACATAAGAAAGACCATACTGGGTCAGCCCAAAGGTCCATCTAGCCCAGTATCCTGTCTGCTGACAGTGGCCAATGCCAGATGTCCCAGAGGGAGTGAACACAATAGCTAATCATCATGTGATCCCTCTCCTGTTATCCATTTCCAGACAAATAGAGGCTAGGGACACCATTCCTACCCATCCTGGCTAGTAGCCATTGATGGACCTAACCTCCATTAATGTATTTAGCTCTTTTTTAAACCCTGATAAATTCCTAGTCTTCAGAACCTCCTCTGGCAAGGAGCTCCATAAGTTGACTGTGTGCTGCATTTAAAATAAAATCCTTTTGTTTGTTTTTAAACCTGCTATCTATTAATTTCATTGGGTGACTTCTAGTTCTTATGTTATGGGAACAAGTAAATAACTTTTCTTTATTCACTTTTTCACATCAGTTATGATTTTATAGATCTCTATCATACCTCCCTCCCCCCCCCTTAGTCTCCTCATGTTCTAAGATGAAAAATCCCATTCTTTTTAATCTCTCTCTCTCTCTCTCTCTCTCTCTCTCTAGGGGACTCATTCCAAACCTTTAATAATTTTTGTTGCCCTTCTCTGAATCTTTCCCAATACCAATATATCTTTTTTGAGATAAAGTGACCACATCTACACGCAATATTCAGGATGTGGGTGTACCATGGTTTTATATGGAGACAATAAGTTATTCTCTGTCTTATTCTCTATTCCTTCTTTAATGATTCCTAATGTTCTGTTTTGACTGCTGCTGCAAACTGAGTGGATATTTTCAGAGAACTATCCACAATGACTCCAAGATCTTCCTCTTGAGTAGTTGTAGCTAAATTAGTCCCCATCATATTGTATGTATAGTTGGGATTATTTTTTCCAATGTGCATTACTTTACAATAAATTTAATTTGCAATTTTGTTGCCCACTCACTTAGTTTGGTGAGATTGTTTTGGTGCTCTTCACAGTCTACTTTGTTCTTAACTATCTTGAGCAGTTTAGTAACATCTGCAGATTTTGCCACCTCACTGTTTATCCCTTTTCCAGATCATTTATAAATAGGTTCAGTAGGATTGGTCCCAGGACAGACCTTTGGGGGAACACCTCTCTCTATTCTGAAAACTTATTATTTATTCTTACCCTTTGTTTCCTGTCTTTTAACCAGTTATCAGTCCATGAGAGGACCTTGCCTCTTATCCCATGACAACATACTTCACTTGAGAGAAGGCTGAAGTTTAATAAAGACAAATGCCAAGTGCTTCACTTAGGAAGGAACAATCAGTTTCACACACACAGAATGGGAAGTGACTGTCTAGGAAGGAGTATGGCAGAAAGGGATCTAGGGGTTATAGTGGACCACAAGCTGAATATGAGTCAGCAGTGTGATGATGTTGCAAAAAAAGCAAACATGATTCTGGGATGCATTAACAGGTGTGTTGTGAGCGAGACACGAGAAGTCATTCTTCCGCTCTACTCTGCGCTGGTTAGGCCTCAGATGGAGTATTGTGTCCAGTTCTGGGCACCGCATTTCAAGAAAGACATGGAGAAATTGGAGAGGATCCAGAGAAGAGCAACAAGAATGATTAAAGGTCTAGAGAACATGACCTATGAAGGAAGGCTGAAAGAATTGGGTTTGTTTAGCTTAGAAAAGAGAAGATTGAGGGGGACATGATAGCAGTTTTCAGGTATCTAAAAGGGTGTCGTAAAGAGGAGGGAGAAAACTTGTTCATCTTGGCCTCTGAGGATAGAACAAGAAGCAGTGGGCTTAAACTGCAGCAAGGGAGGTTTAGGTTGGACATTAGGAAAAAGTTCCTAACTGTCAGGGTAGTCAAACACTGGAATAAATTGCCCAGGGAGGTTGTGGAATCCCCATCTCTGGAGATATTTAAGAGTAGGTTAGATAAATGTCTATCAGGGATGGTCTAGACAGTATTTGGTCCTGCCATGAGGGAAGGGGACTGGACTCGATGACCTCTCGAGGTCCCTTCCAGTCCTAGTATTCTATGATTCTATAAGAACCTTTAGTGAGGGGGCCTTGTTAAAGGCTTTCTGGAAATCTAAGTACAGTCAGTCCCCGGGTTACATGGATCCGACTTACATCAGATCCCTACTTACAAACAGGGTGAGGCAACCCCCCACTAGCTGCTTCCCCCCAGCAGACCAGGGAGACACAAAGCTAGCACCCCTCCCAGCAGACCAGGGAGACGTGCAGCGGCTTTTCTCAGCAGACACCTCAGCTTGAGAATAAAGGACTGAGGGAAGTGAGGTGTGGGAGAATAAAACTGAGCTCTGGAGAAATGTTTGGCTAGAGTTTCCCCTACAATATGTACCAGTTCCGACTTACATACAAATTCAACTTAAGAACAAACCTACAGTCCCTATCTTGTACGTAACCCGGGGACTGCCTGTACACTATATCCACTGGATTTCCCTTGTCCACTTTTGTTGACCCCTTCAAAAAAAAAACCAGTAGATTAGTAAGGCATGATTTCCTTTTACAGAATCCATGTTGACTTCCTCCAACAAATTATGTTCATCTATGTGTCTGACAGTTTTAGAACTCCCTTTCACGGTGCTGCTTTCTCCGTAATTGTGGATGATCTGTATCTTGTTGGAGAGCTGTTCTTTGGCTGATACTTCACATGTACCTCCTCTAGAGGAAGCGAATTAAAGGATGCTGTCCAGAGTGGATCTTAGAGTGTCTCTACCAAACAGATTTTAAATGGTGTTTGCAAATTCTCTGATACATTGGTCCCTAACTTGCCTAGAGCAAGTTTTTTAATTTGGTTTAAACACAGCTTTGTCCCATTTGCATTGGACAGGCAAAAAGTGTTAACTGTTTGGTGAATGGGGCCTCAGACACAGGAAATGCTTTGTTGTTGTGAATGCATGGGGCAGGCAGACAAGCTGGTGTAAATCAGATTCCCTTTGTATTGCTTAACTAACCAGTGGGTTAGCTGCAGTTTAGTTATGATAGTGCTAGAACTATGTTAGGGATGTTAACAGTTAACTGGCTGACCAGGAAGCATCACTCTTAATGAGGTGATGCTTACCAGGTAATGCTTAACCAATACCCAGGGAGCAGGCCCCCGCCAATGGCCTGCCGCACGTGCAGGGCTGCTCTAGCCTCCCACTCAATCGCCATCTCTGCCGGCCCCACACATGCTGGGAGCAAGCAGGAAGCAGCCAGGCTGGAGTGGCCCTCCTGCCCACACCTATTGAATCAGTTAGCTGGTGAAACGCAACGTTTCACTGGTTAACAAATTAAACGGAATTTTACCTCCCTACTGTATGTACAACAACTTGGAAAATCCATGTATCCATGTGGAGCTGATCCAAAACTGCCCTTTTCATTGACTGCAGCGGGCATGATTAGGATCACACCAAGTGGCATTTGGTGTTCCATACCGTATCACCAGGCTGTGAGTATTGTTGAGTATAGTCATTCAGAAATGAGCATGTTACTTTTTTAGTACAATCATTATGGGTAATTATGGTCTCCTGATACTATGTTGAATTTTCCCCAATAAGTAACAGTAGAATGAGGAGCACCCCAGTGTGAAAGAAATCAGTTCTGAGATCAGCTTCTTTGAAATAAAATTGTTCATGCTTTCTGCCTTTGTCTCTCCCCATTCTTTTTTCCAGGAATATGTTGCCTATAGTCACACTGGCCGCATTATCCCTGCTATCTGGTTTCGCTATGATCTGAGCCCCATCACAGTGAAATATACAGAGAGGCGGCAACCTTTGTACAGGTTTATCACATCGGTGAGTTACTTTAGGTCTGTGACTCTTCCTGCTTTTCCCCTGCTCTCCTTGCCCATTCAGGGAACTTAGAAAAACAACAAATGGTCCTGCAGCACCTTAGAGATTAACAAAACATGTAGATGGTATTGTGGGCACCAACCCACTTCTTCAGATGAACTGAGTTCCTGCAACAGAGTGCTAGGACATGAACTGAGAGCAAAGCTGAGCTCCTTCTCTGCCTTAGCCAGTATCAAGATTGGAGGAAAAGGGGAGCATCTGGTAAGAAAGGCTCAAGCTTTGATGGTTTGATTTAACCTCTTGGGTATAAAAGAAAGGCAAATATGCTGTATAAGGGGGTAGAGGTGTAAGCAACTAGTTGACTAGTCCCTCAACTAGCCGCTGCCTCTATCAGAGGCAGCAAGGGGGAGGGGAGCCATCTTACAAGCTGGTA
Source organism: Pelodiscus sinensis (assembly GCF_052426305.1). Taxonomy (NCBI): domain Eukaryota; kingdom Metazoa; phylum Chordata; order Testudines; family Trionychidae; genus Pelodiscus; species Pelodiscus sinensis. Next base: position 24,297,405 of record NC_143067.1, on the reverse strand, counting down.
CCCCCCAGCACTGTCTCCACAGGGGGCAGGAGGGCAGCGGGGTCCCTCCTGCTGCGCTTTAGCCTTTTAAATGTATTAAGAGCCTACAAGCTCTTAATATATTTAAAAGGCAGTGCCAGGGTGGGGTTAGCTCCTGATGGAAAATCCATTAACTAGTTGATGGAAAATCCATCAACTAGTCAATTAGTTGATTAAACTAAATTTAAATCCCTATAAGTGGGTACCCATGCGCTTTGCCCATTGGGTTGGGAGAGAAGGGAGGCACACTAGCAATATGAAACGTGCGGGCAAAAACCTAACCAATGTACAATAAGAGCAGATTGCAGTAGACCTCTCTAATAATGGGACCTGGCATGTACAGACAACAGGGCCCATCATGTTGTACACCTGGGCTACTCAACAAAATGTGTAGCATTTCATGAAGGGACATGGAAGCTCCATGTGTTTGATAAACTCTGTGGAACTGGGATTTGAACATTTGAATTGTAAACCTGAATGGTGCTTTATCAGTTGTGCTGTACTCTGTCCCTGGGAGATTAGGTTTGTGGAGTTCTCAATAAACATTACATTTCATTCATTCAGTTTAGAAATAGATCGAAAAACTAAGGCAGAAGGATTGAGATTTGGGCCCTTCTTCAATTAACATGTCTGCCTGGTCTCAGTGTGATCAGTAGGCTAAATCTTTAGGGCTTACTGACCTGGCTGCTAATGCTTCTTGCTATTCTTCTCCTTCCCCAGCTATGATCCCATGGTCTTTTCTTTTTCGGAGAGGTAGTTCAGCATAGTTTGGAACCTGGGACCAGTCCATACTTCAGTATCCTGCACTGCTGTTTACTATCATGTCTATTTTCTTGTTGCTAACAGGCCAACTCATGGTTGTCGTATTGGTGTTAAAACAAACAAAAAACCCTGTTTCAAAATTGTATAAGTAGTTTGTGGGGAGAATATTCCAATGTTTCTCTTGCCTCCCCTGATTACCACCATATTAGCTCCCAGGTTATAGATCACAGCTCTGCCCATCTCAACTGTTCTTTCTGTGCTGTTGTGATAATCAGATAACTGTTGACTTGCCCAGCAATAGATTTATTTTTACTCTTTGCTTAATACCTAGGGTTTGATTGCACGTTTTGTTGTGGGTTTAGGTGGCTCCATTGGGGCTATTCTATGTTTAAAATGTGTTATATGAGACCTGTGGGTAACACTACATCCATGGCAGCTTTAGTCCTGTCACTTGAGGGTGACTGATGTAAATTGTGTGTCAGATTTCTTGTATTTACCTGCCATGCCATACCCATCCTCTGGCCAGGATGTAGCTGATGGCCATGTCCTCTTTATGTTTATCTAGGCGGAGTACTCTATGTTTTGGTTTGAGCCCTTGCGTATGTTTGTGCTGGCTCCTTAGGTTTTCCTGATGCAGGTGTGGGGAAGCTTTGTAAAAGGATCAGGACTGCTGGAGATTGAGATGCCTTGGTCCTCAGCTTTCTTGTCCTATCTCAATGACATGCAAATCTGTCGTCATTCCCATTATTTTAACTCTTCCTAATAGTATTACCAGCCTGCTCTTCTGCATCATGATTGCCCCAGAGACTGGCTCATCGTCACTACTGTGCCGAGGCCACAGCATTCTGATCCAGCGGATTATTTGCTTGTAGCAGCTGGAGTTATTGAGTGGGCAGGCTTCAGAGACTTGTCGGCTCTTGCTATGCAGCAGATGCTTGGTTAAAAACCACATAAGGGGGCTGTGGAGGGAGCACCTGCTGTTCCTTATTGAGCAGCCTATTTCCTAGACTGTGCCCACACAATCGTCACACAAACACTGCAGTTCTGAAATACGTTCTTGGAGGTGTAGCTGGGAAAACACCCTGTTGGGCTGAGAGAGGCTTTAACAGGGTCATAAATATAAACCTGTTTATTATTAGAAAGGCAGCTGAAATTTTAATTTCTGAGTCTGTGGGAACCCTAAATATGGGTGTCTGTTGGGTGAACGATGAAGATGTTGAATAGTGGGTGTTAAGGAGAATGGTGTCTGCCAGTTGCGTGTTAGGAAGTAGTAGGGGGGTCCAGTCAGAAAGAAGTGTTGGGGCTATGTAATATAGATCCAGTGGACTTTTGTCTGCACCATATTTGTCTGCTGTTGTCTGCACCATATTTGCTATTGTCTGCTGTTGTCTGCACCATATTTGTTCTGTGGATAAACAGAGGATGTCTGAGTTCTCCATTCTAACATGCAAAAGCACAACAAGATCCAATGGCTGGAAGTTGAAGCTGGAAAAGTTCAAACTGGAAATAAGGTGCAAATTTTTAGCACTGACAGCAATGAAACATCAGGACAGCTTATTGAGGAGTTTGGTGGACTCCCTGTCATGTGAACTCTTAAAAAAACACCCAGATTTGATTTTAAATACATACGCACTAGCTCAACAACAAGTTATTGAGCTCAGGGCTGGGATTACTGAGTGCAAATGTATGGCCTGTTTCATGAAGTAGGTCAGAATACATGATTATAATTGCCCCTTCTGCTCTTAAAATCTGATCACGAAGTAACCCTGAAGATCCTCTGTATGGTATTTCACTTTGGGAAGAGAGAGCCATATTGCCATTGCCCTTTCATCTTCCCCTCATTATAACCATGCAGCTTTGCTCTCTTCCTAATACACTTGCTTTTTTCAGTCCATCGTCCACCACCAAGTGTACTGTAATCTTCATCCCTTAATCATACGTGTTAAAACTCTACTGTGCTGCCTCTGTTGTCACATGATCTCTCACTGTTGTCTCCTTACTCCCCTCGTTTTATTTGTACTACCCCTTGGTGAGAGAGGTGAAAATACTTCCTTAAGGCAGCTATTGGACATTTTATCTATAAAGCTCCTTTTCACCCATGGGACTACACAAATAAATAACTGTGGTGCCTGCTTCCCATAAATCCCATTCTGTGGGAATCTTAGCACATTAGAAACTCACAGATGGACTGTCTGACAAATAAATTATATAGAATCACCTGTGTATTGACCCAGAGAAAGAACTTGTGTTTCACCTCTTTTGTTGTTCACAGCAAACTTGAAAGCTGTGTGCGTTGGGAGGCAGAGTCCAACCGAATGCCAGGTGTGCATGAGTCATAAGCACTCAGCGGTACAGAGCTGTGCAGATAAATATGTATTTTTCTGTTCGTTTTTTCCACCTTGTGTTGCTGCACTAAAGTCAGATTTTCCTACCGTCTGATGCAAACTCTAAAAGCGTGTTTTGTGGTGTAAAAAACTCCTGTCAGCTGATCCCCCAGAGACTGAAATAGCCCACCTTTTCAGCTGTCACTTCCCTTGAAAAGTCACCATGCGTCACATTCAGAGGGGTGGCAGGGGAAGGGGACAGAGTAGGGAGAGCCTACTCGCTTCACAAAAATATCAAGTAAGCATCAGACAGGTGCTCTGGTTTATAAAGCTTTCATCTGCCCAATTGCCAGCTACGCTGCAAGAAACACATCACTCAGTCCCACCATCACTGAGGCATCTCACTGAGCTCATGGGTCACAAATATAATTGGTTATGTTTATAAATGAGTGATTTCTTCCCCGCTGCCCCTCTCATTGTTCTATCATTAGAACTGGTTAGTCCATTACTGTAACATTCCCTACCTAACTTAGCTGCTGCTCATCTGTGTGGTGTATGCGTGGGATTTGTTCACTGGCAAATAGGATATGGTGCAATAAATCTAAATTATGTTTGGCTCCCAAAGGAAGTTGTACACCTAACTTCCCTATTACTGCTGACCCTTTGCCCTGAAGTTTTAAATAATCATATTCCATTTTCCTATCTATGTCTAGGATCTAACACATGTTCACATTCTCCTCCTCCTGAGGAAAACCCAACAAGTATCATTTGTTCCCCTTTCACCAGTCCCAAAAGTAACTATCATTCAATGAGCCATCCCAGGCTGCACTCTGAATTACATACAAAAGGACTACAGTAAAAGAATATTAAGGTTGCAAAGGCAAGTACACAAAAGTTAGCAACTTTAATTTGGACCCCTTGTACATCTGCATTATACAGCCTTTCGTTACATGATCACATACTATTTTCACTGACTCATTCTTTGTCCAGAGTGACAGTGGGGTCTCATGGGGGGGATCTATTCAGTATTTCTTTTTTTTCCCCCATCATTCAGTGTCCGATCCATGCCTTATTTCTGGCATACAATTTAAACCTAGCACTCTGAATGACATACAAAAAGACTACATTAAAAGAATATTAAGGTTCCAATGGCAAGCACACAAAAGTTAGAAACTTTAGCAACTTTAATTTGGACCTCTTGTGTATGTGCATTATAGAATACAGAATTATTAATTTTCTTAAGGGCTTTTCTTTGGTGCTAAGAGTAGATTTTTTAAAAAATCAATTATTTAAAAAAATAAAAATCAGATTTTATTTTAAATTTGATTTTTTTATTTTAAAAATCAATATAATTTCTCATTTAAAAATAGCTTACAATTAAATCTTATCACAAACATGCTGCATCTACACTTATAGTCTCATAAAAATGAATGAATGCTTTTAATCTGTCCAGTTTAACAACAAGTTCTTGATTATTGAAAAATCTGGGTCTTCAATTTCTGTTTCTCAGCAGACTTAACATGTGCAAACACAGGCACAAGATAGATAGGATTGTTTTTGTTCTGTGCTTTATGTAGTTGTGGCCCTGAGCCAGGCATCTGCAGTTTGAAACAAGTAGTGATATTAAATGGTCGGGAATAAACTTTCAGAGAATATTCTCGAGAATGTTCTTGAGAATATTCTGAAATGCGAGAATTTTTGAGAATTTTCTCTTAAATACTTGTCAAATAGTTTTTAAAGAATTTTACTATTTATAATAATGTCTTTCTTTAATAAAACTTCAAGAATCATGAAAGTTTCCAATTGTTAAAATGAAAATTCGGGAAAGTAAAGAAAAAAAGACAGAGGTTTAAATTACTAGTCTAATCAGAATCTGCACTTTCCGAATCTGACCCATATATTTCTATCTCCTCTTCTTCCTCAGACATATCCTCTTCTTCGACTTCGACTTCTTCTTCTTTCTCTTCAGCATCATCAGTTTCTTCTTCCTCATTTCTCTGGTTCTGTTTCCTTTTTTCTCTTGGGGATTTCATTGGCGCATCTTTTGGGTTTTTAAGAAGCTTTATGTTATGGGCTATGAATGTCCGTTTGCCTGCCCTTTCTTGTGTTAACTTGTTTCTTTTTGCATTATGAATGATACTGTTAAGTACTGAAACTTTTCAGTTGCTGCCGATGTTGGTGGCATATTCAATATGTTGATCGCTGCTTTCCCTAATTTTGATTCGTAGCAAATACCTTACGGCCATGTTACTGCATCTACTGAGCCAGCTGATTTTGTTACATATGATTTCCAAAAAAAACTTATTTGGCACGATGATCTGCAAGCTCTGCAATGACTTTTGCTGAGTAATTAGTGCCATACGTTCTTGTGACTAATTTATTGATGAATTCAGTTCTTTGTATTTGTTAATTTCTAGTAAGGCGCACTCACCATTGAATTTTGGATCTAGAATATTTGCATCATAGTGAATGTCTTTTAGAGCCATATCTTTTCTTTTTTCAAAACTTTTCATCACATCCTGTTTTTCTTGTTTAAGTGGACTTTCAGGAAGTAGCCTATCAAAATGATCACTTAATTCCCTAAAACATTCAAGAACTTTGCTCATTTTTGGCTGGTCAGATTCAAGCAGCGTAATCCATTTAACAGGACTTATCAGCGCATGCAGTTTTTGGACCCATACCCGAAATACATCTTCATCCAGGATTGAATTCCTGGTACGTTTGCTCAGTTTAGTCTGCAAATCTTCATGGACAGCAAGGCATTTTAAGACATTTTTTATTTCAATAAGCTTTTCAACTATATAAAATGGAGCCCCACCTAGTTTTAACTGGCAATTTAAGTGCACAAGTTTGATTTTTCTCTTTTTGAAATGCAGTAAAAATGAGCTCGTAAAACTTGCAGTTTGTTAATTTCTGTCACAATAGTTTTACAGGTTGCTTCAGTTTCTTGAACAGATTTTAAGTTACTGATGTTACCAGTTAACAAATTTAGTGTTTGAGCAGCACAAGTGTACAATGTAGCAATGTGATTGTATTTTTCGTTAAACATTGATAAGGATTTCACCATTGCTGCAGCATTATCAGTGACAATGTCACCAAATTTTTCAGTGCCTATTTCTGTCATTATTTCTTCCATACAGAATACCATATACTCAGCAGTATGGCGTTCAACATCGGTTGCCACTGTCTTGTAAAACACTGGTTGCAGTGTTGATATAAGAAAATTTATAACAGATTCATTTCTTCAGTTGCCCCAGGCATCACACTGAAGTGCAAGAGAAGAGGCTTCAGCAATTTTTGTTTTTATAAGAGTATCAACACGTTTATATTCAGCTTCCAAAAGTTTGTTAGAAAGCGTGTACCTGGATGGCATTTTGTAAGATGCTCTTAATTTTTGCATGAAAGTAATCCAATCTTCATTTTCAACCGGTGAAAGAGGCGATCCTGGTGAGAATATAGCTTGTGCAAAAAATTCATCCAAAATTTTGTTTTCCGTTTCATTCATAGAATCAAAGTAGCAAGTTTATAAGAACATAAGAACGGCCGTACTGGGTCAGACCAAAGGTCCATCTAGCCCAGTATCCTGTCTACAGACAGTGGTCAGCACCAAGTGCCCCAGAGAGGGTGGACCGAAGACAATGATCAAGTGATTTGTCTCCTGCCATCCCTCTCCAGCCTCTGACAGACAGAGGCCAAGGACACCATTTTATCCCCTGGCTAATAGCCTTTTATGGACCTAACCTCCATGAAATTATCTAGCTTCTCTTTAAACTCTATTATAGTCCTAGCCTTCACAGCCTCCTCTGGCAAGGAGTTCCACAGGTTGACTACACGCTGTGTGAAGAAGAACTTTCTTTTATTAGTTTTAAACCTGCTCCCCATTAATTTCATTTGGTGTCCTCTAGTTCTTCTATTTAGGGAACTAATAAATAACTTTTCTTTATCGGCCCTCTCCACACCACTCATGATTTTATATACCTCTATCATATCCCCCCTCAGTCTCCTCTTTTCTAAACTGAAGAGTCCCAGTCGCTTTAACCGCTCCTCATATGGGACCCGTTCCAAACCCCTAATCATTTTAGTTGCCCTTTTCTGAACCCTTTCCAAGGCCAAAATATCTTTTTTGAGGTGAGGAGACCACATCTGTACACAGTATTCAAGATGTGGGCATACCATAGTTTTATACAGGGGCAGTAAGATATTCTGGGTCTTATTTTCTATCCCTTTCCTAATAATTCCTAGCATCCTATTTGCCTTTTTGACCACCGCTGCACACTGTGTGGAAGTTTTCAGAGAACTGTCCACGATAACTCCAAGATCTCTTTCCTGATTTGTCGTAGCCAAATTAGTCCCCATCATACTGTACGTATAGTTGGGGTTATTTTTCCCGATGTGCATTACTTTACACTTATCCACATTAAATTTCATTTGCCATTTTGTTGCCCAATCACTCAGTTTGGTGAGATCTTCTTGGAGTCCCTCACAGTCTGCTTCTGTCTTGACTATCCTAAACAGTTTTGTATCATCTGCAAACTTTACTACCTCACTGCTTACCCCTTTCTCCAGATCATTTATGAATAAGTTGAAAAGGATTGGTCCCAGGACTGACCCTTGGGGTACACCACTAGTTACCCCTCTCCAATCTGAAAATGTACCATTTATTCCTACCCTTTGTTTCCTGTCTTTTAACCAGTTCTCAATCCAAGAAAGGACCTTCCCTCTTATCCCATGTCCATGTAATTTAAACAAGAGCCTTTGGTGAGGGACCTTGTCAAAGGCTTTCTGAAAATCCAAGTATACTATATCTACTGGATCCCCCTTGCTCACATGTTTGTTAACCCTTTCAAAGAACTCTAACAGATTAGTAAGACAGGATTTCCCTTTACAGAAACCATGTTGACTTTTGTCCAACAAATTATGTTCTTCTACATGCTTCACAATTTTATTCTTTATTATTGTTTCGACTAATTTGCCCGGTACTGAAGTTAGACTTACCGGTCTGTAATTGCCAGGATCGCCTCTTCAGCCCTTTTTAAATATTGGTGTCACGTTGGCTACCTTCCAGTCATTAGCCGATTTAAAGGATAGGTTACAAACCACAGATAATAGCTCAGCAATTTCCCATTTGAGTTCTTTTAGAACCCTTTTTGGAGGTGCCTTAAACCATGATTTAAATCTCCTTGATTAAAATCAGTCCATCTTGGTGGTGCTCATCACTATAATATTTGTGAAGCATTCAATACTAATTTAATGTTCTCCTCACTGCCCCTTTGTGGTAAATCAACCCCATTTTACAGGTGGGGAACTGAAGAAATATAAAGGAGAGATATTGGTACAAAAGAGCTATGAAGGCCAACATTTTTGTCTGCTAATTTTGTGTATAATAATATATGGAGATATACCTATCTCATAGAACTGGAGGAGAGCTTGAGAGGTCAAGTCCAGTCCCCTGCCCTCATAGCAGGACAAAGTACCATCCCTGACAGATTTTGCCCTAGATCCCTAAATGGCCCCCTCAAGGATTGAACTCACAACCCTGGGTTTAAGCAAGCCAATGCTCAAACCACTGAGTTATCCCTCCCCCTAAAGACATGTAAGGTCTGAACTTTCAGAGTATTTAATGTTTTAGATGTTCACAAAACAGCTCCTATTGATTTTAGCCACAGCTGTGACCACTCAGCACTTCTACTCATCAGGCCCCAAATGGTGGGCACTCAGAAAAGAAGGGACACAAAGCTAGTGGGCCCCCCTGTGAAAAGTTTGGTTGTGACTTGCCCAATATCACATATGAACTCTGTGATAGACACAAGGGTAAGAATCTATTTCTCCAAGGTAGCATTTGATTTTATTAACCATAAAATTTGCCACTTTGTTTTTCTCATAATCCCCTTTTCAATCACCAAAACCAGCAAATTTTGTAATAAATGAAGCACTCAAGGACAACCGCTCATTCACTAGACAGATCTGATTGATTCCTGGAGCACCATCCATCCTATGCACAATGTGAAAAATAGTGTATGATTATGTAATTAAAGAGTTTATCAATTTTCATCTATATGCGGATGATGGGGTTGAACTTAAGATTGTGTGCACAACCTTAATGCTGTTGTTTCCTAACTTTTGAGCATGTGACTATGAAACTTAAGTATTCTTTTAAAATAGTTTTTTTTAATGTAATTTTTAAAGTTTAAAAACATGGGAAAAAACATGTAGAACCATATTGATCCTCATACCATTATGAGTCATCAGGACAATTGGGAACCATTGGTACAGACCTCTACAAGCTAATTAAGTGACAGGATTATGGCCTGCTGTTGCTGTGTGGACCAGCTACTAAAGTGGGTAACACACATACTGTATTAGGGGGTTTACCGGTGTTTGCTGTTATTAGGACTCTGGAATCCCAGGTTGTAGAGAAGAAAGTTGTCTAGTAATTACAGATTCTTCTGATTCTTCCCTCTGGTATGGCCCCAGACTTCCCCATATTGTTACCTTCTGTCACATTCCACCTCTGCTCCTGCCCTCCTCTGCCCTCCTGAGTAAGGATAGTGATAGAACTGTAGCCATGTTAGTCTGGTGTAACTGGAACAAAAAACAGGACTATGTAGCACTTTCAAGACTAACAAGATGGTTTATTAGGTGATGAACTTTCGTGGGCCAGACCCACTTCCTCAGATCAAATAGAGGAAGAAAATTGTCGCAACCATATATACCAAAGGATACAATTAAAAAAAATGAACACACGTGAAAAGGACAAATCAAATTTCAGAACAGAAGGGGGATGTGGGGTGGGGAGGTAAATGTCTGTGAGCTAATGATATTAGAGGTGATAACTGGGGAAGCTATCTTTGTAATGGGTAAGATAATTAATGTCTTTGTTTAAACCTAAGTGTAAAGTGTCGAATTTAAGCATGAATGACAGTTCAGAGGATTCTCTTTCAAGTGTGGTCTGAAAAGGTCTTTGAAGCAGGATGCAGGTAATCAAGTCGTTGAGATAATGTCCTTTCTGGTTGAAATGGCAAGAAACTGTTTTTTCTTTGTGATCCTGTCTAATATCTGTTTTGTGGGCATTGATCCTTTGGCGAAGTGTCTGAGACATCTGTCCAATGTACATAGCAGACGGACACTTTTGGCACATGATAGCATAAATTATATTTCTGGATGCGCAGGAATATGTGTTCTTGATCTTATAACTCACTTGGTTAGGTCTAATAATGGTATCAGCAGAGTGAATATGTGGACAAAGCTGGCAACGGGGTTTGTTGGAAGGGAAGGTACCAGGGTTGGTATTAGTGTGGTATGTCCTGTGGTTGTTGGTAAGAATCATCTTGAGGTTAGGTGGTTGTCTATAGGAGACTATGGGTCTGTCTCCCAGAGCCTCTCGGAGTTTAGTATCCTGTTCCAGTATAGGAGCTTCCTGAACACCAGCAGAGGGAGCACCGCGAGCATAGAAAAGGTAGTCTCCATCAGTTCTGGTGCTGGGCACTACAGTGGCCCTCAGCAAGTGTGAGGAGGAGTTGCAAAGAAAGTCCTGCTCAGCCTCATGCCAGAAAAGGCTGTGAGCTCTGTGAGGTTAGAGTGTGCTTAGCACAATGGTTACAGAGCTTGAAGGGGAAGGAATGTTAGAGATCTTTGCTGTCAAACTTTTAGGTTACGTCTACACTGGCCCCTTTTCCAAAAGGGGCATGCTAATTTTCAACTTCAGAATAGGGAAATCCGCGGGGGATTTAAATATCCCCCGCGGGATTTAAATAAAGATGTCCGCCGCTTTTTTCCTGCTTGAGAAGTAGGAATAAGAGATCCTCCGGAATAGGGCTTTATTCCGGAGGATCGGGCCAGTCTAGACGCTTTTTCCGGCTTTTCCCCAAGCCGGAAAAAAGCGGCGGACATCTTTATTTAAATCCCGCGGGGGATATTTAAATCCCCCGCGGATTTCCCTATTCTGAAGTTGAAAATTAGCATGCCCCTTTTGGAAAAGGGGCCAGTGTAGACGTAGCCTTAGTGAGTAGGGCTGGGGAAGAGTGAGGTCCTGTTTTGGAGCTCTCCTGCATAGTAGATGCATACTTCAAAAGTAATGACTGATGTGCCCTAATGTCAGCACTGTGATGAATCGTTGGAGTATTTCTGGGGTTGCTACTGGATTAAAATAGACCATTTAAAATTGTTTCAATCTGGTACATGCATGGGCCTGAAGTATGAAGGGGCAGGGTACTTACTCAAGTAGATAACAAAAGTAGGGGGTTCAGACAAAGTGGGGTCAAGGTACACAACAGAGGAAAATCCAGTTGTATTTGTGATATTGGGGAGAAAGGGATTCTTATAAACACACACCACATAAGTGGCATTGTGCTTAACTTGGTGGCTTCATGCTTGAGTAGAGCTGGCAGAGAGAATGGGCTCATAGTATTGTTAAGTTCCTTTCCCCCAGGATTTGTAGTCCCTTGACCTTCACATGCAACCATCTCCCCAGCATCGATCTCCCTCAAGTAACCCAGTGACTGCATCAAGAACAATAACTATAAGAACTTACTTTTTCTCTGGGTATCAAGCTGTGTGAAGGTCTATCTCATTATCAACAAATCCCTAAACTATTTTTTTTGTTTGTAAATTTCAGATTTGCGCCATTATTGGAGGAACATTTACTGTGGCTGGGATCCTTGACTCATGCATTTTCACAGCTTCTGAAGCCTGGAAGAAGATCCAATTAGGAAAAATGCAATAGCGATGAAAACATCCAAGGCTCCATGAAGAGGAGTAAAGAAGAATGAGAACCCCCCCCCCCCCATTTACCTGTTTCTTCTATTTGATTGAAGCAGTGCATTATTCTTTAGTCAAATTATTCAGTGAAGCTCTTTTCAACAAATCAAAAATCTATCTAAATTTCAGTGCTCTGAGTCATCATCCCCCTTTCTTCAACCCGTCCCCCAAATGATTTTTAATGTAGAAACTGCATTTATGAATCAACTTCCCTGGATCCTACAGAGTAACACATTAGTATCAGGAGGTTTCCTTAGGTAGAGGTTGCAAAGATTTCAGTGAATTCTCTTGCAGCTCTCCTTCATGCTATTGGAATTGCATGAGTAGACAATCGTGTTTTTTTTTTTAATGAGGTAAAATTATGTATTAGGAAGAAATTCTACCCACAGTGCCAAAAAGAGTAGTGTTTAGTCCTCACAGCAATCCCAGGGGGAGAGAGGCAAAAAATGACTTCAGGATGTGTGGTGTTTTTTTATTGAAAAGCTCCTCTGTAGGTATGACCCTCTCTAGATTGAATGAGCAAATATAATTAAACCTTTCCCCAACCATCTTCTGTGGATAACTGTAATTGAAGAAGGGATAGTCTCTCTTGTTCTCTTTTTCGATGTAAAAATATTTTCATTTCTACCCAATAACTGATTATCCAGTCTTTTGTTTACAGATGGCACGAAGTAAAAGCCAAACTGAGTAACACTATTTTATGTGGCCTTTTGTTTTGAAGGGGAATAGTTGTCATTGCAATAATAACTGTATATCCTTTCTCCTGCTTTTTTTTTTTAAATACAAACCACCTAGTGAGTCTGCAATTTGATACGATTTATTTGGAAAGGGTCACTCGTGCTACTTGCTCTGAGAACTGCTTTGCCATCTTAGATGGATGCACACAGCTTGATGCCTTGTGCTGCCTGTGTATGTGATGTACACCTGTAAAACACTAGCATGTCCTTTGGAATTTTGAGGTGCTTACATTACCAACACTGAAAAAAAAACCCTAAACCAGGCATCTTTTACCAGGCTTAGATGGGCAGTTACTGAAGTCCTCCATCTAGTTTCAGATACTGTATAGGCAGTAGTGGGGCAACCTTTCCTCACCAGTTCTTGCCAGTATTTCTAAACCCTAAGCATGAAAGAGTAGTTCAGTTTCCATGCTCTTTCAATCTTTGACCTGTCTGAGACTGCCAACAAATGGGAGTATGAAGGGAAATTTTCTGCTGGATAGTTTGTATGCAATGTGGACATCAGCCAGACACCTGGGAACGGGATTGGTCCACCAACATGTTCTCCATAGGCCCCTAAACATCCCTTTAGTCCTTGCAATTTGTAAATTGTAAATTTGTAAATTGCATGACCTGAGGGGACACAAATTCGAGTGTTGCTGAAAATCATAAACAATAAAACTCAAATATGTCAACTTAGAGATTTTGGAAGGGGATTATTATTATTTTTTTTAGAGTAGTATCTATTGTCCTTTGCCCACTCTTGGAGATGAAAGTGTATGCATCTTGAATATTCTGAATAGATGCAAGAGCCAAAAACATTATTAAAATTAACGGCCCAGTGTGTGTCTATCTGAAATTGTCCCGTTATTTTAGAAGTACGGAAGACAGCCAATATTTTTTAATTACATTGAAAAAAAAATCTTTTGGTACTTGCCCTATATTAACTTCTGCAAAATTACAGTGGTGGAATTTCCCATTTTTTTAAATGGACTGATTGCTATTATTTAGGTGTGAATTGAATCTTGTAACTTCCTGTAATTGTTAATGTATGTATGGATTTTATACATTTTTTCCATTTATAGAAATCAAGTTGAAAATAGTACAGTTGTCTTCATTTCAGCATGTGTGTCTGTGTATTTTTGCCCATATGGTGGTGGTTGCTTTGCAGAGGGAATGTGCGATTTTTTTTCCCCCCCAGTATGGTCAATTCTCTTGCCTCTAAGGAATTTCCACTACTTCACTGTTCCCAACACAAGCTTAGAGCAGACATGCCCTCATTTTTCCTCTTGCATTGGGTGAATTACTGCTCAGAGCCTGTTGGATTAAAAGGATATGAATTTAACATTTTGCATCTTTGTCCCATGTTAAAAATGGAAGTCATTGGCCATAGGGCAGACAGTTGGATTATATCTCTTTTCAAGTAGACTTCAGCTTAGCTGCTTTCTTTCTAAAACAATCCACTGAAATAAGCCAGACAGAGCTGTTTATTAACTGCAATAATGAACTAAGTTTTTGCTAGAGTCCCAACAGCCTTTCGAATTCAAGGTGAATTTGGAAAAAAGGCAACATCCAGATCCTGACATCACAACTCAGACCTCTCTTGAGGCAATGGATCCAAATCCTCTTGAGTTTTGCCAAACCAATCCTAACACAGGGTTGTTCTTTGAGAAGTGTCCCTTTGAGTGCTCCACCTTACGTGTCAGCGCTACTGTGCTTCCAATCAGAGATTTTAGGTAGCAGTGCCCATGGTCAGCTGCACATGCAGAGCTGCCGACGCGCAGCGTTTGAAACAGCTACTCCACACGCGCAGCCAACCGTCACTTCAGTTCCTTCTTCACTGCTGGTGGTTTCGGTCGGAACCCAGCAGTTGCCAGAGTTCCCTCCTAAGATTTTCCATCCTGGAGCGGGTTGAAATTTCTTATGTGCAACACCGATATTGAGGTAGTGTATGGATGTGCACTCAGCAGTGCAAATAAAATCCATAGATATAAATATATTTGAAATAGTCCATAGCTGTGGAAGAAAATACATTATTACAAGGAGTAATTAACAATGAGTAATGCTTATGATTATTTAATATGAAATGAAAGAAAAAGAAAAAGAAAATTAACACTACTCTTGGCTGAAGAAATGGGTTGTGCCCACGAACGCTAATGATGCTATTTATATATTTTTGTTAGTCTAAGGTGCTATAGGACTACTGTTGGGTTTTTTTAGTTACAGACTAACATGGCTACACCTCTGAGACCTTGGAGTACATGTATCATCGTCCTTTCTAACAGACAGGTACATATTTCAAAAGATCTTGGAAATAAGGTTTCATACTACAAAAAAGCTAGCATCACACCTAGTACTTGCTGCATCTGACTCATTAGAGCTAGAATTCTACCAAGTATGTGTTAGTAACACAGGTTCTTCTTCAAGAGGTGTCCCTGGGGGTGCTCCACATTAGGTGTTGAGCGTCCCAGCACTTTTTGACGGATTTTTCTTAGCAGTACATTGGGGGCTGCACAAGCCTCCCCTGGTGCCATCACGCATGTGTCCCCCGTCCCCCCCTTCAGTTCATTTCTACCATCTCTGGCTTCAGACGGAATTCTTCAGTGCTTGCAACAGATTTCTCCTCACAGTTTTTTCCTTCAATACTTGCTTAGAAATAGTTTTATCTTCTCAGTTCTTGTTACTTGTTAGTTCTATTATTTGTTGGAGTGTGTTATATTTTAAAAAGACATCTGCAGTCTCAAACTTCTATCTCTGAATAATACCGCGGCATGAGTTCACCCAGCTTCAAACTCTGTGTGCTCTGCAAGGATGCAATGCCGGCCTCCAATGGGCATGGTAAATGTGTAAAGTGCCTGGGGCAGTTGCATTCTCAGCAAGATTGCCAGCACTGTGCTAACCTGAAAATGGGAACACGCAAGGATAGGAAGCTGCACCTCAAAATGCTCCTCACAGATAAGGGCAAACAACATACCTCTGACCCAGTCTCGGGTCAGTGCAATATATTTAAAAGGCATATGTCCCCTAAGCCATCAAATGCAAGGGCAAGCTCTATGGATGAGCAGCCCCTAAAGCGGCATGCTGATGGCAGAAAGTCAGACCGCTCAGGCAATAATCGAGCACATTTGACTGCCCAGGTACTTCGAGTGAGCACTGAAAGTGCACAAAATGCAAAAAAGGCTGCCCTCACTGAGGCAACAGGCCACCCCGTGCCTGCCTCACATACCGCGCTGCCTGACACAGCAACTCTTGCCCTCCCACCGGTCATACGAGCACTTCCCGCTCCCATCACTGCACGGAAGAATCTCCTCATAGCTCAGCCTCTCAGTGCCACTTCTCCCCCCTCGTTACCAGGGGCAACCCCTCAGGCCTGCAGCACAGGCAGTTTGTTTACAGTCAGCAGAGCTACCCATGCTGCATACTCCCCTCATTAGCTACAGTGATCACAAACACCTGGCAATCTCCTCCACTTTACATTCACCTATTCTGACTGATAACATATATCCTCAATCTGCATTCTCTTACTACTCTGACTCTCCCTCCCCCTTCTCGGGGATGAAGAAGAGTGTTTGCCTGCCTTTTTACCTCAGCCATATACGGAGTGCTCTATATTATCTGCTTATCAGCAACAACCAGATTTTTCTCAGAGCTCAGATGGCTCCCTTGGCTCCTTATCTTTGAATGCCACCGCATATGCTTTGCTCCCCACAGTGGCAAATGTTTAATCAAGCCCCTCAACAACATAAAAAAGACCATGTAAGACCAAGCATATGGCGAAGCCTTGCTCTCTCTTAACCCTGTCATCCCATAGGTCCATGGGGGGAAATGACAGTGAAAGCCAATGTTCTCCCATCTCAGCTTCTGTATCTCTACTACATTCAAATGCAATCTCAGGCACGGAGGAGGCAATCCTGCCACCTACCTCTCAAAGCACAGATGATGTTTCCTTTTTCCAAGATCTATTTAAAAGAGTTGCCAATGACTTGAATATATCTATCGAGGAAATTCAGGTTTCTCAACATGAACTCACTAATATCCAGGGCTCACCAAGCCACAGCGAGCCCTGCTTGCCAGCTGCGCAGTTCGGCACGCTGCGCATGCACTGACTGCACTGCGCGACTGTGCTGGCATGTAATCTACTCGCCACAGGCGAGTAGATTACATTAATTGTCGAGCCCTGATAATATCCTTCAGTCCAGCATAGCTTCAAAAATTGCACTCCCTATTAACCCAGCCATTCTGGAGTCCGCTAAAATCCTGTGGCAAACACCTGCATCCATCCCACCAACATGCAGAAAAGCGGATCGAAAATACTATGTTCCCCCCAAAGGTTCCCAATTTCTCTTTACACACCTTCCATCCAATTCCCTTTATAATAGATGCTGCGAAGTAGAGAAACAAACAACAAAATCATTCCACCCCATCTGAAAAGGACAATAAATGTTTGGACTCCTTCAGAAAGAAGGTTTATGCCTCGGCCACACTTCAGATGAGGGTTGCGAACTACGCTGCTTTGCTCAGTAAATACGATTTTAATAAATATACAAAGTTTAATACTTTTATTGAAGATATCCCTGATAACAAGAAGGCACAGTTTAAAGCTCTCATCTCAGAAGGTCAGATAATATTGCAAATTGCTGCATCAAGTGCGGCTTGCAGGGCTGATACAGCTACAAGGACTACAGCAACAGCTGTGACTATGAGATGAGCCTCATGGTTTAATTCTTCTGCCTTTTCCCGCCAAGCCCAACCGTCAGTAGAACATCTTTCGTTCGATGAGGAAAAACTTTTTTTTGGCAAAGACCAATGAGTTGCTCCAGTTGATGAAGGATTCCAGAGCCATACTGCGGTCACTCGGTATCCAAACGCCTATGACAAGACCAAGATAATACAGGTACCAACCATATCAGAGACCAAGGACCCACAATTCACTTACCAGTATCAGAGGCAAGACCATGCTCCATACCACCAGAGGAGGTGGAACAGGCAACACAGACATTGCCCTCAGAATAATAACCCTAGTCATTCATCCCAATCCAACAAGCAAATTTGAAACAACAGTCGAGAGATGTAAACCCACACCATATGCACCAGAGCTTGAAATTGGTTCCAAACCTTTCCATTTTCATTTATTACAATTCCTACCAAATTAGAAAGCTATTACCTCTTATAAGCAGGTAATTCAAACTATCTCCCTAGGTTACACCATCCCCTTTCTCTCCCTCCTTCC
This sequence comes from Pelodiscus sinensis, assembly GCF_052426305.1. Taxonomy (NCBI): domain Eukaryota; kingdom Metazoa; phylum Chordata; order Testudines; family Trionychidae; genus Pelodiscus; species Pelodiscus sinensis. Next base: position 24,279,598 of record NC_143067.1, on the reverse strand, counting down.
TCCCAACCACCCGTCCTATCCCTCTTCAGGGCCCCCTCTCATGATATCATACTATAACAAGAGGTGGACCACCTGCTCTAACTAGGAGCCATAGAACCAGTGCCCAAGGAGTTCCACGGTTTTTACTCATGTTATTTTCTTGTAGAAAAGAAAACAGGCAGCTGGAGACCGATCCTTGATCTTCAGTTACTAAATAAATACATAAGGAAACAGAAATTCAAAATGATCATTCTAAACCCCATTATCCCAGCTCTGGAGTCTCATGACTGGTTTTCTTCTCTCGACTTACAGGACGCATACTTTCATATTTCGTTTCATCCATCTCATAGACGTTTTCTCCGCTTCACTTTAGGTCTCCAACATTACCAACACACGGTACTTCCCTTCGGTCTCTGCACTGCACCCAGGGTTTTTACGAAGGTGCTAGTGGTTGTCGCCACTCATTTCAGAAAACGTGGAATCATGATCTATCCATACTTAGACCATTGACTTATCAAAGCAAGGACCAATCAAGACTGCCATCAACATACCATCATAGTGTTAACCTGCCTTCACTCATCAGGGCTCCTAATAAATTACGGCAAATCAACACTCACACCTACCCAAACAATCCAATTCATTGGAGCACAGCTCAGTTCGATCACAGCCAGAGCCTCTTTGCCTACCGACAGATTAATTTGCATCAGTCAACTTGCAAAATCGCTTCAAGAGATGCCAATAGTAAGGGTTTACGACTGCCTTCAACTTTTAGGTCACATGGTATCATGCAATCCAGTGGTCCCACATGCACAGCTTTTTATGAGATGTTTCCAGGTCGGCTCTGACTCAAATACAAGCCACATGTCCATCATATGACCAAAATGCTCACAGTACCACACCCAGTGAAAGCATCCCTACACTTGTGGACAAAATCAACCAACCTGTGCGTAGGCATCCCTTTTCGGAGCTTAGACCCCACTGTAGTTATCACTACAGGGATGCATCCCTTATGGGATGTGGTGCTCATACAGAAGGCTGCACAGCACCCGGCCTATGATCCCCAGCAGACCACATTCTTCACATCAACACCCTCGAACTCAGAGCAGTTCGCCTGGCATGCCAAGAACTATTTCCCCACGTCACGGGAATCCATGTAAAAATATATACAGACAACACCACATGCATGTCTTATATAAACAGGCAAGGCAGCGCTTGATCACACACTCTATGCTCAGAAGCCATAGCACTTTGGAATTGGTGTCTAGACATTCACATATCTGCTTGTCACCTCCCTGTGGTCCTCAATTCGATGGCAGATGCCCTCAGCAAATCCCTGCCATAAGAACACAAATGGGAACTTGAATATGCACTCCTCAACAACATATTCAGTCAATGGGGGCTTCCCAGATATAGATCTATTTGCCACTGCAACCAACAAAAAAATCACTTAACTTCGCCAATTCCAATCTGAGCACATTCCACAAGAGTGGTTGCCACCTTCATCGCTTACCTGAGAAAAATTCCACTGTGTGACATATGTGCAGCGGTCTTCAGAGAACACTTTTGCAAATCATTATGCACTCGCTTTGGGACCTCTCCAGCATACTAGACTAGTAAAAGCTTTATTACAAATGGTATACTTACCTGATCCAAAGTCTCTACCTCCATAAAAATATTGCTTTGTAGTCACCCAATGTAGAGCACCCCCAGGAGCCGCCTCTCAAAGAATAAAAGGAGGTTACTCACCTTTCTGTAACTGATGTTCTTTGAGATGAGTGTCTGTCCCTGGGCATCCTCCACTATCCTCCCTTCCTCCTCTCTACTTCAGAATGCCCTTATGATGACATATATAACACATTCTTTGCCGGGTTCCAGATAAGAACTGAAGAGGGAGGGGGGCCGGCATGCGCGATGGCAGCAGGGGAGGCTCGTGCGCGCTGCACATATGCGGCCCCCAATGCACTGCTAAGAAAAATCCATCAGGAAGCGCTGGGACGCTGAACACCTAATGTGGAGCACCCCTACGGATACTCACCTCGAAGAACAGCAGTTACAGGAAGCTCCTTATTTTAAAAAATCATTAAGATCAGAGTTTTAGATATCTGCAACACTCAAAAAAATTCTGTTAAAACATTTTTCTCTTTTACCGTAAGCCATTAACACGGGTGGGCAATAATTTTGGATGCGGGGGGGGGGGGGGGGGGGGGGGGGGGGGGGGGGGGGGGGGGGGGGGGGGGGGGGGGCAATCCAAGAATTTGGTAAATGGTCAAGGGCTGCACTCTTCCATTATATTAATGGAGGAGTCTGAGGGTCTGGGATGGAGGCTGGGTACAGAAGGGAGCTTGGGGTAAAGGACTGGGGTGTGGCAGCTGGGAGGGAGTTTGGGTGAAGTAGGGGATTGTGATCTGGGGGTACAGAGCCTGAAAGGGGGTTGTGACCTGGTGCAGGGATTTGGGCTGTGACTAGGGATAGTGGATTGGGTGCAAGGTGTGAGAGGGTTGTGACCTTAGGAGGGGATGCATGTCTGGGAAGGTGTATTGGGGCTGAAGCAGGAGTGTAGAAGGTTTGGGTTACATTGGGTTGGGGGGAAGGAGGCTCTGGCTGAGACCTTACCTAGCACCAAGCCAGCAGCCCAGCAGGTTCCTTAGCTAGGATCCCTGCCTTCCAGCCCCTGTATATGCTCAGGGGAACATATGTATATGTGCTTCCAGCCCCTGTATATGTTCAGTTTATTGCTCTAAACCAGAGGTCTCCAACCTTTTTAGGCACAAGATCACTTTTTGAATTTAAGTGCAATCCAGGATCTACCTCAGACTGAAATACCCTTGTTCTGTCTCCTTCATGCCCCTTCTCTGATGTCCTACCCCTGCTCACTCCCTCCTCCCTCCCTTTCACCAGGAAGGGGCAGAGGGATGGGGCACAGGCTCTGGTCTTGGGCTAAGGGATTTAGAATGCGAGAGGGGCTCTGAACTGAGCCTGGGCCAGGGAGTTGGGGTGCAGGAGAGGATTCATGACTGGGGTAGGGTTTCAGGATGTGGGCTCTGACTGGGCACTGCTTACAGTAGGTGTCTCCTGGGAGGTGATGCAGTGGGGCTAAGGCAGGCTCACCCTTGCCGTGGCCCTGCACCACTCTCAACAACAGCCAGTAAACTCCCTCCATCCCAAGTCCTGTGCCTTTCCCCATCCATTCTGTGGAGATAGAATATGGCGTGGGAGGGGGGCACCCTGACATCAGGGCCCCTCCTCTCCCTTCCCTGCTCTGCTCAGCAAGCAGGAGGCTCCCGGGGTGGAGGTGGGAAGCAGCTCCAAGGCAAAGGGCAGATGTGCAGCAGTGGGGGGAGGGACAGCTGAAGTGCTGTCACTTGGTAGCCTCTTGGCCAAACCAGTCATGATCACCTGTCAGAGGCTCCAAGATCTACCAGCAGATCCCGATCCACTGGTTGGTGACCACTGCTCTAAACTGAACACTGTGAGCCCAGAGGAGGAGGGGCACTTCACATGCTGCTTGTTCTGCAAACAGGCAGCTGCTATTGGTTGAAACCAGCCAATGGGAGCCGCTGGGGGCAGGGGCAGCATGAGAAGCCTGTCTCCCCTCCCTCCAGGTTCTCAGTGTTCAGAAACACACACGTGGCCCTGCACCTGGCTTTCTTGAGTGCTGTGCAGGTGTGGGGCAGACAGGGAGCTGGCTGACACTTGTGGATGGATCCAGCTCACAGATCATCTTTTGTTGAGCCCTGGAGTAGAGGCTGGAGCCAGCTTCTCAATTTATAGTAGGCAGCTGCTGCTGCTTCTACTCTGAGAGGGTGAGTGCCCCACCCCCCACCTTCCTCAGCTGATCAACTGAGCCCCCTGCTTGTGTGGGGACCTCTGCACAGAGCTCAGGAAAGGGCTACACCCTCACATGGGGGTATAGCTTACAGGGAAACTTGGCAGTTGCCCTCAAGCGTGCATTAGTGTTAAGATAGTTAGTAGCCATTTTTTCTTCAATAGTTAATCATTTTAAAGTTTATATTACAGACTAAGAAAAGAATGTTTTTCTTAGCATAACTAGAGTGGTTATTGTTAGTTCTATGTTCTACAGTGCTAGTCTTCCAGCAACTGTTTTTTCCTGGGACATGCCTGCTTTTAAGAGGTATATATCCTATAAGCTGTCCATTCCTATTTCATACTGACATTCCCAGTGTGGCCACTGCTTGGGTGAGGAGCACTCTAGCAGTCAGTGCCCACAATGCAAAAAGTTAATATCAAGGACAGGAAAGCCAGGGAGCTCTAATTGAAAATGATGCTCCTTGAGAAAACAGCCCGTTCTGCTTTGGGTCTGGAGTACGCTGCACTGCCCAGGCAACCATCTCCTAGTGCATCTTCTGAGAGAGCAGCTCCCGCACGGTTGAGCCCTAAGGACTCTGACAGAATCCAGGCATCCAAAAAGAAGTCTCATTTCTCAGGGGCTGATTCCCCCTCAAGGAAATGCTCTCTTCAGAAGAAGGCTGCCACTGCATAGGCTTCACCAAAGCTGCTGGAAAAACAAGCAGCCAGCAGGTCTGGCACCGACAAGGGCTGAGACTCTCACGAGAAGGCTCGATCCTCCTTCAGGACACTGACAGAGGCTAAACAGAAGCTTTCTACATTGGCACCAACAAAGGCCCCAACCAAACTGCACTCAGCATCCACACCGAGCTCTACCATGCCGCCACCCACAGCACCATTGGTACCACCCAAACCACCATCGGCACCACTGATACATACAAAACAATCTGCACTGACACACACTAAACAGCCAACACCGCTGTCACAGATTGCACCAGTATTTGCGTTGTTGCCTCCCACGTTGGAACCACAGATGGTTACCACCAGCGTAGCTCTTATGGTCCCCTTGGTGCTGGGAACCCCATTATTCAGTATCAATGGTACCCCAAACACCCTATGATCAGCCTGTTGTCTACTCCTGTGGGGTCAGCTCCACTATTATCAAGTGATGATGAACCTCTGGAGGTGCATACCCCAAGGCACTCCTCATCTAACCTGAGCAAACAACCTCTGCAGTGGCAACCACCACAGTGGCTCCCACCACCGATCCCTCCCAACTGTCCCTACTGGGACCTATGGGTGGCTTACAGGGCATCTAAGTTCCCTGTAAGCTGCACAACTGTGCAGCTGTTTTCTGAGCTCCACTCAGAAGTCCAAAGCTCCTGCACAGGCAGGGTGCTCAGCTGACTCGTGGTGGTGTCTCACTGAGCAAGCAGCTAAAGGGAGCTAGCTGACTGTTTGAAACTGAGCAGCTCCTAGAACAGGTACCAGTAATAAAAAGCAAGATAAGGAGACAATAAGTGGCAGGGGAGGAGAAGGAGTGAGTAATTAATTAATTGGATGTGGCTGCGTCAGAGGGGAGGGGAGTTTGGAGAGTCCTGTCTCTCCAGGAGAAAGAAGCAGAAACTCAGCACTGTCAAACTACCTGGGAAGAGAGATAAGGGGCTGAATTCATGGGGTAGGTGGGTGCTGTCATTGGGGTAAGGTTAAGATGGGGGGAGTTTGTGCTGTGAGGTGTGGATAATTTGTGCTTTAGGTGGGAACTAGGACAGGACAGACTGCTGGTGCCTACTAGTCTGAGAAGTAGGATTTTATCCCAGCCCCCACCTGGGCTGGGGGGGAGCAAATTGCACAGGGATAGGTGAGGAAAAGGGGACAGGTGGATATTTGCATTTGTGCAGTGAAGTGGAGGTAGAGAGAAGTTTGTTTGGGGTGTCCCTGACTCACTGCAGTTCTCTCTGGGTAGCTGGGTTGGAGGGGTGGGAAAGCAGGCTGCATGATTACATTTCCAGCAAAGTTTACATAGGTATTAATGGCTTAAGGTAAGAAAAATATCTTTTAACCGATTTTTTGGGAGTGTTACAGATATCTAAAACTCTGATCTTAATTATTTTTTAAAATCCTGTGTTACTAATTAGTACATGGTATATTGTATTGCATTAAGGCCAGATCTTTGCTATGTGGTAGAATCCTGGCTCTTATGAGTAAGAAGTAGCAAGTACCAGGTGCGATTCTAGTCGTTTTGAAGTATGAAACCTTATTTGCAAGCTCCTTGAAACATGCATCTGTCTACAAACCCTCAAGCCATATGTTAATTTGTTCTGGGGCTTCTGCACACACGCACATGTAAACATAATTTGTTTGTATTGGTGTGCATATTCACACACCTCAATATTAGTGTTGCACATAAGAAATTTCAACATACTCAAAAGAAAATTCAACCCCTTTCCATGAGAATAGAAAATGTTAGAGAGAACACTGGAGCTTATCTACATCATCAAGTTATTGGGGCACAATGGTCATGGGAGGAGGCCAAGCAACACCTCAATCTGCTGGAATTTAGGGTAGTCCGCCATGCTTGCTTCTACCGCTTCCCCCTAATTCAGAATAGGACAGTGCAAATACTCACGGACAACCTCACCACAATGTTTTCTATAAACCAACAGGGAGGGGCCCAGTCCCACTCACTGCCAGGAAGCAGTTCGCTTATGGGAGTGGTACATCTCACAAAAGCATACACTTGATTGCGTCCTACCTGACAGGCAAAGAAAATGTGCTATCTTGCAGACAACATCAGCAGGCATTTTTCACAGAGTCTCACGAGTGGGTTTATCCCTCAGCTCCATCAGGGCACACCTTGCTGCAACTGCAGCTCTACATCCTCCTCCTCCTGCCTCCCCCATCGATGGCTACTCTGTCTTCACGCACCCATTGATCACGTGATTTCTCAGGGGCTTACATAATGTTTCCACCAGTGAGACACCTACTTAAACCTAATGCTCAGAGAAATAACAAGGAAGCCCTTCAAGGCCCTTGCCACCTGCTTGCAACTTGGTCTGGGGGGAGGGATAGCTTGGTGGTTTGCGCACTGGTCTGATTAAACTCAGGGTTGTGAGTTCAATCCTTGAGGAGGCCACTTAGTGATTTGGGGCAAAAATTTGTCAGGGGTGGTACTTGGTCCTGATGTGAAGGTAGGGGACTGGATTTGATGACTTTTCAAGGTCCGTTCTAGGAGAGAAGCAATCTCTATTAATTATTATTTATCTCTTGATGAAGGTCTCCTTCCTTGTGGCAATTGCTTCAGCACATAGGGTGGGTGAGTTAAGGGCCCTCATGACAGACCCTCCCTTTATGATTTTCCATAAAGATAAAGTGGTCTTCTGCACACATCGTAAGTTTCTACTAATTATCTCGTTCCATTGCAACAAACCCCTTTACTTACCTGTCTTCTTCCCAAAATCCCGTAAGGACAGCAGGGATGCAGCCTTGCATGTCTTAGATGTCTGCAGGGCAATTGCTTTCTACTTACAACACACAAAACCCTTCCACAGATCTCCAAGACTTTGTTTCACCTGCAGAGGTTACCTATTTCAAAGGTTACCTATTTCAAAACAGAGACTAGCCAGGTGGCTCTCTGGGTGCATACACCTGGCATACAGCATATTCCAACAAGAACCCCCAGTGACTATTCGGGCTCACTCCACAGGAGCAGTGGTGGCATCCACAGCCTTTCTCTGGGGCATATCAACAGAGGAAATGTGCCGAGCTGCCACTGGCTTCGGCACATACATTTACTAACCTCTACGCCAGCCGGACCTATTCTGCTTCCAATACCCAGTTTGTCTGAATAATACTCTCCATTATCCATCCAGGTCTCCAGAAGCTCCCACCACCAAGCATAACTACTGCTTTGTAATCATCTAAGATGGAGCACCCACAGGGATGCTAAAAGAAGAAGGGAAGGTCACTCACCTGGTGTTAGCATGTAGCCTTCTACATGATTATCTTATAAGCCTGAGCTTATCATTTATCCTAACATCTACACCCACCCCCTTCCCTTGCTGCCTTCTATCAGAAGCAGTGCGTGGGGGAGGGAAAGTAGGAACCATGTAGTGTGGGGGGTGAGGCAGAGGTATCAGCGCAGAGGGTGAGATGGGCAGGTGGGAGTGGGTACATGCAGAAAGCTGACTTTCAAGCAGGCTCCCCACATGTATTGGCTCCCACTGAGCCAACTGTCCGCTCCCCTCCCCCCCAGCCTCTTGATACATTGAGTGAAGGAAAACAAGATAGGTGCCCCACAAGCACCAGCTCCTGCCTCCACCTGCATCCAGTGTGTAAAAGTGTCTGGTGAAAATTTCATTAAATCCACATTTACACAAAGAAATGCATTTTAACATCTCTAGTCTCTAGAGCATGCAGGTCATTTATTTTTATGCTGGTAATTATAAAAAAATGGTAATTTTCTTAATATTTTAAACTGAGCAAAACTTCCACCCGCTGCAAATCCTGGAACAGCACTTCAGTGGATGCTTTCCCAGCTGGGAGGCAAATGGATTTTTTATTGTTTGATGGGCGAGGAAGAAGTGGAGTCATATTTAATTTTTCTCAACGGCCAGGATGGGGCCTCAGCTGGTAAGTTTCCGTGGCGCTGCTTGCTCGGCTGCCCGACAGCTACCGCGCACGGTTCGGTTCTCGGCGCCACTGTACAGCCTCGCTGATTTCAATGCGGTTCAGGACAGCGCCTGATGCCGGTGCAAAGTGGTTGGGCGAACACCAGAGGGCGCTGTTCATCTTTCCTCCCAGGACTCATGCTTTGTTCTCGCGAGAGTTTAGAGTTCGTAGGGCAGGCGGAAGCAGAATCCAGTTCTCTTTCCGGGCGGCCATAGTGGAGCTAGCAGCGGGGTAAGGGAGGTGCTGATATAATCCGTCTCCATCCCTTCCACGGGGCCTCGATTCCGGCCCCGAGATGTTGGGGGGAGCTCGAGAGTCGTGCGGCCGACACCGGGGGGCCTGTATGGCGGGCGGGGCGCGGGGCCGGGACTGGTTCCTGGCTGCAGAAACTACCTGGGGCCTTGGAGAGGGTGGAATTGCTCCTAGGTAGGGGGTGGAAGGTGATCAGGACTGCTGGGCTGGCGGAGGGAGAGAACGGCGAGCAGGTTCTTTGCCCTGGGGGCTAGCAACTGCCCCGCTAGCGAAATGACAGCAACTGCCCCGCTAGCGAAATGACTCGAGGCCAGGTTAAGGCCCCACGGGATGCTCCGTTTTTCCGCGGTGAGAGGGTCTACCCGCTGGGAAAGGAGCTGAGGCTTTTCTGTCGGGAAGGAAGGGGGTGAAAACCAAAGCTGCACAATCCCTGACTCGTCAGCCTTGGAGAGGGAGATGTTGCCCCTGTTTTGGGGTGGGGAAGGGAACACCATACATAAGGTATTCTGTTACTTCTTATTCCTATGTCATGTTTCACACATGCAGAATAGGAAGCGACTGCCTAGGAAGAAGCACTGCAGAAAGGGATCTGGGGTCATAGTGGAGCACAGAGCACAAGCTAAATATGAGTCAACAATGTGACACTTGAAAAAAAAACATGATTCTGGGATGCATTAACAGGAGTGTCGTGACACAAAGTTGTTTTTCTCTAGGAAAAACTTCCTTTCATGGTGGTGAAACACTGGAATAAATTGCCTAGGGAAGTTGTGGAATCTCCATCTCTGGAGATATTTAGGAGCAGGTTACACAGACATGTATCAGAGATGCTCTCCTAGAGTTCTAGACAGTGCTTGGTCCTGCTGTGAGGACAGGGGACTGGACTTAATGATCTCTTGAGGTCCCTTCCAGTTCTAGTGTCCTATGAGTCTGTCTGGTGACATATTTTAAAATTATGCGTGTTAGAGGCTGCTTTCATAGATTGCAGATTTCTGTCTCAGCTTGAAGTTTCTCTACTATGAGCATCTATGTTATGGTTTGCTGTTCCTGTCTTTAGTTCCATGCTCTCTTAACCTGCCACTGAGCTTGAGCAGTATCTGATTTGTAATTGGATTGTTTCAAAGCCCTATCAACTAGTCAATAGGCACTTCTGCATTCCTCCTTTGAAATGTACAAGAGTGGGGAGGAGGGGGGACTCTTGTGCATTTCAAAGCCGGAGGCAAGGCTGCCCCTTTGAAACCCAAACCCGGAGTTAGTGTTTCAAAGGGGCAGCTGATCCTGGGCTCAGCTGTGCGGTGCTGTCACTTTGAAGTAACCCTTACTTCACACACACACACCCTTTGCTGCCTTTCTCATAGTAATTGTTTACTGCATGATTTTTTGAGCCTCACCACATTGGTCAGGGAACATATAAGCTTGTTGCAAACCCAGACTTATGTGAATGCAAGCTAGAGATTTGTGGTTGGAAACTAAAGTAAATGCTTAAAAGATTTTGTTGAAATCCAGTTGGGACCAATTCATATCAAATATATCCAGAATTTCACACCTACCTTGTTTTTGCTATAAATGTCACTTCAATTTCATGTTTGTTTCTTTTTGTGCAGCCAAAATGAAGTTCAATCCTTTTGTGACTTCGGACCGCAGCAAGAACCGCAAGAGGCATTTCAATGCACCGTCTCACATTCGCAGGAAGATCATGTCTTCTCCTCTTTCAAAGGAGTTAAGACAGAAATACAATGTACGCTCTATGCCTATCCGAAAAGATGATGAAGTCCAGGTAGGTGCCTTTTTAGTCCTTTTGAAATTTGAACATTGTGGATATCGTGTTTTTTATGTAGAATTTCTGCAGGAGGGGAAAAAAAGCCAGACACTTCACATAGCCAGTAGAGATTTGGAGTTAATGTTATAGGGGCCTGGGTTTATTCACTGCTTGGTGGGGGAGATCTCAAGGAGAAAAATGTGTGGAACACATGTATTTTGAGAGACATAATTGGTTACAGGCCTCAAACAGGATAATACAGAAAATACTTCTCCTTTAGTCATTTCAGTTTCAAGCAATTTATAGTTAATTGAATCTAGTTGACTGATGGAGACATACAGAACAAGATGCACTTCCTTTTCACTATATTTTATATCTAGCAGAATATTATATTGCTCCTAGTGAGACCCCATGATATTTCATTGTAAGGTGCACACACAAGGGATAAGGTGAGGATTTCAGCCTGTGAAGATACTATTCTTATCTATGTCCGAGGAGGAGTTTGGGAAACTTGAGAGAATTAAATGCTCTGTGTTTTTTGTTTTGTTTTTTTTTGTTCAGGTCGTCCGAGGACATTACAAAGGCCAGCAAATCGGCAAGGTAGTCCAGGTTTACAGAAAAAAGTATGTCATCTATATTGAACGCGTACAACGTGAGAAGGCCAATGGCACAACAGTCCATGTTGGAATACATCCTAGTAAGGTAAAATTTGTGCGTGGATACTGAACTTCCCAAAAGGAGTTTCTGTTAGCTCTGGAAATAGGTGCAGTTTGCAGAAATAGAGTGTTATCCTAGCACATGTAGTTTTCCAGTTGCAGCTGGAAACAAGGAGCCAGAATTCTGTGGCTGATTCCTGCTGTGAATTGATTGACCATGAGAAAATTATATGCATCTGAACTTGCGAAAGGCTAATGCTTTTTGTAAATTTTCCAAAAAGCTTAGTTCTTTGCAGAGTACTATTTCTTCTAGAAAATGTCATTAGTACACATCCATATTGTAGTAGCCAGGGCTCGACAAATACACTCGCCTGCCCATGGCAAATAGATTTTACCAGCTGGCGAGTGCAGGGGTGGACTAGCCCGGTGGGCCGTTGACTACGGGCGATGCCTGCACTACGGGCGATGTGGCCCCATCTGATCCGCTGGATGGTGGAGGAGCAGAGCGCTGCCGGGAAAGGGGAAGTGCAGCGATTCTCAGCACCCAGCTGCCTGTATGCAGCTCCAGCGCGAGGAGGTGGGGTATGAACCAGAGGGCGGGACGCCGGCAGGTGCCAGGACGCTAGAGTGTTGTGGTGTCCTGCTGTCATGGCCAGCAACCGCCAGATTCAAAAAGGCTCCGGCAACCCTGCAAAGTTGAAGGCAGAAGTCAGGTAGGGGAGGGGCGGGGAGCGGCTTGTGCTGTGCAGAGGGAAGGGAAGGGGAAAAATATGGGGAAGGGGCTTGTGCTGAGGGGAGGGGAGGAAGTCAGGAGGAGAAGAAGAAGAAGAAAGGGGAAGGCACCAAGGGACAGGGGTGCAGGAGAGACAAATGCCCAGTGAGGACAATGAGGAAAAGGGAAGATGGGGAGGTGTCAGTGGGAGGGGGAACAGAGTGATGCTGGGAGAGGAGAGGGTAAGGGCATTGGTGGCTAGATGGGGGAGGGGAGGTGCTGGGAGAAGGCCTGAAAGAAGGGGTGGGCATGAGGAAGGCGGGGATGGAGCAAGGCATGTGTGAGGGCACAGGGGCATGAGGAGAACGGGGGCAGAGGGTGGTGAGGGGGTGGGTATCTGGGAAAAAGGGGGCAGGGGCAGTGAGGGAAGGGGGAGGCACCAGGACGGAGCAGGTGCCAGGGGATCCTGGGAGTTAAGCAGAAGGGCGGACACCTGCAGGGGAGGGACCAGCACCAGAGGACAGAGGCGAGGGAGGTGTTAGAAGAGGGAATGAGGAGGTGTAGCTTACCTGATCAGAGTGGGGCTACCGGAGGAGTACGCACCAGGGAGAGAAGGGCTGGTAGAGGGGGGCAGGTCTTAGGAAGGCTGAGGGCAGTGAGAAGGGCAGGAGTCAGTACAGCAGAGGAGGGTGAGGGGTTGGGGGGCAGCAGGCACCAGGGGAGCTGATGGAGCAAGGGGAGGAGACATGGCAGCAGAGGGAAAAGGTAGAGGTTTATAAGATATTATTAATAAACTTCTTAGTAATTACTGTTCTTATTCTTATTAGGAATTTATGCCATTAAAAAAACACTTGGGGGGGGGTGTCCCTTTTTTGTCTGGCGAGTAGGGTTTTCCATATTTTTTTCAAGCCCTGGTAGTAGCTTTCATTTTGGAATAGGGTTGTGAATGGTTAATGGGTTAGCCTTAACCAGCTGGACCAGCTCCCCGCTCGCCCATGGTGCAGTGCGGTTGGCTGGGCTTGGAGTCATTCCCCCAGTCCTCTGCAGTGGTGAAAATATGATTGTCATCCATTGTGGATTGTTCTGATCCATCCTTTCGCCTTGCTGTATGACATTTCTACCACTCTGACAGATGCATTAGAAATACCTAAATACATCTTCATAAAGGAGCTGCTGCCAGGAGAAACATTGCTAACTGAATCTAGCTTCAGCCTACCATGATTTTAAGACATTTTGTATTCAGTGAAGATAAAGGAAATGTTTGTTTTGCTCATTATAGACAATTAGGTGTGTATATACACACACACACACACACGCAGTCCCCGAGTTACGCGGATCCGACTTATGTCGGATCCGCAGTTACGAACGGGGTTTGCTCCGTGTCTCCGTGGTCTGCTGGTCTCCAACAGACCAGGGAGACGGGGAGAAAAGCCGCGGAGCACGCGGGCAGCGGGACAGCCCAGACGCGCCACGGCTGTCCCGCTGCCGGCATCCTCAGAGGCTTTGCTCCCCGTCTCCCTGGTCTGCTGGTCTTCAGAAGACCAGGGAGACGCGGAGCAAAGCCGCGGAGGACCCGGGCGGCGGGACTGTGGTGCATCTCGGTCCGCTCCCTGGTCTGCTGGGGGGAGGGGAGGGGCGCGCAACTAGTCGTCCCCCCCCCCCCCCCCGCAGCAGACCAGGCTTTTCTCCGGATGCCTGTGGTAGAGCAGCTGGGGCGCTGCTGGTTGGTCCCGCAGTGCTGCTCTGGGTGCTACTGGACCAACCCCGCAGCACCCCAGCTGCTCTGCCCCAGGCGTCCTGATTCAGCCTCTGCTGGTCAGTTTCAGCAGTGGCTGAATCAGGACGCCTGGGGCAGAGCAGCTGGGTTGCTGCTGGGTTGCTCCAGTAGTGCCAAGGAGCGGTGCTACTGGAGCAACCCAACAGCACCCCAGCTGCTCTGCCCCAGGCGTCCCCAAGTCAGCCGCTGCTGAAACTGACCAGCGCTGACTACAGGAAGCCCGAGGCAGAGTTGCTCTGCCCCGGGCTTCCTGGAATCAGCCACTGATCAGCCACCTGGGGTTCTTAAGCTGAATCTGTATGTAAGTCAGAACTGGCATCCAGATTCAGCCTGTTGAAACTGATCAGCAGCTGATTCCAGGAACCCCGGGGCAGAGCAAAGGCAGAGCAACTCTGCCTCTGGCTTCCTGTAGTCAGCTGCTGGTCAGTTTCAGCCGCTGCTGAATCTGGACGCCAGTTCCGACTTACATACAGATTCAACTTAAGAACAAACCTATCTGCCTGTATATATGGAACTAATGAAATAACAGCAAAACTAGCAAGAAACCTTGTTTGAAGCATATATAACAAGACTTTTGCCTGGCTTATACTGACCAGGCAAGTGTGTTGAAGTAGTTTTGAGTGAACCCAACTGTGGCAGATTTCATGAAACTTCTAACAAACTGTGTATGTGGTAAGAGGGAAACAGGATCCAAAGAACACACAGTTGTATGCCCAAATTCTGGGTTTGAGCTATGGGTTCCACACAGTGGAAATATGACCTATCTGTAATGCATCACACCCACCGTTTTTTGTCTCTGTCTCTCTCCATATACATTTCCTGTGGGATGACAAATGTGACGTCAAGTCGTCTACATCCACATGCCAGGCCATGCTGTGGCTAGCCTCAGCACCATCTCCTCGGGCTATGGGCTGCTTCAGCTCCCGCTTCATGCCCCAGGGGACTGTGCCTCCGGGGAGGAGCTATTGCTGGGGCTGGGTCCCCTCAGTCATCTGAACCTGGCCCCCCATCTGCCCTGTGTCCCCTCCATCTTCTGAACTTGACCTCCCCTCCTCAGCCCGCAACCCCTTGTACTGAGACACCACACACCCAGCCTGCTCCTGCCCACTGCCACATGGCCGGACGACCCTCCCACCCCCAGAGAGAGGGGGGGTTAGTGAGCAGGGTGTGCAGTCCCCTTGTATTCTATATAGGTTCTTATAGTGCACTCATTATAATAGCTGTGTGTCTCCCAGTAGTGCATTAAGCAAAATGACTAATATTCTTCATTCTTTCCTCCAGAGCAGCGGTTCCCAAACTTTTTGGCATCACACCTCCCTTTTTGATTTTTGAGAAACTCTCATGCCCTCCCCTCCCAAAAAAATAGCAGCAAATCTTGGGGTGGGATTGACGGGGGGAGGGTGGCTGGGTCACCTCGCGCCCCCCCTAGGGTGGCATGCCCCCCAGTTTGGGAACCCATGCTCCAGAGGAAGATGTTAATCTGTACTTGAGAGTGGAAAGTAAAGAGTTTTCTAATGATTCTTAGTTCCTTTTAGGAGTTAGTCTTGGACCACCCCCTAAGAATGCAGAATCCCCTAAGGAAGCTTTGTTTCCATAAGGAAATTACCAGCTGCAGTTGCAAAAGAGGTGATGTAGAAAACTTCTGGTGATGTAGAAAACTTCTGGAGCTGGGGTTCTCAGACTTCATTGTACTGTGACTCCCTTCTGACAACAGAAATTACTACATGACCCCAAGAAAGGGGACTGAAGCCTGAGCCCCCCCTCCAGGTTGGGAGTGGGAGACAGAGCCCAAGGATTTCATCCCTGGGCTGCGGGGCTCAGGCTTCAGCCCCTGCCAGTCTAATGCCAGCCCAGGCAATCCCTTGGAAATGGAGTCACGACCAGTGTTCCCACTGAGATTTTTCCAACCATGAGTGGAGTGAGTTTTGTTATGTGGACCAATATTGAGGTCATGTGTGATTGTGCAGATGTGTGCCAAATGGCACCTGCCAGTTATTAACAAATCTGCAGTTTTCTGTCTTATCGCTGTAGCAGGAGGATTGCTTTGAGGGGGACCAGTAAAATTGTATTTGGAATAGGTTAACTGGGGATGCTAACTAACTTTTTTTATGTAAATGTGTAATTACTGGTTGTTTTTTTGTAGTGGTTACACATTTACAGGAGTAGTGGGGAACTGGTGCTCACAGGGAGCCTCCCTCTCTCTCCCCGCACGGGGGGAGTAAGTGGCTTTTTGAGCTCCAATACATGATGGGAGCTGGCTTTAAAGTTGGCTTCCCGCGTGTACTATCTTCTGACTTCCCCGCTCTTCCCCCCCCCCCATCTCTGGGAATCAGTGCAGGGGGACAGCTCCACAGACACCGCATGCACAGAGATCTGACTTAAAAGATTGCACCCTGTGCATATTGGCTCCCACCTGCTCCCCTCACCATGCAGGTGGGTCTGTGGGAGCCCATTTAAAAGTTTGCTTCCCATGGGCACTGGCTCCTGATACAGAGGTAGCAAGGGGGAGGGTGCTTGTAGTTGTTAGGATTAATGGATAATTCTGGATTTATTGGTCAATCCTAACTATTACTGCATGCTAACATCCCTATTTCCCAGATGCTTTCTATTCTCTACATAAACTAGAGATGTAAGTGACTAGTCAACTATCTGATAAGCATATGCTTATCGGGTAATCAAGTAGTGACTAGTCACTCTCTCCGACCCCTTCTGCCTCTCCATGGAGGAAGCTGTGGAAGGAGAGGTGCAGCAGGGAAACAGCATGACCGGGGATTAAACCTGTCCCCATTTGTGCAGTTGGAAATGTAGCAAGAGCCATGGATGGCTTTTACTACATTTAAAAGGCAGAGGCGCAGCAGCAATAGCGAGCGCTGCACCCTTATCAACTATTCAATAGAAATTCCATCGACTACTCAATTAGTTGATTAATCAAAATTTAACATACCTAACGCAAACCTGGGATAATTGTTGTTCCCAAAGAAGTGCTATTCCATAACTTGCTTGCAGACTTGGTTTAATCTGTCCTCTAACCTATATGTTGACCAGTTTAATTTTGAAAATATTCTATATTGATGGATTGTCCAGACTCAGTGTTTTGTTGCTAAACCCAATTGTATGTAAATGGCCAACAGCAGCAGTGTGTTCCAAGTTTGTGCCTGTTAAAGGGGCAGAAGTAGCTACTGTAGACTAAGCATGTTAAAATACGGATAATCAGCTAATTGAGTAGTCGATGGAATTTCTATTGACTATTCAATTAGGCAGTGGGGGGACACTCCCTACAGCCGCTGTGATGTGAGCTGGGACAGAGCAGTCCTGCTCGTGCCACCCAAGGGGCTAACCCTGCTGTGGCTCTTCCTTTTAAATGTAGTAAAAGTTCTTACTACATTTAAAAGGTAGAGTCACAGCAGGGGACTGGGTGCAAGCCGTGAATCAGCTAGCTGCTGGTGGCTCTTACTTCATTTAAAAAGCAGAGGCACTGTGTCTGGGACTGGGTGCGAGCCAGGAATCAGCTCATTTATGGTTTGCGCCCACTCCCCTGTTGTGTCTCTGCTGCCTCCTGTAGAGATGGTGCTGGGAGGGGTTGGGTGAAATCAGCTTTTAAGCCAGCTCCCCCCGCACCAGCTCCTGCCAATTGCTGCCTCTCACTAGTATTGGACTTGACTGCCCGATAAGCCTAGGCTTATTGAGTACTTGATTAGTAGCTTAAACACTTTGCTTAAGTTGCTTATTTTTTATACTTATGCTAGTTAATGGTGAAGGAAGCTATCTAAAGGAGTGATCAATACATGTAATCAGTTGCAGTTCTGTAAGTATGGTGTGATATGAGCTTGATGCTGCAAGTTGTGGATTTGCATGTGTTATCAGATAACATTCTTTTAAGACTTTGAGGAAGACTCTGGACAGTAGAGCCAGTGCAGTGAAGAACAGCAGGGAAAGGGCTAAAGTGAGTTATAACAAGGGACCAGGAGAGATCAGGTCTGTGCCTTTCCCAGGACTCACCTCTTGGCCAGCAGCCCAGCCAATGTGCTGGCTGGCTGGTGAGGCTCCAGTCTGGGACAACAGATCCACTCTTGACAGTGGGGCTTCCTTCCCTCTGCAGATGGCTGGGCTCTGTTCTCCCAGCCAGTGGGTTTCTGTGCCCCACGCTGTTTCAAGCCTGCTGGCCAGGCTATCTGCCCTCAGGCCACTGGCCCTGCAGGCTGCCAGACTGGCTGAGGCTCTTGGGTCTAGCAACATCCATAGTCTTAGTGGACCACGAATGTTATTGGACCAGAGAGTCCCAGACCACAGAGATTAAACCTGCAGTCTCTTTAGCTACACACAACAATCTGGTACAGTCTAACTTCAATCCCTAATTAGGGCCTGCAGGTATTACCATTATAAAAGCAATAAACTTATGTATTTTGGTGATAATTTCATTCTTTGGCTGGCTGCTTTAATTCACCTTAACACCCAGAAAAGCTCTCTCCTCTAGCTCAGGCAAGTTTAAAATGAATCTATAAATTCAATTTATTATAGCACACTAGGGCTATCAATTCCCAACTCCCAAAATATATGTATGTTTCGGTCCATTGTGATTTGCTGATGTGTTGGACACAGGATATTACCCCTTCTACTTTGTCTATTTTAGTCCATGAATACTAAGAGTTCTAGAACTTGTTCCATGTGCTGGCCTTGGTTGCAGTTTTCAAACTCACATGAAACTCAGTTCTAGAAAACCTGTAGGCTAGCAAGGGAAACAAGATGAAAATTCAATGTGAAGGAAGAATTCAGGAAAACAAGTTATCCTCGTACTAATGTCTCTTGTTTCTTGCTGTTGGTTCTCATATGCTATGTTTAAAAATAGATGTCAATGTGGGGCAGTTCTAAAAGATCTGTGAAGTGTTTGTGGGTTGTTGAGTTTACACTGGCCTACAATCCTGTGTTTGAAATGTGCATGAACTGCAGTATCTGAGTTACAATTATAATCAAAGTAGAGGATTATCCTGAGAATTTAAAATTGTGATGTGGCATGTGTGATAATGCCATTAGGTTTAACTCTGATACTTCCAGGATGTGTTATGATAGTTTCCTGCACGAGTTCATTACAGTTTTTTACTATTTCTTTTTTTTTCTAGGTGGTGATAACTAGGCTAAAACTGGACAAAGATCGCAAAAAGATCTTGGAACGCAAAGCAAAGTCTCGCCAGGTTGGCAAAGAGAAAGGCAAATACAAGGAAGAAACCATTGAAAAGATGCAAGAATAGAACGGTCTCCTGTGTGACACCCATTAAAAGAACTGCTAAAGTAAAACCTATTGTTGTGTATTCTACTTTCGGAAGTGTTGGTACAGTCTGTCTGGATTGGTGTTTGTCTTTGTACACTTTCATATTTTAATAGTGGATGCTCAGAAAAGTGCTATGCTAATTAAAAGGACAGGCTTATTTTCTCATTACACATTGAAAACTCTGAATTAGTTAAACACATTTAATATCTTCTCATCATGTGTGCACATGGTAGTACAAGAGATGTGTGTGACATTTTACAAAGCCAATAAAGACAGACTCTTTACCTAAAGAGTTTACAGCGGGGTGGGCAATAACTTTTAATGGGGGGGGGAGGCACGCCAACATTTTGGCAAGTGGTCAAGGGCCGCATTTCTATGGAGGGGGTGTGCAGTAGGGATGTAAGCGACTAATCGACTACTTAACTATCCGATAAGCAAAAGCTTATCAGTTAACACATTAGTCAACTAGTTGCTTTCCCTCCTTGCTGCCTCTATCATAAGAGAGGCATCAAGGGCTGGAAGAGGAGGCGCAGTGCTGGGGGGAGCCGGCTTAAAATCCAGCAGGAATGCAGTGGCAGTGCTGCTTCTTCTTTTTTTTTTTTTTAAATGTACAAGAGCCCCAGGAGGGTCTCTTGTGCATTTCAAAGAGTGAAACGCTGTGTGGAGCCTGGGGCCAGCAGGGACTCCCCTGCTGACCCTGGGCTCCATGCGGTGTTCCAACTTTAAAATACACAGGAGCCCCTATTGGGGCTCTTACACATTTCAAAGGTGGAATGTGTGCTAGTCCTTAGGACTAGTTGATGGAAATCCCATTGACTGACTAATCGAATAATCAATATTTAACATCCCTAGTATGCAGTCTGGGACAGAAGTTGGGAGCAAAAGGGAACTTCAGACAGGGGACTTGGGTGAAGGAGGGTGCTGTGATCTGGGGAGAGGGAGCATGGGAGATATGGGTGCAGGAGAGGAATTTGGCCTGGGGGGAGGAGTGCTAGGAGGTGCAAGGTCTGGGAGGGAGTTGTGACCTAGGTGAAGGAGGTGCAGAGGGTTTGGGTGGTAACCTGAGGCAGGGGAATGGGGTTCAGGTGAGGATTCTGGCCTGTGGGAGGAGTGTAGGAGGGCTTGGGAGGGAGTTATGACCTGGGAAAAGGGATACAGTGGGTTAAGGTGGTGGCCTGGGGCAGGTAGTCAGAGGGGAGAGAGGGGATGGGGTGCCAGAGGCAGGCATTGGCTGGGAGGTGCTTACCTACAGAAACCTGAGGCAGACTGCTGCTCTGGGGAAGGAGGGCCACACTGCCCCTGCTCCCAGCAAAAATTCTCAGCTCCTGTTGGCTGGGAACTGAGAGATTGGTCAATTGGAGAAGTGTGAGCTGTTCTCTGTTTAAGGGTTTTAGCGAGGCGGCCGCAGTTGGGATCCGGTGTCTTGGAAGGCTAGATCTGGCCTGCTGGTAGCCTCTTGCCCATCCCTGGTTTACCATCTGAGAAATCAAGAACAGTAGCAAGAGTTGATGTGGGAAAGGGGAGGAGGAAGTTAGAACTGGGGAGAAAGCACATGTGGCTACAAGGAATAGTGCATATATTGGGTTTTTCCCTGCTCTCCATCTCCATAAATGAAACTTTCAGACATATAAACCATGAAGGAACATACGTTATTCAATTTGAAGAGTACATACTTAGGAAAATAAGCTTCAAGGGGTAGCCGAGTTAGTCTGTACAGGATAAACTTAACAAATGGTGTGGTAGCACTTTATAGATGGCATCATAAGCTTTCATGGGCACAGCCCACTTCTTCAGATGACTGGAGTTTTGAATTTAGGATGTGCAGACCCAAAATAAATAGAGGAGGAAAGAAAAAGGGGGGGGGGAACAAAGAGCAGAGGATATGAAAATATCAAAGTTTTGAGAGTTTATGTAAGTAAAATTCTGAGAGCTTCAGTAAAAATGTAAAGAAATGACTGAAAGCTGTTGTACACCAGTGAAACAGCTCACTTTTACTGGATGGCACAGTGAGCTTGGACAAAAATTCAGTCCCTGCCTGAAAGATGTACCATCTAAAATATGTGAATCTAGAGGGAAGATTAATTTGGAATGTATTTAATCTTGTATAGCCATGCACTTTTTTCCACTATGCAGAACAATTTGTACATGCATTGAGGCATGTACACCACTAGTAAAGACAAAAAACCTAGCTATGGGCACATTGCTAATCACTTGGGCAGCATCTGAACTTCGAGTGGCCACACAGGCACATCTTAAAGGGAACATTACTGTCAATCATTGTTGGATCAATTGAGGCCTCATCCTAGTCATTATGGGAATATCTGTACTGCTGTTAGTCACCCAAGGCTAGCCCCTGACTGGTTTTGTGTGGCTCTTCATTGCAAGGATACATGAGTCCAAGCTCTGGGGCCTCAACAGGGTCCTAGAACATGAGCCACAGTACAAGCTGGAACATTGCACCACAATTAAGCCCCTTAGTCTGAGCCCAAGCCCATTACCATGGGCAATGTAGACATAGCTTCGTAGACCTCTTTCTGCAAATACATTTTAGTTTACTAGTGTCAGCCAGGGAGGGCCAGGTTGAGGTGTAACAGCCCTGGCCTGCCCCAGCTCTGGCTGCTGGAGGTCATGGCTGGCAGGGCTCTCTTCCTCCAATTGCTGGGGGAGGGGTTGAGCTGGACAGGCTGACCCAACACTCTCCCCTTCGGCTGCCCCAATGGAGAGCGAGGCAGTTAGGCTGGGCTGAGCTGGCCCTCTCCCTTTGGCAGGAAGGGGATGTGGTGCCTGGCCCTTTCCCTCTGGCCGTGAGGAGGGAGGTCGTGCAACTCCAGCCCCCAGCAGCAAGAGGGGAGGCCATGCAGCTCCTGTGCTCTACCGGTGATGCTGCACATGCCCTGTGTGCCTTCCCCCCCCACCGCTCTAGGGAGGCTGCATGGCTTTTGTTGGGGGACCCCCCCACCATCCCTTACCCAAGCCCACACAGCTTCTGTGTGCCCCCACCTGAGCCTCCCTGTAGCTCTGTGGCTCCCCTGCACCCCCACCTGAGCCCCCACCCGAACCCCCAGGAGATTGCATGGCTACCACATCCCTCCCGTACCCCCTGTGGCTCCTATGCACCCCTCCTTCCCCCCACCAGAGGCCCCAAGCAGTTGTGTGGCCCCTCTCCCCACCCAAACTGCAGCAGCTCCCATGTGCCTTTCCTCCTCTGCCCCAGACACAGAGGAGCAGTGTGGTTCAATTTAAATTCTGGCAGCTGCCCACCTATGTGGCAGCTGCTGGAGGGAAGCGCAGGGACTAGTGGTGTGTGGCAGAGGGGATAACTGCCAGTTTATGCAGCACCGAGCTGATAGGCGATCATGGGGGGGTGAGGCGACAAAGTAGGGCAGCTGCATAGCCTCTCCCCAGAGCACTGGCGGGGGGAAGGGAGAAGCCACATGCCCCAGGAGCCACACAGCCCTTGCCAGGGCAGGTCCGAGTATGGGGGAGGCAACATGGCTCACGGCTCCAGATCATGGGGAAGGGGGAGGCCATGTGGCTGAGGGTGGGGCTGTAGGATGCATTGAGTCATGACGTGACTGTTGTCCTTCAGCAAAAACCTTTTTAAAGTATAGTAAGATTTCCACTATTTTAGCAAAGTAACCAATCCATCCTTATCTTTTTATCTCTTTAGCATGTTTTGAAACAGTTGTCTGATTTTAGATGGAAAAGTAAAATTCACCAGAAACATCATAACCTACCAAAGTAATCCATGGAGGCAGAGCAAGGTCTGTTGAGTGAATCCCAAGTCACTTGTTTTAATCATTTAAGCAGTGCCATTCCAGGCACATCCTGTTCTGGCACAGCCAAAGCCTTACATTGCTTTAAGTTGGGGTGAGGAACCTCAGGCTTGAGGGCCAGATGTGGCTCTCGGCTTTAGAGACCAAAGGGCCACTTTTCACTGATGTGTGCAACATGATTATGTTCACATTCCCCAAATGTATATAGTCTTGTGCATGCTGTGGAAACTAGGGATGTGTTAATTTTGTCAACTACTTGCATTTCTCCCTCCCTCCCCTTACTGTCTCTGTATCAGAGGCAGCAAGGAAGGGGACAGGAGCCTGTGCTGGGGGAGCTGGCTTAAAAACCAGTTCCCCTCAGCACAGGCTCTGCCTGTCTTCTCCCCCACCCCCACTGCTGACTATACAGAGGCAGCATGGGAAGGGGGAAATGCGAATAGTTGACAAGATTAACCAATAAACCTAGGCTTATCGGTTAATTGTCTAGTCTACTACTTGTGGACATTCCTAGTTTCCACAGCTCACACAGGCCTACTATCAGAGGCAGCAGGGGGAGGCTGCTGCGAGGTCCACGATTGGAGCAGGGGGTTTTTTAGACTGGCTCCCCCTGCCACTCAGCGCTGCTGCCTCTAATAGAGAGGTACCAGCATGAAGTGGCAGGGGGCTCCCCGGGAGTGGGTCAGGAATGCACTGGCTGCCTGCCCTGTCCCTAGGGCCTACAGACTAGTTGTGTAACCCATAACATTTTTATGCGGTTACATGACTATTCAAATAACTGATGTCCAACATCCCTAGTGGAAATAAAGGCCCAGCTGTTTTGCGATGATAGCAGATCGGTAGTAGGACAGTCTCTGCCCTTACACTCTAATAAGATTTGAAAGGGCGAATCTAAGTTGAAACACGTCACCTGCCAAAGCAATTGGACTTGATCTCCAGCAGCTGACGGTGCCCGCAGAAGAGTTTCACTAACTGCTCGATTGCTCTCTGAGTTCTCGCTTCAAACAATGGGGCTTGTCGCCCTCCAGTCCTATAGCCGCTCGTGGCTGGAGCCAGCCCCGCTCTGTCCTTTCCGCCGGGGCCGGAACGCCCCTGCAGGGGCCTTGCGCAGGCGGTGTCGGGGGAGCGGAGGAAGAGGCTGCCATTGAGTGCCCGGGAGGCGGGTCTGTAACTGCCACGTGCCTTGCCCCGTCACGTGCTGGGTGCGGATTCCAGGCAGGGCGGGCTCAAGTCGACGTCACGTGACGGGCGCTCGTTGGTCGGCGGTGGGCGGGGCCTGCGAGCAGCTGTGGCGGCGCCTACGCGAAGAGGAGCCCGCAGCGCTGCCTAGAGAGTCAAGAGCGAAGCCCCCAGCCCAGCCATGGCCTACGGCGGCCTCACGGTGCCCATCATCGTCATGAGCGTTTTCTGGGGGATCGTCGGCGGCGTCCTGCCCTGGTTTGTGCCTAAGGGGCCCAACCGAGGGTGAGTGACGGGCCCTCGGGAGAGAGGCGCAGCCTGGCCCGGAGAGGGTGCCCCCGTCCGCCGGCGGGGGGCTCCGAGCGGGGAGCGGGCCCGTTGCCCCTGCGCTGACTGGGGAGAGAGATGGGTGCGGGCTCAGAGGGGAAGAAGGCGCCCGAGCGAGGCAAAGCTACGCGGGTAACTGGGCAGTCGGTGGCCGCCGTGGGCCCCGCACCCGAGGAGCGGATCCGGCGCTTTCACTTGGGGCCTCGACCGCAGTTCCCTGTTATCCCTCCCCCAGCTGCGACCCCCCCGTAGGGATCCTCCCTCTGTGCCTGCCGCGAGGGGCATCTTCGATAAAAATCTGCCACGGGCCTTGCGCCGAGCCTGATCGCCCCTCTTACAACGCAGCCGCCCTCGGGAGAGGGGGATGGGCAGCAAGTGCCTGTCCGCGGGTGGGGGCCAGCCTGCATCTCCGTGACACAGACTGAAGTGGCCTCGTCCCACTTGCTCATCGTACTTCCCTTTTTAGTTCTGTCCGAATGCGTCTGACTTGTTCCTCCTCCCCAGTCGTGTGCTGGGGGCGGGGGTGCAGACTTCCATACCGCTTTGCTGTGACCATCTGCGAGGAGTGATCCCGAGTTCCCAAATGCTGCTGCTGTTGTAGTGTAGCTTTTGTTTAGCTTCTTTTAATGTCCCAAGAACCTTTCTCTCTGTACAGCCTGCTGGCTGGAATGTCTTCCCTGCTCACCAGGCCCAGATCATGTTGCTGCTGTTCTGTTTTTAAGTATTTAGGAAATGCTTGTAGAGTGAAAGGGTATATAACCCATCAGAGTCCCTAGGACAAACTTTTGTGGCCTCAGAATGCAGCCACCAACTCTTACTAGTGGCTATGCTCACGGTTTAAGAAAAAAGTATACAGTTAGCTTTAGGAAAACCCAATGAATGTGCACAGAGATACATGGCCAAATCATTGTAATTTATTTATTTCCAGCTAGTAAGTCTATTGTGAAAAGTGATATATTTTTTAAAAAAGCATAATTTTTCACAGCAGAATTACTCAACCCTGGCAAGCCTGGGGGC
Organism: Pelodiscus sinensis; assembly: GCF_052426305.1. Taxonomy (NCBI): domain Eukaryota; kingdom Metazoa; phylum Chordata; order Testudines; family Trionychidae; genus Pelodiscus; species Pelodiscus sinensis. Next base: position 24,254,426 of record NC_143067.1, on the reverse strand, counting down.
AAATTAAGCTCCGGGTGAAGGGTTGGGGGAGGCAGCAGGAATCTGAAGCCCTGCAGTCAGAGCCCAAAGTTGTAGAGCTGAAATACAGGGCCCTGGGATGGAGCCCAGAGCCTGGGACTGAACCCTGAAATCTCAGCCCCCACCACCCCTGTGAATGTGGTGTGCCCCAGGTGTCTCCAGAGTGGGTTGGTGGTAAGGATGTTAAATATTGACTATTTGATTAGTTGATAAGGTGCCTCCATCTTTGAAGTTACACTTCAAAGGTGAAAGCACCATGTGGAGCCCATGGTCAGCTGACCCCAGACTTCACTCAGACCTGCCACTTTGAAGCGCTGCGTGCAGCCTGACATCAGGCTCCCTGCGGCATTTCGAAGTGACAGCACTGCTCATAGCCCGGGGATCTAATTCCCCTGTGGAGCAGCCTGGGGACACCAGCGCTGCACGTGGCGTTTTAAAGTGGCAGCGCTGCCGCTTTGAATAACCCCCTTCATTCTTCCTCTTTGCTGCCTCTTTCTAATAGAGGCAGCAAAGGTGGGGGGGAAGTGACTAGTCAACAGCTAGCCTGTCGACTATCCGATAAGCATTTGCTTATCGGATAGTCAGCTAGTCCTTCACATCCCTGGTTGGTGGTGGCCTCATCAACTAATACTACGGCTGTGCCTCCAGAAGCAATGGGAGAAGCGCAGGGACTGGCTGCTACTTTGTCCTCTGCATCAATAGCCCACAATTCTGTGGCTGCAAGAAAAACCCTGATGAGAAACGCTGACCTAGATAAAAAGTCTGAGGGGTAGCTTTGTTAGTCTATAAATTTAAAAACGAGTAGTCCTGTTGCACCTTGGAGACTAACAAAAAAAAAAAAAAAAAAAGCATCATGAGCTTTCATGGGCAAAACGTTGTTGGAAGAAATGGGTTTTGCCCATGAAAGCTCATGATAAAATATATGTTTTAGTCTCTAAGGTGCTACAGTACTGACCTAAATGGACGTTCTCCATCTCTTAAATTTCATTTTAAAGTATTTCTCTTTTCCGTTAGGCTGTATAACTTCTCAATGATTTGGTTGTCTTTCTGATTGGATAATTTATGCACTCAAAGAATACTACTATTTGAGAAGACAATGTTATGGATAGACCGTTCACCAGTTTGCGTCTTTCAAATGTTTTATATTGTATTTGAAAGATACTCAGTACATTCAGTTGTGCTGTGTTTTTAATTGACTTTTGAGAAACATCAGCGTTAATGTTCAAGTTACTATTTCTGAGCAAATCAATTCATTTTGTAGCCGGAGAAGCCAAAGTAAATTATTTAGATCTATATATTTCCAGTGCTGATTAGAATTATTATCTAGCTTGAACTCTGTAAAAAAACTGAAAACCCACATATTCCTCTTTAAAACAGAAAACAAAAAATCCATGACACAGAATACCCATCTTCCATTGAGCTCTGTGGGCAGACTATATGACTCCTTCTTGGAAAACATTTTCCCATCCATATAGGGGTTTAAAATATTTATTGGGCCACAATTTTACCACTATAGCAAGCTGTTTTATTGTCGTCTTAATAATACTTACTCTCACAACAGTGTGTCCAAATTAAGAATTATTTAACTGCCTTTGTATGTTCATGTATAAATGTAGCATAAACAATGCTTTAAGATTTGGTTCTGATTTACTGCAAAGGAAGCTTGTTACTTGAGATCTTCTCTTTGGAGCAGACTTTTTAGTCAAGGTTGTATAGTCTTGTGCTTTTTATATAAATATTTATACAGCAAACAAAACTGGGGTGTTTTTATTTACTAATGGCAAACTACATTTGTGAAGAATCCTAGGTTACAGAGGCACATTTATCTTCTAATTATAGTTGCATTACAAGAAATTAGATTGTCATCAGAGCATTCATATTTTGAGTCACCTTGCATGTGATCAAAGTCAAACACATTCTTAGGTTTATTTTCTAGGCCTATGACTCTTAATCAGTTCTCTCTTTTATTTCTTTCTGCAGTGTTATCAACACAATGCTGGTAACCTGTGCTGTCTGCTGTTACTTATTGTAAGTATAAATAATGACTCCCCTCCTAATAATGGCACTGCTGATAAAATGAAAAAGGCCTCATGAGTGAATACATGTTTAGAGGAAATTTTCAAAGCACAAAGGAGTGTAAGAGAATATCTCCCTTAGAAAATCAGTGGAATTCTTGCTCCTAAACACATTTAGCAATCTTGAAAAAATTCCCCTGTTGGATAATATATTAAAGTAAATCTGGATTAATGTTATTCTCTAACATACGCCTAAAATCTTAGTATTTTGGTATTGATATATCTTGGCTATTGCTTTCTGTTTTATGGATTTGTGCATATTCAGCTCAGGTGGTCAGGGTTCCTTTGATTCCCATACGTAGAAACGCCATGCACTGGGGTCACTGGTGTGAAGAGATCCATTACTTCTAGTTGCATCCAAAGCAGGACCTGTGGATCAATCCTGCTCCTTCCCTCTCACTGATTATCTTTTCTACACCTATATTTATACTGGACTTGGTCGTTCTAGTAATATCTACCAATCAACTGAATATTGTGTAAAATACCTATTATGCTAATATTTGGGGTACATCCAGGATGTTGCAAGACTAAGTGCTTAATTACAGTTCTATGGCTGTCTCTGGAAATTTTCGCTAATCAAAAATGGGATGTACCAGTAACAGGTTGTTTCTGGTCTTCTAGGCCTGGTCTTGCTGTACTTTACAAGTTCTGCATGATAGTGCAAGCACTCCTGGCTCTCAAAACTCCCCACCTTGTCTGTGTGCTTACGTGCACCAGACTTGAGGCAGGCCTGGGTTTTCTTTGTTAGAAATCCACACTTTGGGCAAGACAGCCATCATTAGTCCGGTCAAGGCAGGGCTGGACAGTGCAGACATTGTTATTCTGGTCAAAATGGGGTTGTCCACGCTCCCCTACACTCAGTTAACAAATAATTGGTATTGATTTCTAATAACTCACAGTAGGCACACACAAATAGTGACAGGTCAAGCATGCCTAAATTCTTTGAGGTGCAAGGGCCTTTGGCTTCCACTTAAACCAATACCTCCTTGTTTATGCTTTATTTCAGTGGTCCCCAACCTTTAGAGGCTCCTGGGCGCCCGGGGGCGGGGCCGCACATCTGGGAGCACGCCAGGGGACTGGGATGCCCTTGCATCCAGCGCCCGTATGTGCCCTAGGGCCAGGGCTGGGGCCGCCTGAGCGCCTTGCGCCCGGGGCCAAGGCCGCCCCAAGGGCCTTGTGCCTGAGGCCGGCACTGCCGCCCAAGCTGCGTGCGCCTGGGGCTGGCACCAGCGCCGCTCAAGCGCCGCGCGCCCAAGCGCCCGCATATGCCCCGGGGCTGGGGCTGCCTGAGCGCCGCGCACCCAGCGCCGGTGCGTGTCAAGCGCCTGGGGCCGGCGCCGCGGGCCGGGCCGGCCCAGGTTGTCGGCGGGCGCACACAAATGCCCTGGCGGGCGCCATGGCACCCGCAGGCACCGCATTGGAGACCACTGCTTTATTTTATAGTACAACAGTTCTCTCTTAGCCACCATGTCTACGCAACAGAAGATTGAAGCTTCCTCTGTTGATCTTCCAGGATTCAAATTAACGGGTCCAACTTTGTTACTGCCCAGAGGGGCCCATTCTCCCCAAACCTGCCCTCTGACCCAGTCTCCTGCCCGTTCTGGCACTCTCCAGCCTCCTGCTGTCAAGGTACTTGCACAGGCTGCAAGGTGCTGTCTCCCTCAGCCAGCCCACCTCCTGCGTACCAGAGTAGCACATTTTGCATTTCTTCTAGCTCACAGCTGGGCCACCGTTGAGAACCACTGTTTTATAGATACAGTCTGCTGTGAAAACCCTTAATTCTGTGAAATGTTTCCTTCCTCTTCATGGGCTCTTGTGATTGAGATCAAAATATCTTACAGGTCACTTCTACACCGCAGTTTTTTCTCTACTGGTACAGGCTGGTATGGACAGTAAACTGACATACCTGTTGTGGGTACATCTTGCTAGGTTACTTGTTTATAGTTCAACTAGAAGACTTACCCAGCGTTGCTCGGGTCCTTATCTCAATTTTTGCTTTTTTGGAAAATAAACATATACGTGCTTAATTTAAGCCATTGATGTGGAGTGGGGCTGGGGTTCAAGAGTTCAGTATTAAGGCTACCCATGGAGAAAGGACCACCCCAGCCCTCTCTTACTGCAGCAACTTGGGGCCAGGTGACAAGCACCTCTCCATGGCAGCTTCAGCTCCAGCAGGCACAGCCAGGAGATGGGTACATGTCCCCTGGATGGGCCAGGTCCAGGTTAGGCTGGGTGGAAGCCACAGAAAGACGACCACCTCTCCCTGGCAATTCTGGGGTATATCTGGGTTGGGTGCCATCGCAAGAGGGGGTGCGAAGCACACCCTCCTCTGGCCCCAGCAGGGAGCAGCCCCAACACAGAGCTGCCATGGCTGGGGGGGCGGTGAGGCACAATGTGAACTGTGTGCTTGTGTGGTCACTCAGGAGAGATTCAGATGCTACCCAGTGATTAACAGAGCGCCCACAACTATGTTTTTGTTTCTCCTCTCGGTGCACATCCCTTGGGGGGCACACAGATCTTCTGCACATGAATGGAAAAGAACAGAGCGGCACCTCTGTCCTCTCTCAGCCCCAGCACAGCTGCGAGGGAGGCACAGCCTCCCACCAGCCCAGAGTGGAGCTGCTACAGCAGCTCTGCTGGGGCCAGTGGGCAGAGGTGGCACTTTGCACACCTGCCGAGCCCTCTCTCGACATTTACTCAGTTTTGTCAATTTTGAGGACTGTACTTGATTTGGTGATTCTGTCTCTCTGTTGTTTGGTTTTATGAGAAGCAGTGCCATTCCAGGCACATCCCATTCTGGCACAGCCAAAGCCTTACATTGCTTTAAGTTGGGGTGAGGAACCTCAGGCTTGAGGGCCAGATGTGGCTCTCGGCTTGCCTGGATCTGGCCCCTGAGACTCAGCCCTGCCCCTCAGCATTGGGAGAGCCTGCACTGGTGCTCCAGCCCTCCTGCTGCCCCCCTGGGGGCTGTAGCACACAAAATCTACTATGTTGTACATTCCCCTCACACACACAGCCTGGGGGAGGGGAGTGTCTTTCTCCTTCTCAATCGGGGGGCCACAGTGAGAGTTTTTTTCTACTTCTCACTTGTGTGCACCCTCCCCCCCAACTGACTTTTTTCTGTGGGTCAATGGCCCCCGACCCAATAAAGGTTCCCCACCCCTGCTGCAAGATCCCCCAAATGAGGGAGCTTGCAGCACCAGCTGAGAGCCTCATGCACAGGGAGGCGAAGCTGTCCCCTCCCCCAAATGTGGCTGATGGGTCCTGCTGCTGCCCCCTCTCCTCTCAAGTGCAGGGGGTGACAGCAGCACCTCATTTAATAGGTTAACTGGTTAAACCTAAGGTTTAACCAGTTAACTGATTAACTGAGATTTTACACTCCTACTAGGAGGGTTCACCTGTTCTCCTGTTAAAAGCTATCACTTGTAATATACCATGGTGATGAGCTTAATATAAATAACCTGTTAGAGGTACACATGTGAATTTCTGCGACTTTGGGTGCACAAAGTCATGTTTTTAGTGTCTGCTTTAAATATTGTAGGTAGCATGTTTAAAGCAAGGTCTGTCTTGTTCCACCTTGAGCTGGCTAGGGATAGAGGCTTGTGTGGGTTTGGCTTGGTTGAATGCTCTGATATGCAGGTTTTTATATAAGGAAGTTCCAGTTTTTGTTTATGGTTAAACAGGACTGAAGTATTTCATATGTGAAGCCTTATGGAAACTGCTTCCTGGCTGACTTTTAAAAACACATTTTAAAAGCCATTTTAAAAGGTATATTTCAATATGAAAATATGTGTATACATAAGCACTGAGATCCCTGTTAGTTGCACTTGCAGTTAGTATAGAAATAATCACCTAGTAAGAAATGCTGAAGTGTAGATTTTAGTTCTTAAATTAGAACAAGACTGGGCTGTCAGACAGTTACTGGATACAGTGTAATGAAAAGCCTATACTGATGAATTTCTCATCTGGCATATATGGATATTGTATTCCATAAAATGTTAATGAATTCACACACTTAACTGCTGTGAATTCATGAAGGTGATTCTGTAGACTGTCAATGAAGGCATCTTGATCCAATTTTCTTAGACTCTGTGTAAACATGAATATTTACCAGATCAAAAACCTTAAATATCCATAATGCGTTCCTATTATTTCACCGTAAAAACTACATTTAGAATATGAGAAAATATAGTAAGCATGCTCCATCCATGAGCGTATGAACTTTGTCAGAGACTAAGACTCTTAGCTTTAGGGGTGGTGCCCCCAAGGACATTTATTGACTGAGTTTTAAAAACCCACCAACCTTCATCTGTGACAAAGTGGGTTACACATTTCTTTTAATGTGTTACACTTCCTTGTTTCCCCTTAACCTACCCTCGACCCCTGGATTCACTTTGCCTTTTGTTGTTAATTTCTATATGCTATAACTTACTTTGAAACATTCGCTTCCATTATTATTTTAAGCACGCGGAGCATAATATGACAGTAGCATCTTAATTTTAGAGAGAGGTTCATAGCTGTTGTAGAGGGAGCATATTGTCTTTTTCTGGGGAGATGTGAATGGCATATTTGTATTTAGAAGCAGTACTGTGGTCCCAATGACTTTAATTTTGGAATGTCATTGAGTCTGCTTCTCCGGTTTAATGCATTGTGAAGTAATGTAGGCCCTGGCAAAATTGCTATCCATTGAAACTGAGAAGTAAGGTGTTCACTTTCACTAACTCTTTGCTGTGTTTAGTCTTTGGAATACAGTGATTCTGCCCATTTAGCTCGGAGGCACTGTGCTTGTCTCTGTTTTCTCTATATACATTAAATAAATGTTTTTCTGCAGTTCGATAGTGACATGATGTGTTACTCTGCGCCCCGCAGCCTCTTCCTCCACCTTCCTCCATGCTTCTTGGAGCTGTGAGCCATGTGGCCTCCCCAGGCACAGTGAAGAAGTGGGGCTGCAGAGAGCAGGAAGGGCTGTCGGTCCAGTGGCACCTCAGGCTGCTTTGGAGTGGGCAGTGGTGCTCGGCTGGGAAGTAGGGATGTAAAACTTCGATTATTTTGCTAATTGAATAGTTGGTACAGTTTGCATCAACTGTTCGATTAGTCAATAAGGGTGCGTCCACCTTTGAAGTGTAGCCACAGCCATAGGCAAAAGCACTGTGGGGAGCATAGAGCCAGCAGGGCACTCGAACAGTCCCCTGCTGGCCCTGTGCTCCCCACGGCACTTCAAAATGGCAGCACCACATGGAGCCTGGGGTCAGCCCAGGACTCCCCTGCTGATTCCAGGCTCCATGCGACATTGCTGCTTTGAAGCACTCCCTCCTCTTCCCACCCCAACACACCTAGCTGCCTCTTTGTGAAAGAGGCAGCAGGGGGGCAGGGAAAATGACTAATCAACCAGTCTGTCAACTGTCCTATAAGCATTTGATTATTGGATGGTTGACTAGACGTTCACATCCCTATTGGCGGGCAGGAAGCAAGGTGGCTTGACTCCTTGTGTGGCAGGTGCCTACCTCTGCCAGCTCAGTCCTGGGTGCCTTGGGTCGCAGCTGGGAGCTGCTTGAGAAGAACAGAGGGAGGCGTGGCCTCCGCTTCTCTCTCATTGAGCGAGGGTGGCACCACGGGATTGGACCCTGGGCAGAGACTTGCTACAGTTTGGAGCCAGCAGAGGTATGTGTGTCCCCCTGTGCACCTTAGGTGGGGGTGTGGGTTGATCCTCTGCTGCCTCCTGCAAATGGGACTCCTAGCCTAGTCCCACAATCATGCGGCGTGCTGGGCTCCCTCAGCGCTGCATGCATAGAAATACCCTCAAGTGGGAAGGGAGAACCCCCCCCCCCCCCGACTCCTTCCCTGCTCCGGACCGACTGAGGGTTAACCCCACCCCTCCGCACGCAGGCCTTGCTCCTCCCTCCCCCCCCCCCCCCCATCGACTTCACATGAGTTGGGAAGTTAGCTACCTCAGTCCCCTGCCCCACCTTTAGCCCCCCTCCCTGGGGTCAGTGCCACATAGGCTGGAGGTTAACCCCCTCCCCACACATCCTCCCCCCAACGGACTCCACACGTTTCAAGTTGGAGGGCTAATTCCCACCCACCGCCCCCTGAGGCATGTCAGAAGGGCAGCGTTTGAAGCAGCTGCCAACCCACTGGTTCTGTTTCCTTGTTGGTTAGGTTGCCTGTTCATGGGAGGGGTCAGAGTGTGCATAGCGAGGAAAGGAGGAGAATAGGGTGTATGTGGGGATGGGTGGTGCCATAAAGGAGGATGGTAGGGGTGAGGAGGATATAGGAATGGAGGCGGGGGTGGGAATGGAGGCATAGGATTGGGCATTGTGGGGGGTGCAGAGGAGGAGGGGTTAGGGAGGATGGGTGGGTGTCGGAATGGGGGATGGGTTGGGGGTAAAGATGGAAGGAGAAAGGGGGGCTGTGGGCCATGGAACTCTGGGCCCTGGCTCTTCCCTCACTGCACTTCTCCCCTTCCCACAGCAGTGCACTACCCCGCAAGCCAAATCTGGTACTGAACCTCAGGGTTTCATCCTTTTCCCCCCTCCCCCTGGCACTAAGTTGCAGGGGGAAGGTGGGGCACGGAGGCAATGGTTCTCTGCTGGGTCTCTGAACATCAGGGCCCTGGAGTGCAGTGAGGAGCCACTGCTGCCACCCCTGTTCCCTCCTGGCTTGGCCCCGGTCCTCCTCGGGTGCCTAGAGGGGAGCTGAAAGACCGGGGCTGTGACAGAGGAAGGGAGTGGGAGGTACCAGGGGTGAGAGGTTGGCGGAGGGCGGGAGCTGACACAGCCTCAGCCCTCCCTGGTGGCCCAGAGGAGAACCGGGCATGCCTCCCCCCCAGAGACAAGAGGGTTGGCGAGAATTTTTAAAGGCAATGAATAAGCCCAGAGAACTTTTACATGACTATATTTCTACATTTTCAGAGTGCCGGGGCCGTACCACCAAACCATCTGTTGTTGCTGGTAGCTGTCACAGATAATACAATATTGCAGAATTTATAAATCCAGATGACAAACTGTGGAAAAATCCCATTTAAGGATGATGATATATACGTGTTTAATCATATTCTTGATGCGTACTGTACAGTAGGCCCATGTTTACATTGCTATAGTATAAATACTTCCTTAAGGTACATTACTGGAATATAGGAGGGCCACATGCTCACTCAGGTCATCAGCATACACAGCTGCTTAGCCTCAATCTTTTCCTAGCCTGAGACTCCATCCCCCTGGCCTCACTGACTTATGTTACAGAGGGGTTGCTATGAAATGGTATCAAAATGCCTATCCATGAGCTTACCTGAATGTGAAGTAAAGGCTTTCTGTCTGACAGCTGAGGAACTGTGGGAGACATTTTGTCCCTGTCACAGAGGTAGCCAACAGCTCTAAAGCATTTTACAAATAGGGAAACAAAGTAGTAGGGAGTTTAGGTGACTTGCCTAAAGTCATATAATGAGTCAGGGCATGGAATCTGTCTCCTGGCTCCCATTCTAGTGTTGTACCCACAAAACTGTTCCTTCTTTTTATTTGTTTTAAGCATATTTGGGCAATTCTTTTTGCCTTTCGTGTGAATACCATTTTCCCCTTTGGCATTACAGCTGCTAGACACACTGAACTATCCGATAATGGGCCATACTGGTTTTTAAAATCCGAGAGCAGCCTTTAATTTATAAACCATTTTGTTAACTCTTTGAATACCTAACGCATAAAAGGCAAAAGGTAGCTAGTTTTGAAACCTGTTTTTCTCTCCTCTTTGCCATGGCACAAGATGGTATTAAACCTAGGGATGTATGATGTAATGCAGGGGTGAGGAACCTTTTTGGGGTTGGGGGCTCTGAGCAGACTGGCTGCCTGCTGCCCTGCTGGCTTTGATACAGAGGCAGCAACATAGGGTGGCAGCAGCCCCTATCTGCAGGGAGTTCAGTCCTCCCCCCACCCCCCAGGCTCACTGTGGACAGAGGCTCCTCCATGGGATGTGGCGAAGTCTCTGGCCTGGCTGTTTCACGGAAGCCTCCTCTGCTCCCCCCACTCCTGCTGCTGCCTCTGATAGAGGTGGTGCTTGGGGGGGGGGGGGGGGTGCTTGGAGGTGGTGCTTGGGGGAATTGGCTTTTAAGCTGGCTCCCCCAGCACTAGCTCTTGCCTGCTCCCCCTTGCTGCCTCTGTAGGCAAGCAGCAAGTGGGGAGGGGACAGGCAGGTCCACAGAGCCGATATGCGCAGAGAGCTGGCTTGAAAGCTGGCTTCCCACTCATATTGGCACCAGCCTCTCCTCCTCCTTTCCCCCATGCTGCTTCTCTATGGGTACGTCTACACTAACTCGTTAGTTCGAGCAAGGTAGGGTAATGAGGGCAAGCGGAGTTGCAAATGAAGCCCGGGATTTAAATATCCCAGGCTTCATTTGCATGTTCCCGGGTGCCGCTATTTTAAAATCCCCCTTAGTCCGAACTCTGTGCCCGCGGCTACATGCGGCACAGAGTAGGTAGTTAGAATTAAAGATCCTAATTCAAACTACAGTTACTCCTCCTTCCATGATTTAAAAATGGCGGCGCCTGGGAACATGCAAATGAACATGCACCACCCTCTAGCATTTGTTTAATCAAACTAGGAAGCTGGAAGTTTTAGAAAAGTGAGATTGGGATTCCAGGTTTGACTTTGACCCTGCCACTGACTTGCTCCATGGTCTTGGAAAACCACTGGCTTTTTTAGGTGCTGAGCACAGGCAGTTAATGAAACCTGAGGAAATAGGTCCTTTTTACTTTTTTGTGCCTCAGACTACTTATCTGGAAAATGGAGATGATTACTTGACAGAATGACTGTCTTGATTGAAGTTTTGAAATCCTCAAAATAAAGATAGTTGTGGAAGTATTGAAATAGCTTAGCAATTGCTGCAATGGATAGGACAGTGGTAAAACTGTTCTTTATTAAAATGGCTTATAATCTGGTTTTGTGTATTGCTGAATGAGGGATAGATTGACTAATTTTAATAAATGCAAATAAACGTGGTCTTCTGGCGTTCTCAGTTCCACTTTTTCTTCTCTGCCAAATGCAAGAATCTAAAGTCCTGATGCGTTAAAGGCTATGTCTGTACTACAGACCTTAAAGCAGCACAGCTGTACCTCTGTAAGGTCTCCTGTATAGCCACTTTATGCCAGGGGGAGAGAACTTCTCACAAGCATAATTAAACCACTCCAACTAGTGGTAATAGCTGTGTTGGTGGGAGTGCCTCTCCTGCTGACATAGCATTTTCCACTCCCTTGCTTTTGTTGGTAAAACTTATATCAATCAGGAGTGAGTCTTTTCACATCCCTATTGACAAAAGGGCTAGTGTAGACACAGCCTAACTAAATTAGTAAATACATAATCATATGGAATTACATCTGTGAATTCTCTTTTTAGGAATGTGGAGAACTGATGTTTCTTCTGATGCTCCAAGATTTAATTGCCTTGTGTTGCATATTTGGGGGAGGGAGGGCATTAAATAGTTTCTAGAAATGTTACGCTTACATTCCATTTGTTAGTTCTTTTTGGAGCTTCGGGATTTCAAATGGAAGATTCTTTGTATGAAAGTATTTATTATAATGATACAGTCTATTTGTGACAGTGCAGTTAATGTCAAATTTAGTCTTCTGTATTTGAGATTCCCTTGAAAGGATTTACCACTCTGCTGAAATGTCTATTCCTTATTATGCAGTTTTTTTACAAAACCTTTATCTTGAAATTCTGCACTAAATAAAATGCAAGCATAACAATTACCTTTCCTTTTAACTTTTGATAGTGCCAGTCTTCATGAAGTTCAGTTTTGTATGTATTTAATGCCACTTAACTAGTTGGCAGTAGCCAAATACATCTATTAATCAATTAATCTCAAACAGCAGTTGTTGCCATTTGATAAATTAAACTGTCTTGCTCTGTTTTGAAATTGGTAAGGGTTATCCCAATTAAGCTTGTTATCTGTGCTGTCAAATTTGGTTGCTTGGTGGGAAACTACACAATTTACTCTCTATCCTTTTGTGCTGTATACCACACTAAAGGGTGTAGAGCCAAAACCTCAGTAGCATAATGGGACATAAAGCAGAATATTTAGTGGAACTACTTCTGGCTCTTTATTTTGTTCCATTTTTTGTAATAGTCTTAACTCATAAAATGCACCAGATGCAAGCAAAGCCTGAACTGTCCATTCTAGGTCTTTTTCCCTATTGCCTTTTTGATAACTTTTTTTATTTCTGTAGTACCTTTCATCAAAGACCTAAGGTGTTCAGTTACATTGGGATCATTGAAGCTACTTCTGAGATTGAAGATATTATCTGTGTGGAAGCACATAGCAGTAATTCAGAATGGAAAGTTTGGAATACTTACTCCATCACTTGCATCTGCAGGAAAAATTGGGTTGGCTGACTTTAATTACTCAAATTGGAATCTAAACAAATACAGAACCTGAGCTCTAACTCTGCTATAGAGACAGATTGCAGTATTCAGCCCATTAGAATGGACTTAGAATTATAATTGTTCTGAAGCCTGTACAGTAATAAAATGATATGGTTATACTTGATCATGAGGAACCATAATTTCTTTGAGTTAGCATGATAATTAACACTGACTTTTGCAGGAGGTAGCATGTGGACTACAAGAATCTAGTTTGAATGCCAATCTGCTTTCAGCAGCACAGAAGCATTACATGTTGGATATCGAGTTGTGCTTTATTGCATTCTGAAAGCCCCATTTTGTTTGTGCCTTGTCATAATAGATTATAGTGTAAAAGCAGCCCAGTGAAAGCTAAATGTATGTGTGGGGTGGGGGAGGGGATGCTTTCTATAATTCGATCTTGCGAAATGTTGAATTCTGTGCTCCCCTACTTTCCACTGTATTCTCAGTGATCAGACCTCTAGCACTGCAGGGAAGTAATGGAGCTAAGAGCAGGTTAATACCCAACTATAATGCCACTATACTTCAAAAGTTCTGTACAGAGCATGGTCCTAACAAATAGGTTTTTGAAACCATTACAATGTTTGCCTGGAGCATAGTTGTAGTTGTGTGGTATGTCGATATTCAGAATAAGCTTCCACTTTATTTCACAGCAGTTCTGGATCTAATCTCTGAGAATCTAGGGAAAGGTCTGGGCATGTGTGGGGATGCCTGGAGTTCCTTTCTCTGTACAGTACAAAGAAACAAATTGTCCTCTTACAGCAATGAACTGTTCCTGTCCTCCCCCAATCTCTCTTTCTTCAGGAAGTTAATGATACTCTGGTACCCCTCTAATTTGCCTTTATATCTAAAAAAATACTTGTAGGTAGGCTACAAATAGAGTTCTGGTGATGGAAGGGAGAATTTCTATCAAATCACCAATGAACCCTTGAGGGATTTTCGTGATATAGTAAAAGGCTTAGGCTATGTTCAACATGGTGTGTATGATGCTGAGTGACACTTTCACTACAGGTAGGGGCAATAAAATAAGAGTGTTTCAGTTCTTCAGCTGAGAATGATTTGTCTGTTTTCCTACTGATCCTAGGTGGATGAATCCATTATGTTTATCTGCAAAAGTGACTGGTCTCAGTTGTTTTTTTACACTGTGAATACCACTGAGGGGTTGTACTATGGACATAGCATTTGTCCTACTTAATCTTAGTATTAAAAATAACACCAACACACCCAAAAGGCAGCACTGAAATGTACATATATTTAATTTGTCAATGTTAAGAGGATTGACCGTTCTTTTATTTAACCCCGAATCTTTTGCCTAAGACTGCTGTAGACATTTTGAAGCAGACCTGCACTTTGTTCACTGGCTAAAGGATCCAGGTTTATGTGGAATTTTCCATGACTGCCTAAGCACTCTGATACATTTGTGACAGCTCCTCTGCAAAACTGCTGTTTTTTTCTCCTCCTTTACAAAAATTCTAGAAATAGCAGATAGATGAACCAGTATGTTTGCTAAACATGTTTATATGTATTTTACATAGCTCTATATCCATGCACATGAGAAGGCTTCTTTGTAAATATTACACGCTCAGAAAAGGCAAAGCAAATACATCTTATAATGCTGAAATAAATTTATTTCAGTTCAGCTTTCCTGGATATTTTTCACATCCCAGATTCTTCTTCTTCATTCTGGCTGTGGCTTCTAATGAGTTAGTCTGTCAGCTACTGTGGGAGAGGCTTCTACTGCTGATCTGGATTTTATTGTCATTCATGTTGTTTCAGTACCTTTGCACCTCTTTGATTTAAATGCCCATTTCTCTAAATTCTAAGTTTTTTTTTTTTTTACTTTTGTTCAGTTTTTTTATAAGAATTATATTGGAGGCTAGTGGATTGAACACTTTCAATCGATTTCATTAAGTCCTTTTATTGGATCACACTGTTCCTCATAAATACCAAGCTTAGCACCTCTAATTTTATGGGGGGAGCATTTCGGGCACAAAGATTAAGTGATGTGACCAGTGTTGTACAGTAGGTCAGGAATAGAATCTACATTTTTCAATTCCTGTTTCTTTGTTTAGACTGCTAGATCTCTGTTCTAATCTTTTCCTAATGTTATTGATTTCGAATGAGGTTCTGTTTCAATTCAGATTTCATCTATATTCTGTATATTTAAACATTTGGCACAATTAAGGTTAAAGTAAATAAGATCCATACTCTTCATTTTGAAACATAATGTACTTTAGCAACTCTCACTACCTTTTACTAACATTCAGAGAGGCCTTAAGGGAGTGTTGTTGGAACACAGGCCCAGGTGATGGGAATGTGTCTCAGCACTTCACCTTCCAAGAAGCAGTGAATTGAAGATACTGTAAAATCCAGCTGACTGTGTCACTTTAAATTGAATAGTACAGTTCTCAGTCTAAACATGCTACAGTCTCTTGAGATGTAATACAATGCAAGAACTCTTCCAGCAGTGTCGGATTTTAGGAGCTTGGGCTTAGGAGTATTTTGAATTGGTGTTAGACTTTTAGTGATGTTGTCTTACCTTTTCCTGATATCCTTTATGCATTGGCCAAGTTTCCATCATCCATATACTTAATTTCATTTTTTTCCTTGCAGTTGGCTGATTGCGATCCTAGCCCAACTCAACCCTCTCTTTGGGCCACAGTTAAGCAATGAAACAATCTGGTATCTTCAGTATCACTGGCCTTAAGGATATCTGTCCTCTGTGCGGCATTTTTTGTGGACTAGGTAAATATGGTTGGAGATCTTCTCCAGTTATGTCTTTTTGGGGTTGCTAAATGTTCATTGAAAACTCAAGCTATAGCATAGATTATAGGTTGGCATTTCCATAAGAGGAAGCAGTCTTTTTCACAGGCTGTAACTATGAAGGATTAGGCTTGGAACTGGGTACTTTAATCTCATTTGGAAACTGAGACATTAGAAGTAGGATGCCTGATTTCTGAAAGGATGGGGAGGGGAGTGCCACACCATATGACAGCAGTTTGTGTTTCTCCTAACAACGGAGTTAGAGCCCAGAACATGGGTGTGTGAGGATTCCTAATTTTTTTTCCTTTGACACCCATCATAAGTGGGTTTTTTATTTAACAATCGCCATGTCCTTACACTCTTTTGGTTGAGACGATCTGACCATCTTCCTGCAGAACCTGTAATTCCCAACCTTAGCTGTCCAGAGTAACATTATTATTTATCATTTGTAGTGTGCCCAGGAGCCTCAATCATAGACCCATTGCGTAGTGTTAAGACCCATACAAACACAGAACAAAAAAACAGTTCATGTTCCAAAAATCTGAGGGTCAACATTTAGGTTGACGTAAGGCACCTCATGTCTTCCTAAGTGTGTTAGTCTGTACACTACACCTTTTCTCCTGACAATGCTAGTGTCCTACATCAATATAACTCCACCTCCAGGAGAGGCATGGGAGTTAGGACAACGCAATGACTGTGTGGATGTTGCATTACTTACATGAGCTTTTGTTGGTCATGTCAATTTTAGGTCAGGTAACTGAGTTGAGTGGCCAGTTAACTGCTTACCCAGTAAATTTACCGGTTATCCCTTCACATTCCTAAGCACCCAAAAAGGGGAATGTGGACGTGTACCACCGCATACTGCAGTGACTGTAAACTGACCTACTATTGGTTGACTTAAGTTTCTAGTGCAGAAACTGTCCTGTGGAATGTGCTGCCTAAGTATAAGCAAGCTCACCAATATCGTTGCATAAGAGGCAGTCGTCTCAGCACACTCACAACTTGACCATTCCTTGCCACAGGCAATAGGGTTCCCAGTTGCCTGTGCTGTAGGCTCTGCAGTGTAAGAGCCTTAATCATAAGCCTTATACTGCAGAGCCTGTGGGATAGCAGGTGGCTTCCCAGGAGCTGCAGGGGCACCCCTCTCCATCCTTCCCTCCCTAGTCCCATCCAGCTGTTGATCCCCAAAAACAGTAACCATGTAACTGCTAGGATTTTTAACCATTACATAGTTACTGTTTTAAAACCTTTTTTACATCCCTAATGTAAACAGTGATTTGCTGTGCAAACAAGTCCTCTGGGGACCAATTCCATTGTTTTGTGTTTTACGCTGATAGCACTGAATAATTCAAAGCACTCTGTTCTGCCTTTGTCTTGCAGCCTTAATCCCCCCTCACTACTATAATTTTCTGTCTTTTGAAAGAGTTGAGCAGCAGCATATGGATGATAAGACTTTGCAGCTCCATTGGATGGTGACTGTAAAGCTTTTGAGCACTAACCCTGAAGCAAAACTTCAGTATTTCCAAATGAGGCTGAGCCTGATCTGAATAGTGGCAGACTATGGTGTGTGTAGGTCTGTTTAGATTCTATTGAAAGTAGGAACTAGAAAGCTCTAACACTGTACAGCAGACAAGCTGGATTGTTTTGTGTGGTTGTGCTAGGTCTTGCTTCTGCTGAGTGATGAACTTGACTGGAGGCAGAAGGGTTGGCATATTCCCAGAAAGCTGGGAACTGGAACTATAATATAATCCCCTCCATAGAATGGGCAGTTTGAACTAGAGCAGGGGTCAGCAACCTATAGCTCTTTTGTGGTTCCCCAAATACACACAACTTTTAAATCAAAATGAAAAACTAATTTAAAATTTTAAAAATGCATATTTACACAAGTCAAGATGGTCTTTTTTTGTCTATTTCACCTTTAACCAGAGGTGAACCAGCTACACTCCGGCAAGACCCGGTTGGCGCACTGCTCATTTAAAGGGCCAGCTGAAGGCACGTTGTAGGGGATACATGCACACTCCCAGCTGGGATAGTGAGAGGGGCTGGTGGTAGCAGACTCCTCCATCTAGCCACAGCGGCCCGGTTCCAGCCCCCATCTGACTGCCATAGTCTGTCCCCAGCTGCTGTGCTCCTGGGGCAGACCCTGCGGTCAGTCCCCGTGACTGCTGCTAACAGCCCAGCCACAGCAGCACAGTTTGGGCTCTGGCCGCAGCAGCCTGGCTAACAAGGCCCCAGTCAGGGGGCCCCCAGCACCCTCAGGCCGCAGCATCCTGTCCCCAACCCTGATCCTGGGGCAGGCTCTGCAGTCAGGCCCCCATCTTCCTGCAGGAAGGGGAAGGGCTAGCAGTGACCCGCCCTCCTGCTGTAACATGGGTAGGAGGAGAGGGTAGGCCATGATTAGGCTGTGGTGAGCCTGGCCCAGCCCCTTGTCCAGCCACTGCTGTCCAGGTGTAGCAGCCCAGCCCTGGCGAGGTAAGATAATCTGGCACCATGCCCCCCCCTTACCCCCTACTCTACTTCCCACCCCGAGTTCCCTGCCCTGAGCCCTCATATGCCCCAACCCTGACTTCTGCACCCCCAGCAGCAGAAGTCCCATTAAATAAAGTCTGTGAGTACAATGATTCATTTATTCTATTAATCATCATGTCAATTATCAATAATATTAAGTTGTGTATTTTCAGTCATGCAGATGGGCACTCTTATTCTGGCTCTGTTGACCACTTGTTTTGAAATTTGATGTTATTTGGCTCTTGGTTTGAAAAGGTCACTGACCCCTGAACTAGAGGGTGGATCTTACTTTTAATTAATAATGAACTATCTGTCCCATGGAATGTGCTACCACCACCATCAGGAACCTGCTGAAGTGAGAAATGGATTATAGACTTGGTACCCAAAGAGTATCGATTGGGTGATGGTTCCCTTTTAATGAAGTAACATCTTAAGGCATTCTAAATAAATTAGATATTAATCCCCCTCTCCTGTTTAGTACTGACAGAATGACCAGAAAGTTCCTCATCTGAGAGTAAATTGAAATCCAGTCAAATGATTTTGCCAGAGAATCCAGATTAGACTGAGTGCCTTCCTATGTCACTTGTAATAAGGAACTGTAAAGCAGCTTGCTTGGGTTTTTAACCTTCAGTTTGATTGGTGTCACTTACTTACATATGTGTGTGTTTGCCTCTGTGAACAGAAGAAATGTAGTAACTGCATTGGGTATTAAGTAGTATTACAATATGGTTTTCCAAGCATCGTTTACTGTTCAGAGGCAAGAAACTTTAATACTTGGCTGACCATAAGCATGTTGACAGAGCCTCAGGTTGAAGCAGACTAAAAGTTCCAACCTTGATTAGGCTACTTGGTGGGTACTTATCTCTTGCTTGTCTCTTCTGCCATCAGTGTATCCTTGAAGCCACATAACCTTCCGTGGGCTTCTTGCTCCAGAACAAATTTGCCAAGCAGACTACAACTGAAATAAATCTTGGATGTGCATCCTTGGCTTTGGTTGGAGATTGTGTGCACACTACTAAATTCCAGGCCACCTTCCAAAATTCTCATCACACCTATTTATTTATGTTTTTAAGATGTTGCCTTCCCTCCTCCCCCACTGTAGTAGGCACAAATATCGAAAGGTAAAATTTCACAACATCCCAGCTAGTAGCTTCTAAGATGACCTATTTAAACATAAATGTACTAATACCATAGATCATGTGAATTTGGAGATAGATCTATGAAGAAAGAACTTTCAAACACCCAAATAGATTAATTCTATCCATACTCTATAGCAGCCGTGGCCAACCTGCGGCTGGCAAGCTGCATGTGGCTCTTGCCCCCCAAAAGTGTGGCTCACGAAGCTGCTCCTGCGCCCCCCCAATGGCCCCTGGCTTCCCTGTGCTTACTGGGTTGGAGTGGCGGGTTTTTAAAAATGGCACCCAAGATGGCGGCCATCTTAAAGGGGCAGCCTCCTTTTTTAAAAATTTTTTTTTTGTTTTTGCTCGACAATTCTGTTGTGGGGGAGCTTTTTTATTTTTTATTTTTTATTTTTTTTTTTGACAATTCTGGTGCAGCTTTTTGTAATTTTTCTGCTGCTGTTTTGGCTTTGTTAAATGGGTTGGCCACCCCTACTCTATAGTTATTTGGCCACTGTGGTTTCTTTACAGCATGGCATCTTCCTAAAAGCAAACTGCAATTGTTAATTCACCAAGCAGCTCTTTAGCTAGTAAATTGCCTCTATGAAGAAAAATGACTGAATTGCCTTTTGCTTTGCAGGTAAAGAAGAGATTTCCTCTAGATGTAAAATCTCCGTTGATCCAAAGATGCCCTTAACATAGCTGGTTGGATACCAAGCCTGCTTAATGCCTTAATGTTTGTATTGTGTTTAAAATGGCTTAATGAAAGCCCTATATTTTTTTCCTGGTTTCCTTTTATACTGTTTAACAATGTGCCTACTACAAAATATTTACACCTCCTTTTCTGTGCTATAAACTTAACATTTATGTTCTTCCCCCTCCCCCGCCCTTCGGATATGTGAGTTTGAGGGCAGCCTCTTTCTTATTCACAGTGTTGCTCGTACTCCATGAGCTTTATGACATTTCCACACACTAGGCTGTCCACTTTATGGTCTGATTGACAGACATGATCTGTTTGACTACAATTGTGTTTTAATAAAAAAAAGTATGTAGTAAAACTGGTTGTGGTGGAGAGATGCTGCACATTTTTATGGTATTTATTTTTTAAAATTGATCATGCACTCAAAATTTAGTCTTAAATTGCTGTGTAAAATCTGCTTTACATGAAATAGTCTTGTGAAGCATCTTATAGCTGGTATAGCTATTTTGGTTTTGGGTAGACTTCTGTAACATTAATCTTGCTTGCTTAGCCAAATAATTCACCTTCTGAAATTTTCAGAGCTTTTGGTGTGCCTATATCCAATAATAGTTTTTCTTTAGCATGCCGTCTGAATGCAGGAGTTCTTATCCAGCTGACTCCAGCTCCCATGCTAGGGGTGTATACTGAGAGCAGTTACTCAGCTGCTTTCCCTCTGGATCCTTTGGTATCATGTTTAAGTTCTTCAGCTTCAGCATTTGTGCTTTCCATGATGTATTGTAAAGGCTTATGACAAAACAGAGCTTGGTGCTTTGGGCTAAAATACCATCAAGAGTTGGTATAGAAAGTCACCTTCCTAGTAATAAATTGTGCCTTAAGTTATGTTAGTGACAAACCCTACCTAATGCCAAAGGACTGCAGTTAAGAATAAGGCACTAAATATAGCTATATGTGTGTGCCTTAGGAATGGACATTCTCTATGAATTCCACAGCTGAGAATTCCTCCCAAAATGCCCTGTTGCTTATTGCCCGGAATTCAATCTTGAAGATAAGAGAGCCAGTTTCAATAAGGCATAAGTGGAGATACTGTTACTTGGCTAACATGATGCCAGGACTTTTGGGGTATTGATGGTAGGTATCATTACCTTTGGATCAACCTAATACAAAGCAGAAAGCTATTAAAAATTTTAGTTCTTGTGCTGTTTCCAAATAGTCCTCAAAGATGTTCTAATTCTAAACCGAGATCAAGCCAAATGGGGAGGGAGGAAGGATAATTGATGAGAGCCACATATGTCAGATGGGCCTCCATGAAGAGAGATTAATCTAGTAATAACTGTGATTGGAAATCATTGAGGTGCAGAAAAGGGGAAACAAGCCTTTTCTATGCAGGGTGTATTCAAAATCCCACTTCATGACTACATGAGTTTAACATACAGGCAGTCCCCGGGTTACGTACAAGATAGGGACTGTAGGTTTGTTCTTAAGTTGAATCTGTATGTAAGTCGGAACTGGCGTCCAGATTCAGACACTGCTGAAACTGACCGCCAGTTCTGACTTACATACAGAATCAACTTAAGAACCCCAGGCGTCCCCAAGTCAGCTGCTGCTGAAACTGATCAGCAGCTGATTCCAGGAAGCCCGGGGCAGAGCAACTCTGCCTGGGGCTTCCTGTAGTCAGTGCTGGTCAGTTTCAGCAGAAGCTGACTTGGGGACACCTGGGGCAGAGCAGCTGGGGTGCTGCTGGGTTGCTCCAGTAGCGCCGCTCCTGGGTGCTACTGGACCAACCTAGCAGCACCCCATCTGCTCTGCCCCAGGGTCCTGATTCAGCCGCTGCTGAAACTGACCAGCAGCGGCTGAATCAGGACCTGGGGCAGAGCAGCTGGGGTGCTGCCGGGTTGGTCCAGTAGTGCCCAGAGCGGGCGCTGCAGGACCAATCGGCAGCGCCCCAGCTGCTCTGCCCCAGAGTCCAAAAGAAAACCCTGGTCTGCTGGGGGGGGAGGGGGGAGCACACTAGCTGCGCCCCCCCCCCCTCCCCAGCAGACCAGGGACACTGAAGCCGCAGCCGCGGGGGGGGTCCCGCGCCTCTGAGGCTTTGCCAGAGCAAAGCCTCAGAGGCGCGGGACCCCCCCGCGGCTGCGGCTTCAGTCCGGGAGCCTGTGGTCTGCTGGGGACGGTCCCCAGCAGACCACAGGCACCCAGATTGAAGCGGCAGCAGCGGCGGTTCCCCGCGCCTCTGAGGCTTTGCTCTGGCAAAGCCTCAGAAGCGCGGGAACCCGCCCGGTGCCCCTGGTCTGCTGGAGACGGTCTCCAGCAGACCAGGGGCACCGGAGCAGCTTACGAACGGGGCTTTCTCGCCCCGACTTCCGGGGCGAGAGAGCCCCATTCGTAAGTGCGGATCCGACATAAGTCGGATCCGCGTAAGTCGGGGACTGCCTGTACTTACCCTCCTATTTAAAACATGTCCAGGATTTTGTGATCATTGCAGTTTGTCCCTCTAGTTCTGTGTAGATGTGGCTTTCTCCATTATACTCAAGCCCAGATACAATCTGTTAGGACGATATTCACCACTTTGTCTTACAAAAAACACAGACAGGTGTTATCATCTATTACAGCCTGAACAACAAATGATGAACCATGTTGGGGATCAGGAAATAATTCAGCGCTATTACAAAATGAACTACTTGGAGGTATCAGATTTGAGTTTAGGAGGAATTTAGATGAGGAAAGTGATGGCCTGGTAAAGAGGGGAACCATGGCAATAGTCACAAAGCAGACTATGTAAGTAATGTTCCTATGAATGTATTCCTCAGAAAAGGAGTATACGACTTGGGTAACTTCATGACATTTTTTATGAAGTCTTTTTCAGGGAATAATCTTTTTTTTAAAACTAGGCAACTCCCTTTTCTCTGTATCCATAGCTTCCACTCCCGCCCCTCTTGCCACTAGGTAGCAGTATGTTGTCCTCAACTTGGATATAGACAAAATGTCAAAGGCTTCAATACCTGTGGGCTGTGTCTACACTGGCATGAATTTCTGGAACTGCCACTTTGTTTTTCCGGAAAAGGAGCGTCTACATTGGCAGGCTGCTTTTCCGAAAAAGCCCTTTTTCCGGAAAAGCGTCTGTGGCCAATGTAGACGCGCTTTTCCGGAAAAGAGCCCCGATCGCCATTTTCGCGATCAGGGCTTTTTTCCGGAAAAGACTACTGGGCTGTCTACACTGGCCCTTTTCCTGAACAGTGTTCCGGAATAAGGACTTATGCCTGAGTGGGAGCAGAATAGTTTTTCCAGAATAGTGGCTGATTTTGTACAGTAGAGCGTCATTGCTTTTCCGGAAATTCAAGGGCCAGTGTAGACAGCTCGCAGCTTATTCCGGAAAAGCGGCTGATTTTCCAGAATAAGTGGCCCAGTGTAGACACAGCCGTGATGTTTCCAAAGCATTAGTACTTGGGGTTGTGTCTAGCATTATTGATTTTGGCTTCCTGCAGACAAACTTTCAGAACTTTTGGTGTGCCTGTCTCTAATAATGGCAAAAAGCCATTAAAGCCTTTGTTAACTCATTGCACTCATGTAACAGACAGCAGAATAGTAAACAAACAGAGGTGCACGTAATACTCATTTTTAAAAAATGCAGCTAATATTTTTCACATTAACTTTCTCAGAGAGAAAATGTTAGTTCACCATACTGATGCATTAAAATAAAAGGAAATTCCTCAATATGTTTTTCTTCAGAAGAATTTCTGAAGCTCACTCAGTTGAACTCTGGAGATATTTCTTTGCTTCAAAATCACCATAGGTAAAACCCAGCCCTTAAACTTTCTCATAATTTGTACATTGACAGGTAGTTTGAAGCCCATAAAGTAAATTATGAGATTTACAAAACTGCCTATTAACTCCATTGTTTTCATCTGTCATTTAATATAACATTAAGTCTAAACTAGACCAACTAATCTGTTTATTTTCAACTTGTTTTTAAAGTTTGTTCAGGATTTCCAAATACTGTTTTCTCTCTGAACAACCTGATTTCCTAGTTTTGACGCTATTGTTTCTGTAGATCTTGTCTTGCTAAGTTATTTTTACAATATTTGAAAATAAAATTAGTTTTTAAAACTAATCCATAACTGTTTGGATTTAGATTTTTTTCTGAACTATTTTAACTCGTACTGTATTGTTAGTAGATGAAATCCCAAAATGAAGCTAGCTATAAGCAGACTACTAGAGTTGTGCAAAGGATGAAAGTCTATTTTCTAAGGGATTTTGATATTTTGAAATTTGACTTCATTTTCAATTGGAATGAAATGCAAAAATTCCAAAATCTTCCACAAAGTGAATTTTAAATTATTTTGGGTCAATTTCATTTTGATTTTGACTAGATACAAAATGAAAAGTCAATATTTTTGTTTTGAAAATGTCAAAATGGATAGTCTGACATTGTTGATATTTTTCTAGTTTTCTTCTGAAATGAAATTCCATTAAAACTAAATTGAATTTTGTGAAGTGTTTCAGTTTTATCAGAACTGCATATTACTATAGACTATGGCTCTCTGTTTCTGCAACTATCCCTATAGATGACACTCTTGTCCTATTTGTCTGCTTCTCTTAGCATTTCTTTCCCTGCAGTGTGCTGCACAATACAAACCCATCATAGACTTTGTCACCCCTTCTCTGCAATATGGGGTGCCTCACACTGTTTTGCTACTGGGAATCTTCACAAGCAGGATGTAAGTTACACTCTGAGGGCACGTCTTCACTCGCTATGCTGGAAATCAACATTCTGGCATTTGATTTTGCTGATCTAGTATCAATCCATAAATTGAATGCTGCTTGCTCCAACCAGTGCTTGTACACCTCACGGCTGTGAGTAGTAAGGGAAGCTGACAGGAGCATTTGTTCCCGTTAGCCTCCTGCCTCCGCCAAGCTCGGCTAAAGGTAAGCTGACTTGAGCTACGTGTTCTACATAGTTGGAGTTGAATACCTTAAGCCAGTGGTCTCCAATCTTTACACCCAAGATCACTTTTTAAATGTCAGGACAAGCCAAGATCTACTCCATCCCTTCCCCAAGACCCCACCCCTTCCTTAAAGCCCTACCCTCTTCTCTCCATCACCTGCTGTCCCTGGCCCTTATCACACTCAGAGAACGGCTACACTGCCACTTTTTTTTCAATCTTTCTATTGGAAGAGATTTTTCCAACATTTGGCCCATCTAGATTGGGCCAAATGTGGGGGGAAAAAACCTTTTTTTTTTTTTTTTTTTTTTGGAAGCCCTCTTATTCCTTGTGGAATGAGGAATACAGGGGCTGCCAAAGGAGCATGTTTGCCGGAAAAACTCCTGTAGTCTAGCCGTACCCTCACTGGGTTGAGACAGGTGGTGCGGGCTCTGGGGTGGGAATGAGGGATTTGGGTGTGGGAAAGGATGAGAGGTGCAAGCTCTGGGAGGGAATTTGGATACAGGAGGATGTGGAGAAGGGGATGCCGGCTCAGGAGAGGGCTCCAAGCCGGGGAGTGTTGGGCTCAGGTGGAGCATTGGGGTGCTGAGGAAGCCACATGCTTGTGGATGTGAGGGTGCAGGAGTTTGGGTTGGGGGGCGTGAGGGGCTCAGGGCAGGAAGGTTGGGAGTATGAGGGCTTGGCCCCAATTGGGGGCTTGTTGGCCAGGCTTCATTTTTAAATAAAATATTATGTCAAACAAAAGCTTTCAGCATTGTCTTTATTTGAGAGGGGTGGGGAACCTGTTTTGAGTCAGGAGTCACTGACCCACAGAAAAGTCAGTTGGGGCTACACACGTGAGATCCAAAACCCCTCAAGCCTGACTAATGTGGCCCCAACTGTGCTGGTGGGGACAGGGGACTGGGTGCTGGGGCAGGGGACAGGGTACTTGTGGGGGTCTGGGTGTGGGGAGGGGACGGGGTCTGGTACCTGGGGATCCTGCAGCTGTGGCCCAAAGCCCAGGAAGTGCACAGGCTGCTCCTCTGCCCCCCAAACAGCCAGTGCAGTACTTGAGACGCCAGTCCGTCATGTGTCGGGGACTTTCTTCCCCTGCTGCCTTCCTGCGTGGGGGGGAATGGAAGTCCCGGACTGCACCAGTTCCAACTGCTTGGGCAGCATGCGCCTTGCTCTTCCTCTCCCCATGGCAATGTGCACTGCCTAAGCAGTTGAAACTGGTGCAGTCCCAGACTCTTCCCTCCCCCACACGCAGGAACGTAGCAGGGGAAGAAAGTCCACAGCATGCAACACACTGGCATTTTAGGTACCGCATCGGCTGTTTGGGGAGGGGGGCGGGAAAGAGCAGCCCACGCACTTCCAGGACCTGCCGCTCAGCTGCAGAACTCCTCCCCACCCACCCCGCGAACCCACAGGAGGCCTGCACTACCTCCATTGTTGCTGGTTCTTGGGGTGGGGGGCATTGAGAGGGAATCCCCAAAAGCCTCATGATCCACCAGTTGATGGCTATCAGTGGGTTGGTGACCATGGCCTTAAGCCAACCTTCAAGGTCTAGTGTTGATCTGACCTGAGTGTCTGTGTATAGCCACAACCCTGATCTAGCAACTCTGACCCCAGTTGCCTGTTGGCAAATACCAGCTACATTCTGGCTTTCCGCAACCTTGGTTACTACTAGGCAGGTGAACCCAACACACTCCCAGGACTGGATTTCTTTCTCTCTCCCTGCCCCACCCCACCGTCCCTCAAAAAAAAGTGTTCTGCATTATGCAGCCCATTCCCGGACAATTCAGACATAATAAGCCTATTGCCCCTCTAAGGAGATCAGTGTACAACAATTTGCTATCATAAATGGAACTGCCTAAATCATTCAGTTTAAAGACAATGCTGAATTAGTTTATAATTAAACTTGTTTTATTCTTTAAGAGATTTTAAGAGTACATATAAGAGTTAAATGGTTATAAGTAAATCTAAAATGTGTTCTAAACTTAACAAAAATTTGGTTCAAAGTGAAACTCTTACCACATGCTCCTAGCAATAGGGCTGACCAAATTTCAGGTCACCATCTGCTCGTGAAGTCCATAGGCTTTTTTGTCATCTTATATAGAAAAGAGATTAATTGAGGGCAAGAACATGGGATGCTTTTGCCCTTCACTTCTATAATTGATACCCTTTGAAATTGGATTTTCCTAAGGGTGACCCTTAGATAAAGTTCCATCCTGCTGTGAGTATGGAGGCTGATTGGTGGTGAAAGCATTTCAATAGTGCTGTTTGCTAAGATGCAGCTGTATTTGTTCCTGCTCCACTTCCTTTCTGAAGAATAGCCACTTAGTGACTGCCCATCAGCTTTGCTAACACCTGGCTAGAAATTTAAACTTGTCCTTAGTCTTTGAGAAACAGGTTTACCCACTCTCCAGTCTTCTGGAAAATGCACTTCAGTTATTTCACCTTATGTTAATACATTTTCATAATATTGCTACATTAATTCCACCATGATGGTATTAACCAGCAAGTTAGTTTTTAAACTATCTAGCAAATCATATTTTGTACAAAAATTACCACCATGCAGGGTATAGGGTGTGAATACAGGGGTGCATGTGGTCATTTCTACAGATGACTTTACTCACACTGTCTTCTATGCATGGAATTCCTTTCAGAAGTGGTCTGCCAAACCACTAACTTCTCTTTGAACTGTGATGAGGGAAAGTCATTTTTTTTCTTAATAATGGCTTGCTCCATCATGCTGTGCATAAGTCATTATTGTATTGATGTTAGCTCTGTGTCTGTTCTTACTGCTGTTTTGTTACCCATCCATCTGACATTAGGTCCTGAGCCAACAAGAAATAGAATGTAAGTAGACTGCTGTGCTTATACCCTGCACATTGCAAGATTAGGGTAATAGATTTTAAGATCTTCAAGATAGGGAGAATGTCTTCCTATTTGTACTATGAGGAAACTTGCACATTCTTGGATAGTGTCAAATAATTGTTAGCCTGTATGATGTTGGTACAAAAGTAAACAGAGCAGTCTAAATAGCAGAAAGCAAATAAGGGTTTTCCTAATATATTGGTTTCAATCTAAGTAGTAATTAGTAAAACAGGGAAGCCTTTTTGAAGCTGACCACAATCTTTCCTTTATTCTTCCCACATTGTTTATTTAATAGACCTGAACCTATAAACAATAGAATGAAATACATCAGTAAACAGCAG
The DNA here is from genome assembly GCF_052426305.1 of Pelodiscus sinensis. NCBI lineage: Eukaryota > Metazoa > Chordata > Testudines > Trionychidae > Pelodiscus > Pelodiscus sinensis. The sequence goes on along the minus strand of NC_143067.1, from coordinate 24,226,697 downwards.
AGGCATCCACTTGCATCTAGCCAATAGGAAGAAATGAGTATGAGCAGTCAGCACTGATGAGCAGAAATAGAATGAGTGGATAAAGTGTAATTTGTCAACTGAGTAGGTGTATTTTTATTTACAATTTACTTTGAGACCAAACTATTTTAAGCCCAAAACTGTTCACTCTCCAAGTCAGAGAGATGTAAATGAATGAAAAACTCATGAGGACCAGGTTTTGTTTATTTGTTTAATGCCCATCTGTATTTTACTGGGAGGATGCCAGGAAAAAACCCCATTCATATTGCTACCATGCGCACTAGCTTTAGAGCCTTTTTGCTTACAGGCTGCGGCAACTGCAGCAGAGATTTAGGTACCAAACCTAGCTCAGCCTCAAGTATTTTTAATTGAATATTTATATTGTATAGCAGAGGTCCCCAAAGTGGGGGGAGTCTGTGCATGTGTGCACACACACCCAAAAAAGAGAGAGGCACGAAGGAACATCCAGCAGGGCACAGGCCAGCCCTCACCAGGTGAGGAGAGAGTAACTCTTGGCCCATTCTGTTCTGCTCTTGCCCTCAGCCATATTCCCATGCTGACCTCAGCTTTGACTGTAGCTCCAGTCCCAGCTGGGTGCAAGGCCAGGAGCAGAGCTACACCTGACTGGGACCTGGAAACCACAACTCCACTTTTGTCCTTGGTTCCTGACCAAAGTCCTGTTCCTGGTCCCAAACCCACCCCAATGTGGCTCCAGCCTCAACCCCCCTTTACTTCTGTCTGTCTCTCTTCCCCCCCTCCTTCCCTCAAAGGCCACACAAGCATAAGGAGGACACAACTCTCAGCAGTTGGGGACCACTGCCATATAGGAACAGGGATGAAGAGAGGACCAGTGTTCACTAGAAACAATTCTTAAGTTTAAGATTTTTAAACTACATAAAAATAACACCCACCAATAACTGCCTGGGACCCCATAGCTCTGTGCATGGTGTGACCTTGCTCCAACAACTCCCTGGGAGACCCTACTGTTCACTGTGAGGGAAAGACCTTATGACCACCTGCTACCGTATATGACATATATATCAGACATGGCCAAACTGCAGCTCATAAGCATTTTTACTTTTCTCCATCTACCGGACTGGAGGGGGGAGGAAAGAAGCTGGGTGCTTCTGTCTTGCAGTACGATGGTGAAGCTAGGGGCTTCTACCCAGCAGGATCAGGGCTCTTGAGGAATGAGTCCTGCGGGTTGCACCTGCTGTGGCTCAAGATTTCAGCAGCAGCCAGGCTGAAGCACTGAGCCATGGCAGGCGCACCCACAGGGCTGGAGCCCTGAGACCCCATCCCTGTAGATCTGAAGCCCCGAGACCCGGCAGGTACCTTTCGTGGGGTGGAGCTCCGAGTTCCCTCCCTGCGAGGCTGAAACGCAGAGCCCCAGTTCTTACCCCTCTGAAGCTCGTTATAGGCAGCTGGGAGGGTCGGTAAGGTATAGGCAAAAGGAACCAATCCCCCCGCACCACACACACGCTAGGCCCCTCCCCACACATATTTACCCCGTCACATGACAAAGGAGGCCCTGCTATGCACCTTCTGATTGGTCCTGTGCATTATTCCCTGTGATTGGCCTGCTCTCGGACACCCCCCCTTCCCACGTGAGGGGGGCGAGTCACGCGATTTCCGGGAACCCGTCAGGAAGAGACATAAACAAAACAAACCCCAAAGCAGCATGGAGGGTCCGGGCCGGAGCGGGACGGGCGGCGCCCCCTACTGAGACACTCCTCTCCCCCGCTGGGTCGGGGGCACGCCAGGTGAGGGACAGATGCTGCTGCAGCCTCGGACAGGGAGGGGTCGTGGGGATGGTGGTAGCAGTAGCCCCCGGCAGGGCGGAGGCTGTAGACACTGTGGCACTAGTAGCCCATGGAAGGATAGGGGCTTCGGGCTGCTGTGTGAAGGCTGGCGCAATCGCTGCCGCGACTGGGGGCTGCATTCAGCGCTCCTTTAACCCAGCAGCGGAGATCAGGAGCATCGCTGATGCACACGGGCAGGAACCGGGGCATTGAGGCCAGGACAACCAGAGGCTGAAAGAAGGGGTGTGTCTGCCTCTGATTCCTTCTCCTGGGTTTGGAGAGGCGCGTGGGCTGGGGAAGTATCACGCGGATAGAGGTGTGGAGATCGGTAGACACTCCTCCAATGGTTGCTGGTAGTAGAATAGGAACAGCTCCGTGCTAGGCAGATGTCTGAGTTGCTCTGTTTCTGAGGTTTCTGGCCCTTTGGGACGGTGATAGTACCGATGTAGCTTCTTATGCCTGCTGTGTACTTTGAAAATGAATGGCTGCGAGTTGTAGCAAAGGAGTTGGAAGAGAGTGCAAAGGAAAGAAACAACATATGCAAGGGCGCGCACATGTTGTCGACTTCCATTCCAGATTACATCGATCAGGAGGGGGTCTGTATTGTGACAAGGGGAGCAAACCCTGCTCAGTACGATTATAGGGATTAAAGCACCTTCGCTACAGGGGATGGTTGTGTGGGCGAAGGGTATCAGTACATATAGGGGAGACAAGCCACAGTTGAGTGGGTGAGGAGTGTGGGAAGTGGCTGAGTGAGGCTCCCTGCTCAGCCCTGTGACCCTGTGTAACTAGTTTGGGGTTTTGGGGTTCATCGGGACAGGCCTGAACCGGCTACCATCAAAATCCATCCTTATTTCTTCCCCTGGAGAGGGATTGTGGAGCGAGTCTGGATGCCTGTAAGCCTCCTGACCCTAGGAGAGAAGAGTAGCTACCTATGGGTACCCCAGCGGTCGGTGGGGCGAGGGGAGCCCCCGCTCCCGTGTCTATACGGTGGAGTTGATGAGGGTAGATTCCTTTATTGCTTCCCTCTGGACCGAAGTAGCTCCCCGCTCCTCCTTTCCTTGCGGCGTGGGAACAGCGGCACAGCCTAGCTGAGGAGGCTCCGAAAGTGATTTGTTTACATGTTGCCTCACACTAGCTTGAAAGAGCCGCTGGGTGGGTGAGTGGCGGCGTTTCGGGCCAATGGGTGCGAACTTAGGAGGTCGATTGGCCAATCAGATTGGGAAGGGGCTGGGGCTGGCTGTGTCACTGGTTAGGCTGTGTTTAGTGCTGGTTGGTGGGGCGGCCATGTTGGCTAGGAGGTGTGTTAGTGGGTCAGGAGAAGGAGGAGGCGGCGGCGAGGCCGAGGCACGAGGGGTTGGCGAGGGGCAGCTCCCCACAGAGCGGGGGTGGTAACATCTGGGCGGAGCTGGGCCGAAAGTGGGGGAGTCAGGCGGGCTCAACCAGGGGTGTCCCATGAAGGGCAGCTCCTTCCCCTTTGAGGTGACGGGAGAGGCACAGGTAGGGCTCCGGGGCGAGGCAGAAGGGGAGCTGGTGTCTGACTTAGTGATTGGGCTGGGAGGCAAGACGTGTCAGCAGGCACAAGCTGGCCAGGACGTAGTTTACAAAACTAGTGAAACACCCCCTCTTCTGCTGTCACTACCCTACACACACTGGGACCAGCTTCCCTAATTGCCACCTGACCCAGGGCAGACCTAAAACCTTGCTGTGCAAATTGACGTAGTGACTTGTCAGGACTTCTCATCACTAATAGTGTATGTTTGTATCAGGAAACTGAGGATGAAACTTTTTTTTTTTTGTTGATATAGAGTCTCTGTAACTTGTTCTTTGAAGTTACATTCTCTGTTCATGTTTAAACCCTCCCTTCTTGCCCCATGAGTAGGTTTGTTTTGGTCAATTTCACAGTCGTAGGATTTTAAAACTAGTAATTTTCATGAGTTTAACTATTTAAGTGGAAGATGTCTTGGTGTTCTAAATGTAGGGATCCTGACCCAAAAATGAGCTGAAGTCTAAGGTGGGTACCACAAGGTTATTGGGTTTATTGTAGTCCTGTTGTTCTTACTTCTGTACCGCTGCAGGTGGTGGTGCTGCCTTCAGAGCTGAGCATCTAAAGAACTGTATATGCTGGCTGGGAACCCAGCTGTGATGGCAGAGCCATTGCCAATAGCAGCACAGAAGTAAGGATGGCATAGTATGGTGGTGGTATCCTTTTGCACTGCTGCCTGCAGAGCTGGGTCATCAGTCAGCAGCTGCCACTCTCTGGCCACCCTGCCCTGAAGGTAGTAATGTGGAAGGAAGTGTGGCACTGTATAGTATTGCCACTCTTACATTTCTGCACTGTTGCTGGTGGGGCACTGTCTTCAGAGCTGGGCAGATAGACCAACAATTAGTGCTCTTTGGCTGCCTGGCTCTGCAGGCAGTGCAGAAGTAAGGGTGGCAGTAACATGGCCTCCCCCCAACCAAAAAGTAACCTTGCAACCCCCTTGCAACTTCCTTTGGGTCCAGACCCCAAATTTGAGAAGCACTGGTCTCCCCCGTGACATTTGTACAGCATATGGTAAAAGCACAAAAAAGACCAGATTTCAGAAGGGAAGACCAAATCCCATGGTCTGAAATGCATTTTTCATGGCCATGAAATTGGTAGAGTCCTACCCTTAAGTCTTTTCACTTCACATTGTAAATGAGGCATAATGATATACATTATTGATTCTCTACAAAAAAGTTTGATCAAAAATTCAGAAAATGTCATAAAATGTTCACTAACTATTCTAGAAATGTGGAGTTTAATCCAGTATTTATCTGAATTACATCCATTTTTTAAGAAAATTAAGATATTTATCCTAGCAGGAAATTTCTGTTCAACCTTCCTTCCATTCTTTTAAATAAGAAATAACATTCCGTGAGCTCATTCTTTTAAGGAGTTTTGTGTTGATGGACCCTGGCACAAAGTCTCTTTCAAAATAATGGGTCTCCGAATAGATATACTTCTGCACCTACAAGGACCCTTCCCTCCTTTCAGCTGGCATCTGCTTACAGGGAACTCTTTGTATGATTAGGACCTTTTTATGAACTACTGAATGTATTCTTCCCTTTGAGTAAAGGTGCATACCCTAATTTCATCCCTGTGATTTGACAGTTCCTTAATACAACTGTGGAATGAGAATAGGTGAGGCACACTATTTTTTTTAGAGGATTATTTTCAATAACTGATCAATAATTAATATTTTAATTTCAGGACCAGAATTCTTCTAGCATTTATTCTCAACTAACCAATTACAAAAAATGTTCCACTCATTTCAAATTCCAATACAGACTAGATACTTCAAGTTTTCAACTGTACACACTGAAATATTAATTTCAGGATTGACAGCACAGGAAGCCCAATCTGTTCACTGTGTAACTCCTTGAGGTCTCCCTGCTGTAAAAGTGTCAAAGTGCTCAGACTTGGCCCCTGGTCTTTCAAGCTATAAGAGACTTGAATTCAAAATACAGTAATAAAAAGGTGGGCTGACATCTAGATTGTATTCCAGAAAGCTTGCTTCTGTGCACAGTTCAGGTTCCCTTGTGGGGTTTTTAATTATATCATTTGCACATAATTTTTGGAGTAAGAATAGTAAATGTGACTACAGGAGTCTGGGGGACTGGTGCATTTTTCTCGTGAGCAGCCTAGATAAGGGATGGAATCTGTTAGTCTAAAATATTTTTAGTACAGGCAGTCCCCGAGTTACGCGGATCCGACTTATGTCGGATCCGCAGTTACGAACGGGGCACTTCCTCTCCCTGGTCTCGAGCAGACCAGGGAGAGGAAGCAAAGCGGAGGCGGAACGCGCGGCCAGCTGACAGCCCAGACGCGTCTGGGCTGTCAGCTGGCCGCGCGCTCCGCTCTGCTCCCCCCCCCCCCCCTCTGCAGACCAGGGGGAGGGGGAGCAGAGCGGAGCACGCGGCCAGCTGACAGCCCAGATGCGTCTGGGCTGTCAGCTGGCCGCGCGTTCTGCCGCTCTGCTCTGCTCCGCTCTGCTCCCCCTCCCCCTGGTCTGCAAACCATGGGGGGGGGGGAAGCAGAGCGGAGCACGCGGCCAGCTGACAGCCCAGACGCTTCTGGGCTGTCAGCTGGCCGTGCGTTCTGCCGCTCTGCTCTGCTCCGCTCTGCTCCCCCTCCCCTGGTCTGCAAACCATGGGGGGGGGGGAAGCAGAGCGGAGCAGAGCAGAGCGGCAGAACGCACGGCCAGCTGACAGCCCAGAAGCGTCTGGGCTGTCAGCTGGCCGCGTGCTCCGCTCTGCTTCCCCCCCCCCATGGTTTGCAGACCAGGGGGAGGGGGAGCAGAGCGGAGCAGAGCAGAGCGGCAGAACGCGCGGCCAGCTGACAGCCCAGACGCATCTGGGCTGTCAGCTGGCCGCGCGTTCCGCCGCTCTGCTCTACTCTGCTCCCCCTCCCCCTGGTCTGCAGACCTGGGGGACAGGGAGCAGAGCAGAGCAAAGCCGCGGAGCCCGAGGGCAGCAGGATAGCCACGGCGCGTCTGGGCTGTCCCGCTGCCCGCGTGTTCCGCCGCTTTGCTCCCCGTCCCCCTGGTCTGCAGACCAGGGGGACGGGGAGCAAAGCAGAGCAAAGCCACGGAGCCCGAGGGCAGCAGGATAGCCACGGCGCGTCTGGGCTGTCCCGCTGCCCCCGTGCTCCGCGGCTTTGCTCCGGACGCCTGTGGTACAGCAGCTGGGGCGCTGCCGGTTGGTCCCGTAGCGCCGCTCTGGGTGCCACTGGACCAACCCAGCAGCACCCCAGCTGCTCTGCCCCAGGTGTCCCCTAGTCAGCAGCTGCTGAAAATGACCAGTGGCTGACTACAGGAAGCCCCTGCCCCGGGCTTCCTGGAATCAGCCGCTGATCAGTTTCAGCAGCAGCTGACTTGGGGATGCCTGGGGTTCTTAAGTTGAATCTGTATGTAAGTCAGAACTGGCGTCCAGATTCAGCCACTGTTGAAACTGATCAGTTTCAGCAGCGGCTGAATCTGGACGCCAGTTCCGACTTACATACAGATTCAACTTAAGAACAAACCTACAGTCCCTATCTTGTACGTAACCCGGGGACTGCCTGTAATTGGTATGTTTGGGATTGCCAACTAATCTGGTATGGTTGATCCTGAAGTAAAGTGGAGGGTTTACATGGCTTGTAAAACTCCTTGCTCCTGAAATGAAAAATGAATTATAATTCTCAGTACTGAAAAAGTGCTGTACAAATACTAGCTAACCGAAGAGGCAGTATTTACTGGTCAGAGGTGACCATCTCTGATATACCATGCCACTTAACTGTGTACCCCAGTTTTCCCAACTACACAATAAAAAAAATTATCAATATGAGAAGGATTTCTTAAGGTTTAAGCATGTAAAGCCCTACAAGAACTATTTATCTGAGGTATAGTAGAATTTCAGAGTTCTGGACACCAGAGTTTGAAACTGACCAGACAATCACATACCTGATTTGGAACCGGAAGTATGCAATCAGATAGCAGGCACATGCATATACACACACAAGCGAATAATGTGTTGCACCTCAGGACCTGAGCAGTGCTGAACTAGAGAATTTGCTGAACCATGGGAAGTCAATATTGTCTAGCAGCATTACCAAGACTTCCACTGCTTACTGAGCTCTTAAAAGGCAGTTAAAGGCAAATAAGAACTAAATAACAGCACTCCTGAGAGCTAGGAGTGGTAGCTGTAAACAGACTTTATGGAACTTTGGCCACACCTATAATAAGTGGTCAGCTGGCTAACTAAAATCATGCTGGACCACAGATGTTGCTGGACCAAAGAGTGTCAGATTAGAGAGGTTCAATCTGTAGTATGTTAAATATATACTACTAAAAAGAAAGGGAAAGTTTGAACAATATTGAACAAGGTAAGGAGACTGTTTCTGTGCTTGTTTCATTTAAGTTAAGGTGGTTGAAATCAGCATTTTCTTTCTGCATAGTAGAAGTTTCAGAGTCAGGGCTTGACAAATCAGTGAATCTACTCGCCCGTGGCGAGTAGATTTCAGCCAGTCGCCTGGTTTACCGGCGGCACACACATGCGCAATGCGGGTCTTGTGCATTCACAGTGCAGGGCTGGCGAGTAGATTTTGCCGCAGTTTGTCAAGCCTTGTTCATAGTTATATTAATGTTCAGTTGTAAACGTTTGAAAGGGAAACCATAATGTGAGTTCAGAACAACCTTCATTCCCAAGGTGTTCATAACTTGAGGTTTTACTAATTTTCTTATAGGATATGTCTACACTTGCGCCCTACTTCGGACTAAGGATGCAAATGCAGGCATTCGAAATTGCTAATGAAGCAGGGATTTAAATATCCCGCAGTTCACTAGCAAGGTCTCGCCGGTGCACTAGTTCAAATCACAGCTGATTTGAAAGTGAAAGTGTGCACCGGGACGCGTTAGTTCGAACCAAGGGGTTTGGTTTGAACTAACATTACTCCTCATTTTTGACCCAAGGGGTTTGGTTCAAACTAACGCATCCTGGCACGCACTTTCACTTTCGAATCAGCTGTGATTCAAACTAGTGTGCCGGCGAGATCTTGCTAATGAAGCACGAGATATTTAAATCCCCACTTCATTAGCAATTTCAAATGCCTGCATTTGCATCCCTAGTCTGAACTAGGGTGCAAAAGTAGACATACCCATAGGGAATAGACAGAATTTCCTATACATGGGTTAACAGATTGGTATTAGGGGATGATTAAGGAATGTATTGTCTTAGGCCTGTGGCATCCAACCAGTTCTGAAGCAATAGCCTCTATAGTGGCTACAGCTATAGGGAACTGGCCAAATAGCCACATTGTTCAAGCCAACTAGCCACACACAACCAGCCAAATAGCCATATGTGGCTAGCATGTTGCACGTCACAGTCTTAGGCTTTAAAGTGCAGCCTGGGCCATAACTCATTTTAAGGAAAAAACCCCAGGTTGGTATTTGTTCATTAGACTACATCTACACTGCAAGGTTTTTGTGCAAACCAGCTGTGTTTGTGCAAAAACCCGTGGAGCATCCACACCTCAAATGTGCTTTTACGGAAGTAAATCGACAGTTAAACGGCAGAAGAGGGCTTTTTCCGGTGTAGGTAAGCCTACTTCTACGAGGCATAACTCCCTTCTGCACTACAGCTATTGCGCAAAAAGGCAAGTGTGGATTCTCCAGAGGGGTTTCCAAGTAACCCCTATGGGAAAAAGCACAGATGCTCAGATGGCCATTCTGCGAATTGCCATCAGAGCTTTCTTGCACAAGAGTGTCCATGCAGTGTGGACGCTCTCTTGCACAAAAGCACATCGCTTTTGTGATGTGCTTTGAGGTGTGGATGTGCTCTTGCACAAGAAGTTTTTGTGCAAAAGCTCTTGCGCAAAAGGCTTCTTGCACAAGAAGCATGTGGTATAGATGTAGCCACAGGGTATGTCTACACTACACTACAGAGTTTTTTTCAGAAAAACGGCCGTTTTTCAAAAAACCCTTCAATTACGTCCACATTGCAGTTGTGTTCTTCTGAAACAAAATCAAAAGGCCAGAGGGGTTTTTCTGACATTTGTAATCCTCATTCTACGAGGAAGTAGACTTTTTCCGAAAGAGCTCTTTCAGGAAAAGGCATGTGTGGATGGGGAAGAGCGAGTTCTTTTGAAGATGAGGGAAAAGGAAAAAGCACAAAGTGCCCTGGTGGCTACTCTGTCCATAGTAATCACAGCTGAAATGCGAGATAGCGTCCATTCAGTGTGGATGCTATCTTTTGAAAAAGCAGATAGCTTTTCAATGTGCTTTTGCAGTGTGGACACTCTTTCAGAAGAAGTTTTCTGGAAGATCTCTTCTGGAAAAGCTTCTTCTGAAAGAAGCCTGCAATCTAAACATAGCCCTACATTTCCTACAGGCTTTTGGATGGGGTAGCCAATTGGATTATATTTTTATTAGTTATTTGTTAATGGGTAAACTGACTATACTTTAATACTTATTGGCTATAAAATGTGTGTTTGAAGTATGTTGTGTTGAGACACCCAGTTAATGTCAAAACTTCTAGTGTTTTCATAAATAAATTCCACAGTAAAATGACTTAGAATAGGTTTACATTTTCCTTCAACCTGGCGGTGTCTGAACATTAAGGATTTCTTCTTTCTTCTTGCCCTCACATCCTCCTCAAGGACTCTGCTCTATACCCTGTCTCCTGCACTGGCAGAAGAGTGGAAACAATGACTTCATATTCTATATGTCTATATATCATTGCTTATGCTAGGATACTCCTTCCAAAAGAGCAGTTATATAATTGCCTAGTTTTGTTTTCAGTTTCTCTCTCCATCATACTCTTTCTAGTAGTGAATTCCTATGAAACATAATCAGAGGTAACTGGTTTCATCATTATCTCTTGTGAAAGTAACTCTTTTGTAGTTTTATAGTATTCTGGTAAAATCCATGTAATAATTAATCCCTTTCATAGTTAAAACTGATTCCTGAAAATATTAAAAGATCTTAAGAATTAATTGAAAGCTGTTAATAAATTGCCTGAAAACAGTGTAACCTCTCGCACTTGAATATAGACGAAAATACAAAACACTGTTTCACTAGATGCTATAATCCAACTTAATTTGCTGAATTTTTCCATTTGGTCTGGTGAGCTTTTTTTTGACTGACATATACATGCAGCAGGTGTTCAGAGGAGAGTGGTCCTCATGGTACTATTGTTTAAAGACAAATGTAGGGTCATAGTTAGAGCAGGGATATGAATCAAGATATCTGGGTACTGTGCCCAATTTTTCCACTGACTTGTAATATCCTGGAGCAATTCACTTAATTTCCCCATACTTCAAATTCCCTGTCCTTTTCAGAAGAGGAATAGTGACGCTTATGTTTCGAGATCCCTTGGGCTGCTGTTTAAAATACATTGCTTTTGGCACCTGCAGCAGCAAAACAGTGAGGCAGGCAAGATTCAGTTATTTAACAATATTAATTAGTTCTACATGTCTAGTCAAACACCTGCCCCCTGGCCAACCCCTAAATTCACAGATAAGTAAATATTTTATTATAATTTTGATATGGAAGAGTAATCTCACTGGGGGGGAGAGAGAAGAGCAACTGGAGCTGCTGTTCCCTTCTGGGAGAGAGAGGCAACCCTGTAAGCAATGTGAGCCTGGGGCCTACTACTCTAAAATGAAGAGTGAAAGAATTTGATAGCAGAACATTTCAGAGGGACAGTATTTTCTTAAAATAGGAGTAGTGTCCTGAGCTGTTGCTTGCTTTTCAGGATCAGAGGCGAAGCCAAAGGGCACCATGGCTTGGGTAATGCTGCTGCTGGTATGTCTGCAGTCTAATGTTGGAGGAGGTGAGGGAAATGAGCCTTTGGGCACCTGTGGATGTATACATATATACAGGGCTCGACAATCTTAATCTCGGAAGAGCCAGGTTCTGGCGATCTGCGCATGCGCAGAATGCCGGACAGCGCCTGCATATATAGGTTTGCTAGGGGAAGTTTCAACTAGGGAGGTTTGAAATAGTTTATTTCAATAATCTTGTAACCGCTAAAATTCTTAGCGGTTACACGATTACTTAGTGCTGTCCCCTCCCGGGAGGCAGGCTGGCATCCAGTATGCTCCCAGCCCCATTCCCGGGGAGACTACTGCCACCTCTGTTACAAAGGCAGAAGTGCAGGGTGGCAGCAGCCCCTGTCTTCAGGGGGCCTGAGCTCCCCGTGGACAGAGACTGCTCCAGCATTGTGGGGAGCTCAGGCACCCTTTGGACATGGGTTGCTGCCGTCTTCCGCCCCTGCCTCTGTAACAGTCAGCAGCATGGGGTGGCAGGCAGGAGCTGGAAACTACCTCCTGCCTGCTGGCTCCCTGTGTGGACCAGCTCCTGCCTGCCACCCCACTGAAGGCAGCAGCATGGGGTGGCAGGCATCTCCCTTGTGTGCTCTTCATTTAAAATTTTGACCAGTAGGTTGGGACTGAGCCAGCCTGTCAATCTGAGTTTTAAATGCAGAACATGCAGTGGAGGGGTGAGTTGTGATTAACTGGAATTGTTAACTGATAAGCAATCACTTACCGTATTTTCCGGCGTATAAGATGACTTTTGATGTTAAAAAACATCCCCCAAAAATCGGGGGTCGTCTTATACGCCGGGTATACAGCTTTGCGGCTTTGCAAAGCCTCGGGGGAAGCCAGCGGCGGGGCAGCCCAGGCGCGCCGGGGCTGTCCCGCTGCCGGGGCGTCCTGAGAGGCTTTGCTCCTGGTGTCCCTGGTCTGCTGGAGACGGTCCCCAGCAGACCAGAGGCACCGGGAGCAAAGCCGAAGCGGCGGCGGGGTGCCGCGCTTCTGAGGCTTTGCTCTGGCAAAGCCTCAGAGGCGCGGGACCCTGCCGCTGCTGCAGCTTTGCTCCCGGTGCCTCTGGTCTGCTGGGGACCGTCTCCAGCAGACCAGGGACACCGGGAGCAAAGCCAGGGAGGAAGAGGGGCACTGGGGTATAAGACAAAATCCTATCTTTTAACTAAAAAATTAGGGGGTCGTCTTATACGCCCAGTCGCCTTATACGCCGGAAAATAAGGTACTGGTTAACCTGTTAATGGCTACTTGGTTGACATCCATAGTTTCAACAGTATTTAAAGACTCTTAGATGTTAAGGTGAGAAGGGACTATCATGATCATCTATTTTGAGAGGAAGAGAGAGAAAATATAAAGGAAGAGGTATAAGTACATATTGGATCAGACCAACTGTCCATCAAGCCCAGTATCCTGTCTGCTGACAGTGACCAATACCAGATGGAGGGAACACAACAAGCTCACATGATCCTTCTCCTGTCACCCATAACCAGACAAAAAGAAGCTAGGGACACCATTCTTATCCATCCTCGCTAATAGCCATTAATGGACCTAACCTCCATGGATCTATCTAGCTCTTTTTTGAACCCTGTTAAAGTCCGATCCTTCACCACATCCTCTGGCAAGGAGTTCCTGAGATTGACTGTGAGCTAAGTGAAGAAAAACTTCCTTTTGTTTGTTTTAAACCTGCTACCCACTAGGTTAATTTGGTAACCTGTAGTTCTTATATTGTGGTAATAAATAAATAACTTCCTTAATTCACTTTTTCCACACTAGTCATAATTGTATAGACCTCTATCATAGCCCCCTTTTGTCTTCTCTTTCCTAAGATGAAAAGTCCAAGTGTCTTTAATCTCTCTTCATATGGGACCCATTCCAAACCCCTCATCATTTTTGTTGCTCTTTTCTGAACCTTTTCCAATGTAGAATAGGCATGTTAATGGTTACCGAGAACAACTCTGCGGGCAGAAGTGCTCCAGCCCTGTGAGGCTGCTGGTACAGGCTGGGAGACAGCAGCCTTGCATGGGGCTGGAAGTGGCATCACGTGGAGAGGACTCCCCCAGCTGCCTCTTTCAGCCCGGCATGTGGCTGCCAACACCCAGCCTGGGGTCAGAAGCAGTCTGGCTGGAGCAGCCCCTGCCTGCAGCATGGAGGCCCCAATGCCCGCTCCCATTTAATCAGTTAATTGGTTAAACCTAACATTTAACCAGTTAACTAATTAAATGGGATTTTATATCCCTAATGTAGAACAAAGTTACTATAGTTAGAGAAAGTGGGGGCACTACATTCAAAACAATGATGCAAAGTTATGTTGTCCATAACAGAAAACAAAGTGAAATACAGGCAGTCCCCGGGTTACGTACAAGATAGGGACTGTAGGTTTGTTCTTAAGTTGAATCTGTATGTAAGTCGGAACTGGCGTCCAGATTCAGCCGCTGCTGAAACTGATTAGTTTCAACAGCGGCTGAATCTGGACGCCAGTTCTGACTTGCATACAGATTCAACTTAAGAACCCTAGGCATCCTCAAGTCAGCTGCTGCTGAAACTGATCAGTGGCTGATTCCAGGAAGCCCGGAGTAGGGGCTTCCTGTAGTCAGCCACTGGTCAGTTTCAGCAGCGGCTGACTTGGGGACGCCTGGGGCAGAGCAGCTGGGGTGCTGCTGGGTTGGTCCAGTAGCGCCGCTCCTCGGCGCTACTGGACCAACCCAGAGGCACCCAACCTGCTCTGCCCCAGGCGTCCTGATTCAGCCGCTGCTGAAACTGACCAGCAGTGGCTGAATCAGGACGCCTGGGGCAGAGCAGCTGGGGTGCTGCCGGGTTAGTCCAGTAGCGCCCAGAGCGGTGCTACGGGACCAACCGGCAGCGCCCCAGCTGCTGTACCACAGGCGTCCAGAGCAAAGCCGCGGAGCACGGGGGCAGTGGGACAGCCCAGACGCATCTGGGCTGTCCGCTGCCCACGTGCTCCGCCGCTTTGCTTCCTCTCCCTGGTCTGCTGGAGACCAGGGAGACGGGCCCTGTTTGTAACTGCGGATCCGACATAAGTCGGATCCGTGTAACTCGGGGACTGCCTGTAAACCCAGGAAATGGAAAGAAGCTATAAGAAAAACACAAGAGACAAAACAAATGAAATTCAATAAGGACAAATGCAATGAACTACACTTGTGAAGGAACAACCAGTTGCACACATACAAAAATGGGAAATAGCTATGTAAGAAGGAGTACTATGAAAAGGAACCTAGGGGTCATAGTGGTCCGCAAGCTAAATATGAGTCAACAGCGTGACCGTGTTGTGGGATAGGGGAAGGAAACATTTTGGAATATATTAGCTGGAGTATTGCAAGGAGGAGATGAAAAGTAATTCTTCCACTCTACTTCATGCTGATTAGGCCTCAGCTGGAGTATTATGTCCATTTCTTGGTGCCACATTTCAGAAAAGATGGGGGCAAATTGGAGGAGGTCCAGAGAAGAGCAACAAAACTTACCTAAAGGTTTAGATAACATGGCCTATGAGGGAAGATAGGAAAAAGTGGGTTTGTTTAGTCTGAAAAGGAGGCGACCAAAGGGACAGACCAGCTTTTAAGTACCTAAATGGTGTTAATAGGAAAAGGAGAGAACATTATTCTCCTTAACCTCTGATGATAGGACAAGAGGCAATGGGCTGAAATTGCAGCAAGGGAGGTTTAAGTTGGATAATAGGAAAAACTATCCTAACTATCAGGATCCAGGTTAAGTACTGGAAAAAATTGCCTAGTGAAGTTGTGGAATCTCCATCATTGAAAATTTTTCAGAGCAAGTTAGTCAGGGATGGTCACGATGGTGCTTTACCCTACCAAGAGTGCAGGGGACGAGGCTTTGAGGTTCCTTTCAGTTATATAAATCTGTGAAATCTAGTTAATTAAAAAAGATTGTTAATGCTACAGCAAAGTATAGTACACACACCTTGTACAGATCATTGTTCTTAAATTACATGGCCATAACTTTGGGGTTTGTGACATCTCTGGCATTCTTCACTTAGGATTAGTTCTACTAATAGGTGTTCAGAGAAACTTTCAAGTTTTATTTCTTCATCTTCCAGATACTGTACAAATATTAATATCAGTAAAGTATTGATTGACATGGGAAGTCATGAAAACATGTTTTCTCCTCCCTTCTGTTATGGAACTTTGACATAGCAGCTGAAACACTTTTCGTGATAGTGGAAATGTAATTGTTTATGTAATGCACTTTAACTCTGTAACTAAGTGCTTAACTGCTGTGATAATGACTTGCACAGTGCCTATTAACAAAAGATATAGCTATACTTACTATTTTTAAACTGTACAAAATGTGCATCTAAAATCGCAAACAGTTAAAAGCAAGATTGCTATTTCATAACTAAAGTACAAAAATTCCTACTGCAGATTGAGGTGCACTGTAATTGGTAAAGCCATTCAGCAGTTCTCTTGCAGTTGTTTGCAAGTTTCTTTCTCTCTGGGGTTTCTTTTGGGTGAATTTAATATTGGCAAAAGATGATGGATTTAGAACTTGGGAGAATAAAAAAATACAACACAGGAAGTGGCAATGTGAGGTCCCATGTGCTGCCACATCAAATGTAACAACTCTGGCATTGGATGGTCCAGCTTGAAAGTTGTGTCTATGGTTCATTTAGTATCTCTATTAAAAGATCACCAGAAAGATAGTTAGGAAAGTTACCATATTGTCTAACAACTGATATTAGATTAATAATTCATTTTGTAGTTGATTGGCCATAATCTTATGGTAACAGCACCCCTGGGGCATCACTGATGGAGGTGAAAGTGTGTATTCCATTACCAGTGCCCACTATTCTTTAATGTTTATTTAGGGGATTAATAGAACCCATTTAAAGGGCAAGTGCTCCGATACAACTTTCAGTGTATTGATTTTCAGTATTTTACTCCTGTTATAGGACTCCTAGAATTCTTTCCTTTCATTCAAATCTGTAGTCAGTATGCTGAATCCTGATCTGCATCACCCCCGCTAGTCTGGTCAAGTGTGGTCTTAAGCATACTCAGTTTATAGTGGATGAAATGTATGGTAGTTTTAGGAGGATAAATGGGTCCTTTGAGATCCACAAACTCATTTCCCTTTTCAACCAATTCAGATTTTAAACCTATGTTTAAATATGCCATTGCCGATTGGAGTATTACATTTTAATCTTCTAGCCCCCAGAAAATATTAAGTAAGTGTGAATATTTATTTTGTTTTATCATGAAGATTTTGATGATTCCAAGGAATTTAGGAATGGAAAAGGATAAAAGGCAGACTTACTCTATAGTAAATGTTGCACGCTATAGACTAATTTCTAAGGGGTGGCTGTGTTAGTTTGTAACTTTAAAGATTAGTTGTTGTTTAACTGTAGACTAAGAATCTCTAACTGGCTTATGCCCCTCGCTGTCTTTTTCCATGCAGTTGGCTTGTTCTCAAAACTATTGGGAAATACCAAAAGTTATCCATAGAGTATGAGTATTAGCACTTATTTAAGTATGATTGAAATACCGTCATGGAAGTGTTCTGATGAGATTTTAGACTAAAGAAAACAATGAGTATTTGAATACATTCTGACTAGCCAAGGAAGCACAAAACATTTGAGACTGACATTATGAAATTATGTTGGAGACCAAAAACTAACATCCTTAAATTGAAGAGTTTGGTATGTTCCTGAGCCTATTGCCATAGGGCTTAGACAAAATTCTGCCCTGACTTTATATCTTGTGTATCAAAGGTAGTAGGGTGGCATGGATTGTAATGTCAAAATTTGACCTTGACACGCCATAGACTTGCAGCTTCAGATATTCTGGATGCCAAAAACCATTAAAATGCTCATATATTAAATTTATAGAAGATAAAATTGATCCGTTTAATTGTACAGAATTACAAAGTGACTGTAATATGCAGATTGGTGTTGAAAGATGTGATCCATTTCCCTTGCGCCCGTTCTTTCTTCTCCCCAGCTATTAAAGCAGGACTCCAAAATGTGTTTCCGTACATTCTTTAAAAAAATCAAGTTAAAGTGCAAGGTTTTGCTCATGATGAGCAAATGTTTTTTGCAGCTTAATGTGAAATTTCACAGCATTGAGCAAGCTGGCTCTGTAAATGTCTCTTTGTGTAGCTTTCAGTGCACTGAGATAGAGAAGGGCTGCACACTTGGTGCCTTGAGAGAGTCTGCCAGAATGTTTAAATGTCAATTGACACAAAAATAAAAAAGGGATTGTTGGAAATCTGAGGACAGGAATAAAATCTTCAGGAAGGACTGCATTTTTGTATTTGACCTGTAGACCATTAAAGGGATAACTTAATTGGAAGCATTTGTATTATCTTGCTGAGGATCTGTTTTGCCGAGTTAAAACTTGGGCTATATGAAGCTTTGTGGGTTTTATATATTTTTTTTCTGTTTATATTTGGGGCTCTGAAATTTAAAAAACACTTTATTTTGCTTTGGCACAAGTTTGTTTGCATTCTGTTTCACTTAAGATGTAAATACCTTTTAAAAATACTAAATTAAATATACAAAACTCAAAGGGAAGGAATAATTTATCTTCCTATGTTCATCTATAAAGGGACTTTTTTTCCTTGACAAGTTTACTCTGCTGTAGGAGCACATTCTAGCGCTATTTCTACATTTAAAAATGTGAATAAACGTATATAATCAGAGCAAATGGCTTCACTTATTTAGAATGGAACTGTTTGCAAAATTAAAAAAAAAATACATTCAAAGAAATGGAAATAGTTCTAGTATTAGGGATGTTAGATATTGTGTAATTGAATAGTCGAGTAACCACATGAAATCTTATCCATTACTTGATTATTCTATAGTCCCCAAGAACAGGGTCAGCAGCCAGTTTACTCTCAGGGAGCCCCCTGCCACCTTGCACTGCTGCTTCTGATATAGAGGCAGCATCCCCTGTCTGCGAGAGGTCCCAACTCCCCACAAACAGAGGCTGCTGAGGGTGGGGAGGGAGACTGTTGTGAAGCAATCTCTGTCCCCAGTGAGCCTGGCCTGCCACAGACAGAGGCTGGTCCGGCGGCAGCATCAGCAGCCCCTGTCTATGTTGGGTGGGGGAGCTTCCCGTGGACATAAGCTGCTCTGATTGGGGAGGGGAAGGGGAAGGAGAGATGCAAGTAGTCAAGAAGATTAACTGTGGAATTACACCAGGAATGAATATGGCTATTTAGTTCTAATATATAAATCGGTTTCTCCTGCCCTCACCATTATTTATTTTCTTAGATTTTGTCCTGTAGAACCAAATACTTTGTTTTTTCATACCTTTGCTGCTTCATGCTGTTACAAATATAAATCCCTCAGAAAGGGAAAATGAGATGGGAATGAACTCTTATTTAGACATGCATTTGAACTATCCAAGGGACTACAGAAGATACTGAGTCAAGGAATTCAACCCAGAGCCAGGCAGAAGTCAGTGGAAGAGTAACAAAATCAGTCAAATTTTAAGTTCCAATAGAGAAGTTCTCTTTTTTTTTTGTTTGTTGTTTTGTTTTGTTTTTTTTTGCTTAATAGTGAGTGTGCCTGCTGCACTTGACTTTTGCCATTAGATGTTTTTGCATGAGAAACTGATTCAATCATAGCTGGGTGTGGATGGGCTGAACTTGTAAGAAAAGGATGGGGAAACACTAAAACAGGTATGCCCTCAGTATCTACTTCAGAAAAGATGATGACTGACTAATGATTACATGTGTCTCATTCTAGAATTTATTGACTTTGTGATATTAAATATGTGAAGACTGTTTCTTGTATGGTCTAAAAGTGTGCTGGGTACTTTTGAGCCATATCTACCTTGAAGAGCAATCTTGATAGAGGGCATACAAACATGGTGAGGGGGAAAGGTAACGGAAAGTAGTCTAAACCAGCTGTGAAGTTTTCACAAGTCTTGTTAGTTCTATGATTTTCTAGCTTTTTTTTAATTTAAACTAAGATGGGGGAGGAGAATTTAATTCTTGCAGTATGTTCAAGCATGAGGTCTATACAGTTGTGTGGAAGACTTTGGGGTTTTTTTTGCTTCCTCAGAAATTGTCATGTTGAGATGCTACTTTTTTTTTCTTGGATAAAAGGTGTATTTTCTCCTTTTTGTGGTACTTTAACTTGTACTGTAATAAACATTAACTTTTGGAGTTTGGTCTATTCATTTTACACAGAAGTCTACAAAGAGAGAAGAGCTCAGTGTGTGAACTGAAGTTATTTCAAGGAAATCTTCTATCCCTTTCATTGCATGTATTATATGCTACCCACTGACATTAAAGTAAAGCTGGAAAGAAATACAAAAGTGAAGAAAACAAGAAGTTTGGAATTGGATTTGGGGGATCTGGACTTGGAAATGCCTCAAGTAAGCTTAGTGTTTGTTTATAGTTTACTTCCCTGAACATATACACTTTACTTCATTTTTAAAAGTAAAGTTAATTTACAAGGTTATTTTCATCTAACAAGGGAACCTTGAGAAGAGGAGTATAAATTATAACAAATGAGATACTTTTCCCAATCTGCTTGAGTTAAAGCCAAGAGGCTGCGTAAAGTCAAAATTGTCCCCCTTCTGGGGTTGTATTTTGATTAATAATAAAGTAAACCTCAATGAACAAACAAAACTAAAGCTCAAGTCTTCTCCTCCAGTTTGACTGCTTTTAGAGTTGCTAAGTCTTGGCTCCTTCACCCATACCCTAGGTACTTTTTCTAAAGAATCACTTTTATTTTTCTTGTATGTGAACATACAAACCACCTTCATAGATAATAAAACACACTTACCGTTTTCTGGCAAGATTGTCACCTATTGGATTTTTAGGGAAACACCACCAAATTCTGATTTGTTAGTGTCATAATTAAGAAGTCTCTTGCCCAGTTCATTTCAAATTTTATAGAAGAAATTTTGACTTTTACCAGTCTGAGTCCAGTGTGATCTTTTTGTGGATTTTAGAGGAAGAGCAAAAATCAGGCTCACAACATTTGCAACCTAACTGTCATTGCTTCATTACATTGTTTCAGATTCTTTATTTTTAAACTAGCTGTTGAAGTTGACAGAGTATTATCCTGCCCAATGCTCGTGTGCACATATGTGATATAATTGATCAAGCTCTCTGACTTGTATCTCACTGTGACCTTCTCTTGAATATTATCCTGCTGTAGTACATACTTATCCTTGCTGCAAAAATTAGCATAGAAATGCTGGGACCCTTGTAAGGGCCGAACAGTGCTGTGGTTGGTCATGAGGTCTCTGTCATAAAACAGGATTCAGCAAAGTTGTATTTCTGCTGAGGGTAGGGTAGGTGTCTGGATCAGCTTTTTATTACTGCAGTGATTCACATACAAGCCAACTTTAGGTGAGATTGACTTTCACTAATGAAATGCTGTTTCCTCCCCAACCCTTCAAGACTAATGAGTGTGATGACAGGGAGGAAACAGTAAACTGGGAGTGAAAAATAAGGAACTAGGACAAAAAGCCCTTAGCCACTTTCTGTTTCTCTAGTTAGTAATCATAACCTAATTTCAAAATGTTTCTACACAAAGTTCCACCTATTCCCCCAGAAAAGATGCACATTTACAAATGAATTGCACAAATTTGGTAAAATCATCAATCTCTACTCAGGAGTGAAATAATTTAGATGTATTTTTAAAAGATTCCTGGATTGAAATAATGAGTGAGGGAAGGCAAGATTGAGACCCACCAGTGAAGCAGTGGATGAAAAACTTCAATAGTGCCCATTGACAAGAGTATTAACTAGAGTCAGCAGAATCAACACTTCTACAAGTGCTAAAATATTACTAAGATCCCCAAACTACTGAGAATTTCAAATCAACAGCAAAAAGGAATAAATGAGCAACTGTCTAGTAGCTACATGGTAAAAACAAATTTTAGTGTCTTGTGGGGGGGGGGGGGGAAAGAATTGTATATATTTAACTGGCTGTTTGCTAATTCATTTACCTAAAAGTCTTTCAGATGTAAGTCTAGAACAAGTTCAAAGCCTATTAGAGCTAAATGACAAGCGCTGGGAAAATCTTATTTGTAACTTTTTTTATTTAAAAAATTACTAAGTGATCTCTTTATTCCATTGAAGTAAAGGAGTGTAAGGGTATGCATCTGATATTACATCTGTATTTATATAGTGTTTGTGGCTTTCTTAATGAAGTAAAACAATTTTGTTGTAGCCTAGCGTGAGTGGAATGGACCCTCCTTTTGGGGATGCCTTTCGGAGCCATACGTTTTCAGAACAGACATTGATGAGCACAGATCTCTTGGCGAATAGTTCAGATCCGGACTTCATGTATGAACTGGTAAGGTACCTTTGGTGGGTTGCACCTTCCTTTTTTCCTGTAAATGAGGGGCTGGTCTATAAGGAGCTATTCAGTGAAAGTCAGCTGTCTGACTTTTCACTTCTGCTTATTATTGGCTTAGTCCCCAACCACCAGGCCATCACTTAGGATTTTAACTTACAGGAGGTTAAGAGAGCCATCAGAAGAGGCTCTGGTATGCCTTATGTTCAGTAGCCTCAGATGGAGCAGAGAGGTAAATCTCTACTGGGGAATGTTATCTGCAGTCTCAAACAGTATAATCTTGCCTAGAAAAAACATTACATTCCCCCTCATTGAGGATGTTACACATGAACGGAACAAAATATAAACTTGTTTATGTTAAATTACTATTTTTTCCAGTGTTGGAGACCCATGAATTAGGACAGTAGATTGCTCATATTTATTGTTTGGCCAGAACAAGGTTTTTCAGGATTTGGATGTACATAGAGCATTTGTAATGGTACATAGAGCCCTTCTTTTCTTGATCGCTTGTATAAATGTGTCTCAACACCTAGCCTACTCCTACACGCTACCTCCCACCACCACCGAAGCCTAAAAGTAGTTTCCACTCTGATGGCTCTTTTATATGTGAAATGAATTGTTGGTCTTAGTCCAGTTCCCAATGGTCAGGTGTGCACAAAATACAAAAACCCATAACACAATTGGCTGGTACTCTTGTTGGCAATCCCAGAAAAGGGATTTATGAAAAAGCATGCTCACCTCTTTTCCATAAAACAGTGGTTCTCAAACTCTTTGGCCCACAGCCCACCCTACTCAACGTAGACCTTTCCGTAGAACACCAGCCAACCATCCATGATGACAAAATGGGTGTAGATGGGGGTGTGCGGTCTGGCCAGGAGGCTGGGCTGTAAGGTGAGGATCTGGCCAGGAGGTTGACCTGGCCAGAAGTAGGCTTGGGTGGTGGTGGGAGGTAGTGTGTAGGAGTGGGCTAGGTGTGCAGGGACTGGACATGAGGGATGGGGGTGTTTACCTGTGTCCACGCACCCCGTGGCTCCAAGGCACTGCCCCCCTGCTACTCCCATTGGTCATGATTCTGGCCAATGGGAGCAGCAGGGAAAGCCTTCAGGTGAGTGGCTTCCTGCATTGCTGTTCCCCCAGATGGGAGGAGAGGGGGACTGTAGTGCACAGAGCCGCTTCCTTCCCCCACAAGCCGGATCTGACCTATGAGGCTTGGGCCTTCCCCTGCAATAGGAAGCCAGTGCTAGCATTCCAAATTTGAGGGTGGGGGACCCAGGGCTGGAGCTCTAGCACAGGCTCCCCGCTGAGGTGAGGGCGTGAGCCTGAGCCTGCGACCCACCTTCAAGACAGTTGCAGAGCACTTGTGGGTACACAGACCACACTTTGAAAACCACTGTCCTAAAAAACATTCTTAAGTAACTGTTGCGCTAGTGCTATGTCTGGCAAACTTCAGCAGCACTGAGTGTTTGGTGGAGGAGGGGGAAGTTGTTTGGTTTTTGTAGCCCGGGGAAAGAAAGGGTAGTATTTTTCTAAAATGTGCCTTATTAACTACTTGTACTATGCACAGGACAGAGAAATGGACTATCAGCAGAGCTCCAGAGACAACTTCCTTTCTATGGAGGACTGCAAAGATATTGAAAATCTAGAGTCTTTTACAGACGTCCTGGATAATGAAGCTGCTTTCACTTCAAACTGGGAGCAGTGGGACACATACTGTGAAGACTTAACTAAGTACACCAAACTAACCAGCTGTGACATCTGGGGAACAAAAGAAGTGGATTACCTGGGTCTTGATGATTTCTCAAGTCCATACCAAGATGAGGAGGTGATAAGTAAAACTCCAACTCTGGCCCAGCTTAACAGTGAGGACTCTCAACCTGTGTCAGATTCACTTTATTACTCTGATTCACTCTTCAGTGTAAAACAAAACCCTTTAACTTCTCTGTTACCTGGGAAAAAAATTACAAATAGAGCAGCAGCCCCGGTGTGTTCCTCAAAGAACATTCAGGCTGAGGCTCCTTTGTCGGACTATGTTCAAAAGGCAAGCAAGCCCACTTCAAGCACACAAATCATGAAGACCAATGTGTATAATAATGAGAAGGTGAACAGTCATGTTGAATGTAAAGACTATGTTAAAAAGGCAAAGGTAAAGATCAGTCCATTACCACAAAGCAAACCAGTGTTGAGTCAGGCACATGCAGATGCAGCAAAGGAGAACACCTGCTATTGTGGAGCTGTAGCAAAGAGACAAGAGAGGAAAGGGATAGATTCCCTTCAGAGTCATTGTACTCCTATTTTGCCTTTTAAAGAGACTCAAGAGCTGCTCATCAGCCCACCCCAGGAAACTCCTGGGCTAGTTGTGGGAGAGAACAGCCTTTCTGCCAGCACATCTGTCTCAGATCCTTCACAGAAGAAAGAAGAGCACAATTATTCTCTTTTTGTCACAGACAGCTTGGGTGAGCAGCCAACCAAAGGAGATCCTGAAGAGGAAGAGGAGGATGAAGAAGATATTGAAGATGAGGACCATGATGAGGGGTTTGGCAGTGAACACGAACTGTCTGAAAATGACGATGAGGAAGAAGATTATGAGGAAGACAAAGATGATGACATCAGTGATACTTTCTCTGAACCAGGTTTGTTAAATGTTGTTGTATATTAGAAGCTGGAAACTCTGTATCTGCATAGCAGTTATTGGGGGAAATATGCTTTGGAATAATTTATAGATATAGATAGTAACATTTTACCTTTGCATAGTGCTTTCATCCAAGGATTTCAAATACAAAATGGAGTGTTATGAGGCTTCATGTTTGTAAGTATTCTGCCCACTTCACAAAGAAGGTCAAGGTCACAGTCACTAGTAAAACCAAGGAGAGAATGTAGAATAATATAGACTCGTAGTTTACTAAATACTATTGCATGTATCTATCTATCCCTTTCCTGAGCTGAGATGTATTGAGTCAATCAATTGATAGTGGGATTCACAGAGTCTTACAGGCATGCAATAGGTCATTTCATTAGGCTTATCTACAGAATTTTTATCCCTTAACGGTTGCCTGGATAGCCCATGTGAAATCCATTGATAGCCTCTCTAGAGCCTACTGGACAGTTGTTCATAATACACACATCAATCCTATATTTGTCCTGAATTGCCCCCTGTTGACAGAACATTAAATAGGACCATGGAGGCAGAACTCTTCTCTTCTCCTCTGCAAGTAAAAAACAAAGAACTAACTGATAAGTTTGATCACAAGGGTCCCCTTGGAACTGTCACCTGGTATTCTGGTCATGCCAGCTGAGCTCACATACTTGTTTTCGGTTGGACCAGAATCTCTGGTCTCCCCCAGCCAAGGCACAGAGTTGGGGGAACAGCTCCCCCTTTACCAAGTAAAAGAGAGAGGCACAGTGGTTGCTCCACCCAGGTAAATTATTTACACTGGACCTGATAATAAACAAAAATGTTTGTATTAAGTATAAAAAGTAGGATTTTAGTAATTGCCAGTGAAAACAGACAAATCAAAGTAAGTTATTAAGCCAAAACAAAATAAAACATGCCAATTAAGTCTAATACACTAAAAGCAATTATTTCAAAGTATGTTCCTCACCACTTGTCCATTGATTCAGATAAAATCTTTCAAAACAAACTTGTTCTTTCTCTCTGGTCTGGGTCTACAGCTTTTCAGAGTTCTTTGTTTTCAGGTTTCTTCATGTATATCCTCTTACAGGGGAGAGGCAATTTCAAAAGCCAGCTGAAGACAAAAGATTGTTTTCCATTCCTTAAATAGACTTTTCCCCAGGGCTGGAACCCTTTGTTTTATTTCCCCATCCCCATGGAAAAATACCAGATTCAAGATGGATCCCAGCTATAAGTAGCTTGATCACATGTCTTTCTAGAAAAAAACAGTTTGGCTTGCAGGAAAAATGAACCATTTACAGATTATTACCTTGAGTAGAGAGCCATTATGTTTCTGGGTTATCAGTAATGGCTCACATATGCACATTTAGAATTATAAACAGATCCACACTTCATATTTCTAGCTTCACATATGAGTGATATGTGCACAGAAATAGAATATACCCATTGGCAGATCATAACTTTAACAATGATATGTTCTATGATGCATTTTTTTCTAAAGTGTCTTGGAGTTATGCATATTTATATTCATAAGCCAATTTTCATAAAGCATGGGGGGCATGACACTAAACCTTATCTGTAAGATGACAATGTAATAACTTTAAAGATAAAATACAAGCAGAGGCTTATAGCTAATGGGCTTAGTATTACTACAGTGTGCATTACGTTTTACACAGCTTTCTAACCTAGAATAGAGTGTCATGGATTATACAGACAATTGACAATATGTAACTTTGGGGAGGAAACTCTCAAAAGTCAGTTAAATTCCACTTCAGCTAGCAAGCTCAGTCAAGCATGATTGTAAGTAGAAGCCATGAGTAGATCTTGTATAAAACAATGTACTGGATATTCAGGGTGCTCTATATTACTTCTACATGTGCATTACGAGTCTTTATTAACATCTAAGCTGTCTCTCTTTGTTGCTTCTGTAGGGAATCCTCTCAGCTTACTCTTTTTTCAGAAGCTTGGAGTGGCTTCTGTTATGCTTTTGTGAGGTATGACTGGATTGCAGTACTGTAACTCCTGGTCCACTGTGCTGTATTAATAAATCTCCCAAGTTTAATAATATGTAATGTTGAATTTTTTTTTTTAATTTCTGGAATTTCAGTTAGTGGCATTACATTAATTTTTTTTCTGACAAGCAATCCCTTCTACCTTCTATTAAACACTACTTTTCCTATATGCCTGAGTAGCGGTCTGGGCCCCAGAAGCTCCCTCAGCCCCAGCTGCTCCCAGGGCAGGTCCGCATGCTGGGACTGGAGCAGAGGCTGTCCCTGGTGCTATTTTTAGTACCACAGTGCCGGTCCCTGCAGGACTTCAGTACTAAAAATAGCACCATAGTCAGCCCCGCTCCAGTTTGAAATAAAGTGGCAGCCACACGAGGCCCATTCCAGCTGGGGCAGCGTCACCAGAACAACCTCACCTCATGCACCCTAGCTCCAGGCAGAGCAAAAGGGCAGCTGGCCTGCCACCAGGGACCCACTAGGTCTCCTGCTGTCGCCACCGCTCATCTTCCATTCCAGCAGGAAGGTGAGCAGTGAACGCTGCTGTGCAGCTCTTAAAATGACATGGGCAGACCTAACATTTTTAGTGCATGGCTGCACAGGCTCACACCTTAGAGGGAACACCAGTCCCTAGGGGAGATAGGATTGGGGCTGGGGCCTGACCCTGCCCTTTACCCTGCTCCACCTCTTCCTTCAAGCTCTGCCCTGCTCATTCCTGCCCCTTTGCCGAAGCGCCTCCCACAAGCACTGTAAGTTGGGAAATTACTGTGGGGCCCTGTTGCCCTCTTCCAGCCCACTGTGCTCCACTTCTCCGCATTGGCAGGGAGCGGAGTACCGTGGCACCAGGGTGCTCTGCTTCCTGCTACTGCAGTGAAGCTGAGTGTAGTGGGTCAGGAGAAGGTGGTAGAGTGGAGCAGCGCAGGCTGCTGAGTCACTCTGGCTCTCACTGCTGTGGTTAGTATAGGTGCGGGGGCAGACTTTTGCTGCTGTCCTGCTCTAGGCCCCCTCGGTAAGCCACCAAGGTGCCCTGGGACCAGTGTTCCCAGTAAGGAGAGATTCAAATGCCGCCCAGCTGATTAGTAGAAAGCCCACAAATACATTTATGTTTCTACTGGTATGCACATGCCTCAATACACATAGAAACAAACTTACTCCACACCCTCCTTTTCCTTGGCTTCAGAGTTTCCTAGGTGGGACTTTGTGGTGAAGAAATAATTGAGAATGGTTTGTCTATGCAATCCTAAATATCTTCAATTTGTGGCTGAAGGATGCTTAGGATGCATGCATGGGTCAAACAGCAGGGGCGGTGGGTATACTAGGTGAGGGAAAGCATTGGAATGGCTGCTAGGAATGGCCCTGCCCACACTCTGCTCCCAGAATGCCTACTGAGGGTGGAGTGCTGCTGCCCCTGAGTGCCTACCCTTCCCAGTCCTTTGGGGCTGTGCACCATCCTCTGTCCCTGGTGCTCCAGGGCCAGGGAGGCTAGGGCAATGGAACCTCCTCCCTGTGGTGTTGGGGGCTCCCATGTCAAACAGACATGGTTACCAAAAGTCTCCAACCAGAGATATATGGGATGCATGTACACTTAAAGTGGAGCAGATGAAGCACTTCAGTTACTGCACAAGGTGAGTAACCTCTCCTTTTGAGGCAATAGGGTTTTGAAAGCAATGCTTTCCCTGTGCTGTGATACGCTGTACGCCATTATATAGTTGGCTTTAGAAAGGAAGAAACTTGCCAAATCATCATGAGTTTACCAACACAGGCATGAAATCTATGTTCCTACATTTGTTATGGCAACAGCTGTTGTGCGGGGGTTCGGGGGGGGAATGATTTAGTTCACATCATCCTATTAATAAGCATTAATTAACAAATATAATCCCAACACTTGCGACTTTCAAAGAATCTCACTTCAGTTTTCTCTCCCACTATCTGTGCAATAAAACCACTATCAGGTTTACTTATTACATCACATTATTCCATGTTGTGTTTCCAGTTATCCATTTTCGTCTGCTCAATTTTTTGAAGTAATGTTCAATATTTTACTTTTCAAAAATTGTGTTATTTAAATCTGGTGTGAAAGGAATAAAATACAACTCATAAAATAATCCAGTGCTGGGTTCTATAAGGTTGCAAAGTGAAAAAGTCTGGTCTGTAACCTGGTATAGGAATAAAAACTGAAGTACAAAAATTATTTTTTAAATGTCATACAAACGGTATTGTAATTCAACTCCCAAGTGTCTTATCTTTGTAATTGGACTATTTGTCTCTTCTGTTATTAGAGGTACAGACAATAAATCAAACTGAATGGATCTACCCTCAAGCAGTTAAAATGGGATTTGGGACTGGTGACAGGTGGTGCTCAGCAGAGGGCCTCCTATACTGCAACTTTTTTTTTCTTCCTCCTTCTCCTCCTATTAGCCAGTTTTGTCAGACTATCATGACCTTCTGGGCATGCTACAAGAGTGATTGTGTTTCTCCCAGGCTTTTGACAGTGCAGATGAGACAGTTTTTTGTGGACTGATTTTGATGGGATAGGATCTTGATTTTTGTCCAACTGACCCTTTAGGATGTTTTTTGTTTAAAATGATATATTGTTGGATAGATTCATGTAAGAAACAAGGGAGAACTGGAATGTTTTGCTGAGAATGGGGGGGGGGGGAGAGAGTGAGGATGAGGGAGATACAAGAAGGCCATCCAACACTACAGCAGTTGCAGAGATGGCAGCTTTCACATTACATGGGGGTGAAAGATTGTTGGTTCATCTCTCCTCTTCCCAACAGAGACTTAGCAGCAGTATAAGAGCAGAGAGGCTTTGGTTGCAGTGGAGACCTCCAATTCAGCAATCGTTGATCTGTCACAATTGTGGCTGCATTAATGGTTATCCATTTGTTGCTGGACTTATGGCAAATGTCAAACTGGCATGCAAGACAAAAAGCCTGGTTCATTAGAGAGTGTGGAGCAAGTCCACTGGGTATTACAGTTAAAAGGTTTTCTCCCTTGTAGTTTCTTGAATGGTTGGTTTGGTACTTGTAGGCACATTAGAATATTTTCAGCCTCGAGTTTATAAGATGACCAATGCAATTTATTCCTTTAGGATATGAAAATGATTCAGTGGAAGACTTAAAAGAAATGACTGCAGTATCTTGCCGAAAAAGAGGCAAACGAAGATACTTTTGGGAGTATAGCGAGCAACTGACACCATCGCAGCAAGAAAGAATGCTGAGGCCATCAGAATGGAGTCGAGATACTTTACCAAGTAACATGTATCAGAAGAACGGGCTCCATCATGGTAAGAGTAGTTTTGCAGTAGCCAGTTAGTGTCTTTGACGCTATCACCTTCAGATTCATGATGTCAGAGGCAGAATAGGTAAGGGAGCTCTTGTTTTGGTAAATGAGAAGAAATCACTGAAACAGTATAACTTTTAGTTAACTGTTAGGAATCCCTAGTGCATCCAGGGAAGAGAGATTGCATATATAATAATAACCTTCAGTATATTTTCCCTCCAGAGGGAAATGCCTAAATTGAGAATTATAATTCCTAAAGTATCTCAGTGGAAATACTAAAATGTTCCAAAATCTGTGCAATATTGCTAATATCACAAATTTAGTAACAAGCCTGATCTTTGCCCCTTGATACTGATCTAGTGTTGCTTGTAGTAGAGTTGACCAGTATGTTGTACTGAGATGCTGGAACACAGCAGGCCTCACCACCACGCACACCTCCTGCTGGACACTCTGGCTATGTCTAGACTGCAGGCTTCTTTTGAAAGATGCTCTTTCGAAAGCATCTTTCGAAAGAGCATCTTTCGAAAGATCGCGTCTAGACTGCAGGCGGATCTTTCAAAAGAAAAATCCGCTTTTTCGGAAGAGAGCACCCAGCGAGTCTGGATGCTCTCTTTCGAAGACGGCCTCTTTACATTGAAGAACGCCTTCCTTCGAAAGAGGAACTTTCGAAGGAAGGCGTTCTTCCTCGTGAAACGAGGTTTACCGCCATCGAAAGAAAAGCCGCGTTCTTTCGAAATAATTTCGAAAGAACGCGGCTTGAGTCTGGACGCAGGGGAAGTTTTTTTCGGGAAAAGGCTACTTTTCCCGAAAAAACCCCTGAGTCTGGACACGGCCTCTGGGAATTAGCTTTCTAGATCTGGAGCGCCCCTTTCAGCTGGTGCCTCGCCCACTGCTACCTATTTTTCCTCCATCTCTGTGTTACCCATGGCATTCTCCCTCTGGATAGTACCCTCAGGCCTTGCTTCAGGCTCTGCAGCTTGGGAGCTTGTCTGGCCAGAGCTTCCCCAGCTCTGCCTGCCTTTCCCCAGCCCTGCTCTACCTCAGAAAGCTTCTAGCTTCCCTGGCAGCCAGGTCCCTCCTGCTGCCCAGCTAGAGCAAGAGTGAGTCTGACTCCACCCCTCCAGGCGCCTTTATTTATACTGCCCTCAGATGGGCCCTGATTGGCTAATTCCTACCATAGCTGCTGGCCCCATAGCTCCAGCCCTCTCCCAGGGCTGGGCTTTAACCCCTTAAAGGGCCAGTGCGTGGCAGACGCCCCCTCACAGATGCCCTTTCATTCAAAAGACAACTAACCAAGTCAACAAGGTAGAGGTCTCTCTTGCCTGTCTCCTCCTCACGCACTTCTTGCACCCTTGTTGTGTCAGTTTTGGAATAATCCTCCTTTCTATAAATACTTAAAAACTTTTTGAACTTGTTACACCCTCATAGCATCTTAAAGTAATATTCTTTCCATCTACTAAATATACATCATATTTCCATTCTGTGACTTTTTTTTACAAGCCAATTTCCTGTACTATGGTCATTATGGATGCTGTAAAGGAGGGACAAACAAGCTTTGAGAATAGTTTGTTTTTCTGTTTTGTGCCCTCTGCTGGTAGTCAATTCCCTATCTGTTCATAATTCTGAAGTGACATTGAGGTTAATGTAATACACTTCCTTAGTTGTATTGTTAACATACTCCTGTACTTCCTTTGTTATTTTTAACACTAATAGTTTTCAGACCCCTTGTTTATAAAAAGTAATGTTACTTGCTGTTCTGTTTGGAGTGGAAATGTTTAAATTCAGTTAATGTGTTTGTCTGTTTAAATGTGGAAAACCTGATAAATTGCAAAAAATAGCAATATATCTTTATCACTAACAAATATGTATCTGTATATTCATTGCACTTCTGTTCATGTTTATTAGAAAGTCTTCAGTACTTTCTTCAGAGGCATGACTTGGAGGGCTGTCCTTCAAGACTTTTGTACATAGAACAACTCTTCAACACAATGAGTTCTGTATGCTGAAGGCTTGTAGAATTGAGCACTTCGTTAGCATCCAAAAGTTACAGAATTTAACATGTCATAAGGCATCAGCAGGGCTTTCGCACAAGCCATTTTAGTTATCAGTTCAGCGGGAAAGTGTCTTGGAGAGGCAGTGTTTGCCGGTATCTTTAAGTAAATTAGTACATTTGCTGTTTTAAGTAAACTCGAGGGTGAATGTGCAACAAACAGATATTCCTAAGGAATAAAGATTCTGAATTTCATGCTCTTATTCTTAGTAAAATCAAGCTGACTCTAAAAGAAATACAGGAGATATGTGAATTGCTTATGTTTTATGTACACAAGTATGTATAAAGAAATTTCATTAAAGATATTCACAAGGAGTTGACTACTCTGTTAACTGTGCTTAGATCAAGCTGTCTTTATTGTAATTCCAACCCTTAACTCCACTTCATGAAGATAATAAAACAATCCACTTCTCTATTTCTTGAGAATGTGCTGGTCTTACAAGTGAGATGAACTGAATGAGCTAGAATGGGAAGGTGTTATGGAACCTTTGCTGTTTTGTCTGTCAGGACTTGTACACAGTTCAGGGAACATGCTGCATCCCACCCACCTGCTGTTCATGCATCTCAGTCCTAACCAACAGTTTTTGCTCTTCTGGTTCTGAACAGATTGTCAGTAATACCAAATTGAGTGGTAGTTTACATTGCAAATGGTCACAGGGCTCTGATAGGTTGCACCCATGACTCCAATGATGAAAAAATAAGCACAGCTTCCTACCAAGGTAGTTTCAGAATGTTTTTCAGATGTGTGTTTCTCTGTATTCTAACAAACCTTAACTCAGTTGCCTGTGTACTTAAACAGGAAAATATGCAGTAAAGAAGTCACGGAGGACTGATGTGGAAGACCTGACTCCTAACCCCAAAAAACTTCTACAGATTGGCAATGAACTAAGGAAACTGAATAAGGTGATTAGTGACCTGACACCAGTGAGTGAACTTCCCTTAACTGCCAGACCGAGGTCCAGAAAAGAAAAGAACAAACTAGCTTCCAGGTAAACTTTAAATGGCTTTTACCTGTGTAAATTAATCCTATTGAGATTATTCCAGACAAGTGCTGTACAAGTGAGACCTCTTTGAATTTCTTATTTAGAGAGAGGCTGCTTGATTCTTCACAAGCATTGTAAGGTTAGTATTGCTTTAACAAAAAAACAACCTAACGAAAAAATAGGGTATCTGATTCACATAGAAAAAGGCAAACTTGATTGTACTTTCTTCCTATTGGAAGTAAGCCTAGCTGATAAAAGGATGGCTATTTGAGTTAAGAAACAGGAATCTGAAATTCTACTGGCACTATTTTGCATTTCTTTGTGTGTATGAATGATACCAAATATGAGCAGTTGGTTGTAAAGAATATGTGGAAGCAGATAATAAGCCATAATCTCTGGCAGCACAGAGGAAGTTAGCAATAATGAATATTCTATAGTGATTAGAGGCATATTGATTCTCTCCACTACAGGGCTTGCAGACTAAAGAAGAAAGCCCAGTATGAAGCCAACAAAGTGAAGTTATGGGGTCTCAACACAGAATATGGTAACTTTCTTTCACATACACAATTTTTCCTCTATCTTAGTACAAGCAGTTACATGTTTTGTATTTTCACATCACTAGAGTCATACCTAGCATGCTTTTTTAATGCTGAAAAAGGATATTGGTATTTAACTTGTAGGGAGTGCCGATTCCTTGCTTTGCTTATGATTAGTTGGTTGTATTGTGGTGATTTATTTTAGGCTCATTGTCATAAGTACGTAGGGAAATTCAGTTCCTGCTCAATATAGATTACCAAGTGATCTGATATTGTCTTTTTCTGTAGATAATTTGTTGTTTGTGATCAACTCTATCAAACAAGAAATTGTTAATAGAGTGCAGAGTCCTAAAGATGACAGAGGAACTAATATGGAGCAGAAGCTTGATGTACTTATTAAAGATACTCTTGGTAAGGAATAAACGTAATCAACCACATACTCCAAAACTGCTATGTAACAAGTGTTGAGTCCCTTAAGCCTAATATTTCTGTAGGAGACAAAGCACTTGCCCAAATATCACAGAACTTGAATCATTCTGTTTGGTTACTGACCAACAGGAGGAATTTTGAGAGGTTTTGTATTAAATAAAATATGGCCTTATGTGGAAATAAAAGTGTGACGTAGTGGGGGGTACCTTGCTGGTTGCTATGCTGGGCAGTGGGTTGTGAGTGACCTTCACTGGC
The DNA here is from genome assembly GCF_052426305.1 of Pelodiscus sinensis. Lineage (NCBI taxonomy): Eukaryota > Metazoa > Chordata > Testudines > Trionychidae > Pelodiscus > Pelodiscus sinensis. The sequence continues at coordinate 24,193,091 of NC_143067.1, read as the reverse complement.
TGCTGCCTGCAGCATGGCCCAGCAGGGCAGGGGATGAGTCATTATGCAAGGGGGGCTTTGAACCTGTCTGACGAGTTCTCCCCCAGGGAGCAGAACAATGGGAAGAAGGGGAGTGGAGCCCTGGCTGGGGGCCAGGGCTGAAAGTGAGTTAGTTAGGTTTCTGGCTGGTATCATGGAGGAAGCAGCTTAGGCAACGGGCTGGAATTTAGGGGCCCAGTCTCCCCCATCTCAAGGAGGGCTGAGGCATCCTAGGCCTGCCCTGTAACCAGATTACATCTGTTCTGTGCTGTATCCTGGAGAAGCAATAAACACCCTCTATTATACTGGCTGGTGGAGTCTGTCCATGCCATTATGGGGGTGCAGGAGATGGAAAAACCCCAACGCGCCGTCACAAAAAATGATCTTAAAGTACATCCCTCTTTCCTTTCCAGGACTACCTGTAGCTGGTCAAACATCAGAATTTGTGAACCAAGTTTTAGAGAAAACTGCAGAAGGAGACCCCACTGGTGGCCTTGTAGGGCTGCGAATACCAACGTCAAAAGTTTAACAGACATCATTTCACCTATTCCCATTTGGTCAGAGCGCTACCTGTGTTAAGTACTCCACTGTAAATTTCATTCTGGTCTGCATGTCAGTTCAGCATTCTGTAAACACAATTAGGTTCCATAGTTTTTAATAACAATGCGGTAGGATAAGTAAACCATATGATGTAAAATGCATAATTAGCATTTTTGGAGCATAAACCATATAGTATTAAAGCTGTTTCAGGCACAAATACAGAGAGATTAGGTGTTCTTAAACCTAGAACCAGATCATACAATTTGCTTTAGAAGAAAAAACACAGTTTGTGCTAGTGAAAATTTTAGCAAAATGCCAAACATTGTGGCAGGTTTATGCTCTGAGTAAAATAAAAATTAAGAGGAAGCATTCTTTTGTAAACTGTCAAGGTTTAGTGGTGTGTTTTTTTTTTTTTTTTTTTTAAGAATTACTGCTTTTTTTTCTTTCTAAAAATAAAACCAGTAAGCTTTCTTTGCACCCATTAACTTGTATATAATGCACACTGCATTAGAGCTAGTGTGCCATATAAGACTTTAATTTTTCAAGCTAAATATTCTATTTAAATGTCTGTGAAAGTAAGAGCAGAAAAAAGTATATTCTTGTGCCTTGTATTTTGGGGGGAGAGCTATAAATATAAGCTGGTAAAGTTTTTCTACAATGAAAACCCTGAGGAAAAAATAAGATGTATAGATGGTAAGATTATGGGGTTCAATGTATTTGTTCCAGCTCTTACAAATTTTTGAATGTATATAAGAATATGTTGAAAATGTAGATATATGCCACAGAGTCTATGTATTGTATAAAAGATGGCTCTAGAAAATTCAATTTCGGTACTTGGCCGGAAGAAAACAAATACTTGCACATTTGCGATTGTTTATTTTTGTACCAAAGACAAATGCAACTGATATGGCAAACTGCCAGTCTAAGTAAAGTTTTGCACAGCTTACATGATACTGTACTGAATGTAAAAAAAAAAAAAAAAAAAAAAAAAAAAAAAATTATTAAAGGTCAGGGTTAGGGATCTTACTGAACTGTGAATTTTTTTGTTTGGGTCCAATTATCTACAGAAGGAGCATTCATACATAATATTATTTTGCTGTTCTTCTAGTTCGCTTCAATAGTAGATAAGTTGATGACCATCTCGAAGTCTTTACATCTTTTTTTCGCTACATTTACTGTAGGAAATTTTAATATATTTGGATTTTAGTATGCTATTGGAAAAATAGTTTTCAACTTTGAGAATCGAAAAAATATATATTTAGCTTGTTGTAGGATACTTCCACCAGACAACCAAAATAAAATTATTTTTATTGTAATATGTATATATGTAAAGAGGAAAAAAAGAGCTACAAATAATCTAATTCCTTAGTTGCCACTTTTCCAGTTGATGTATTATTATGCATGTGATGTTTCAAAGGATCAGCACAGGCTTAAAAAAACAAAATTTATAGTTTTTCTTTTATATTTTTGTACAGGTATTTCAGACTAGCTTCTTCAAACTTATATGTGATTTATTCTTAATTCAGTAGTTTCTATGATTGGGAAATACTAACACACATTAGTTCTTATTTGCTCTTCTGCTCATAAGAGTCTGCTTTGTTAGTTTCTAGAATGCAAATGAATAGCTTTATCTCTTGACGAGAAAGTCCTTTATGTCAAGGCAAGATCATTCTCTGGTTTCATGGACCCCTTTTTCCTCTTTTATTTAAATATAATGACAAAACACTGTCTACTGAGAATAGAAATACCAAATACTTTAAAATGTAGCTGCTGGAAAAATGCAAAAAAAAAAAAAAAAAAAAAGTTCATGAAGGTTTTCTTCCTGGTCCCTTTGGAGAATTTCTCTCCTTTGTGTAGTTTGTCTAAGTTTGTACTGTGATACCTTTTATGAATAGGTAGAATTATTTTTATACCTAAACCTTTTGTGTAAGAAGGTCTGAAGGTAGTAAACTAAAGAGTGGAAGACAAAATGGCAGTCCTGCCACATGCTTGTAGTATGTCCACAACTTATTCTACATTTTGATATTCTGAAAAACTTAAAGGTGGAGGAAGCCAAAATACCACTACTAAATTGTCACATTTTTTCCTTTAAAACTTGGATCTAGTAAAAAAAAAATGAACATTTGTTTAAAGAACTTACAAAACTTGAGCAGGAACTATCTGGGGTTTTTATTAGGGTTTTGGGGTTTTTTGAAGGGTGGGTGAGTGTGTGCGTGTGTGTGAGAGAGAGATGGGGGTTATATGGCAAGAGGAGAAGCACAGGTTATAGTTTCAGAATAGAACATAAATGGGTAAGATGCAATGTCATGTAAATTTAAAGTCATGGCTATACTGAGATTTGAAATAATGTTAGTCCTTTCTGGTGTTCAAACATTCTTGATGCTAGAAAGGTGCAAACGCTATATCAGAACTTTACAGATGAGGCAGTATTTCAAAAAACAGCAGTTTTACAATCAGGTAGGACTTACATGACAAATTAAACTGACAATAAGGCAGAAAAAAGCCCTTTTCTAGCTGCTCAAGAATACTGAGCTAACATTGCTTATAGCTTTTATTTTGTCTGAAAACCAGAATATGATTTTGGTCTAGCATTTCAAAAAGACTTTGAATCTAGTGGATTCCATACCCTTGCATTTCAGTGTTTTCTATGTATTATTTTAAGTTAAATAGTTAAAAGCTTTTAAATAGTAGAGCTTTTTAATGTTGACACTTTATTTTGTACCTATTTATATAAGTATGTATACCTTAGAAAAGCACTTTGTTTAAAAAGAAGAAAAAATTGCATTTTTATATGATTCCTGCCATTTTGCTGCTAACTCTGGGCTGGTCAGAATGCTGCAGCGATACTTGATCTAAATAAAACCTGGCAGTAAAATGTAGAGTAAAGTTAAGACCTTTGCAGGTTTAACTTTATCATAAAGATGACATAGGCAAGCTGTGCAGCTTTACATTTTAACCAGGGGACTCTGTGGCATTTAAACCGTCTAGAAATGGTTGTACTTTAATGCCAGTAACAATCTGCTTCCTCTCTAGTGTCATTAAAATATATACGTTTAGTGTACTCTTATCACAAACAAATCTTATAAGGGTTAAAAAATGTACATGTTCTGTTTTTTGGAAATTGTGGCATGCATTTTGGATGATCTTTAGAGAATAGCTCTCTAAAGGCTTTCAGCATTCATACATGGTATGTGGATCTTTATGAAGTCCTTGAATATTTTTGAGTGTAGGCATTGTGAATATTCACTTTAATTCTGTCATCCAAAACCAATTATACATTTTGATTTAATAAAAACTAAAAGCTCTTCCTTCTTTCTGATACACTGGATTCTCTAGACTTTGTTTTCTTTTAAAGCATGCTGTCAAACTGCTCTTGTTAAGATCTTGTAAGCCTGAATTTGGGTGCCACACTTTTTGAATCAATATGATGGACTGCTTGTTCTACTGTACCATGTATGATTCTTGTCCGTTCTTCTTTCCTTCATGCCAGATTATGATGTGGCTTTATATTGTGCCTTACTTGTACATTTAGAACTAAATGTTTTTATTTTTCATGCCCCTGAACCTGTTAAATCCTTTGACCCTTCTGAAAGCAAGATCAGAACTATGATAAAAGCATCATGAAGGAACTTCAAATGGATCTGATTTCAAATTCTCTTAACAGTCTCTTTGTATTTGTATGAAAGACAAATTTTGAATGGCCTTTGAGAGATGGGGGTGCTAGGGCTAAACAAATCAAATAAAAAATTATTTCTACTACATCCCGTCAGCTAATGCTTTCTCTGACTTTCATGAGTTTATCAAAGTTTCAGGTGTGGGATCTTATTTGTTTTAGTTTAAGTCTCCAGTTAGATGCGGATGGGCGTGATTCTCCCCTCATAGTGGTTTAAATCAAGAATAACAACATTGACATCAGTGATGCACATTGACTTAAAAGTGATACAAAAATCAGGTCCAGATATGCTCAGTTCATCAGCTTGAATTTTAAAGCTCTTTTTCCAGTCGGAAAAAAGCAGTAAAAAGCAAAATTTTTCCTTTACTTAAAAAACCTTTTTATAATCTAAAAAGGGCCAGGTAATTTCTGAAATAGTGTTGACAGTTTGGGTTTCATTTTTAAAATCTATACCATAATCTGAAGTTTTGCCTTCATTTAATAAAATAGATGTTAGTTTATTCACAAAAATGTCATGAATGGATGTGCTTTTATCTTCCATAAATCTTTTTAAACATATAGCTACGGTATGTTTAAAAATGAAAATGTTTCACCTAATTATTTTGATAGGGTTGTATACAAGTTGCCTTCAGCAGAAATAGCAAATATAATTTTGTTCTTCAAACTTGCTTAGCAGTCTTCCTGAAATGGTGTTGCAGTATATCCCAATTATGTAACATGAATGTTAGTATCTTTGGCCTTGGGACCTGAATTTCAGGAATGTGTCTAATCATGTTTTTTCTTTTATTTTAAAGTTAAAGGTTTTGATTTGGTACCACTAGTTCAGTATACTACCAGATTAAAATTAGGCTTGTTCACAGAGCTGCAGTTTTGGTTTACCCTAAGGATCATGCAAAGTACATTTAAAATAGTTACTGCTGAAGTGTCTGATTATTGTTGTAACCATATAAAAGGCATTACCATGTTGAGAAAACACCACATTTCAACATTCCAGTTTGCGCTGGAGATATTTCAGTCAGTATTGCAGAGGTGGCACTCTAGAATATATTTTCTTCACCGCATCAAAATACTGATTGATACCTTGCTAATGATATTTGATTTACATTTTACAGTAGGCCATGATTTTTAATGAATCAAAGATGGGAGGGGTTGCTGAATTTTTATTCCCCTTAGCCTCTTAGACATTCATGAACTTCCACAAAGGCAAATGCAGATTATGCATTTATTAGTTGTCTTTCTTTCTGTTGAGCCAAAAATAAAGCTAGATCTGTTTAAGACAACTCTTAATTTTCTTTTTAATCGGGACAAAAACCCTAAACCATTTTTAAGCAAGCAATATATGCTGTAGTACTGTGTCAGCCTTTAAAGACTGATTGGGTTAGGAACATTGGTGAGTCAGACATCTGGATAAGCCAAACTTGGGTGTGTGGAGTGGCTAGAGTAAGAATAACTCTTGTCTTGGGCTTCGCAATTACAAATGCATCTTTTACCCCAATACTTCCTCTTTTTTTTTTCCTTTCTCTCCTTAAAACCAAACAAAGTAGTGCTATTAATGTAGCTGCTTTTTAAACCTTCCTTAGAACACTATATTCTGCTAACTGCATTTTTGTTGACTGAATCACCTTTTTCAGGCAACTTTATCTTTCTAAAAGATATCTCGTAGCTCAGTAATTGTGGATAAGAATGAACTCTAAGGCTAATGGCACATGGTGGACTTAGTGAACTGATTGAAAGGCAAAAATTAAAATAATTTTAACAAAACGTGGCAACCTGCTCTGCTTGTGCTCAGGGTCATGTTTGTAATGCTGTCCTCAATACTTTGTAGTCAATTTCCAACTGGAGCGCCGAAAAATAGTACTGAAAGTCTCGTGTCTCTGTCAGAAAATAATTTTACCTTGTTAAAAGCATGATCTGTTAAGAGTTGCAATGTTGAATGTTGGTTAATAGTTGTGCAGTTTTCTTTATAAAGAGGCACAATTAAAATATTATTTTTTGTCAACTCTTGTCACCCTGAAGCCCTAGCACTTCTATTCAGATACAAACTCATCAATGTATGCAACATCCTTTGTAATTTAAAATAAAAAATTGTGGAGAAAAAATAGTTCTCAAATTCTTATGCTTCCTGTATGAGGTGTTCTCTCCTGCAGTGCAGCAGCTGAGTGCTACTTCTGGAGTTCTCAGGTAAAATTATTTGGGATCCCCTTGTAGAATGTGTACTGACATTGCAGGAAACATGAATCCCATTTTTCCTCACAGAAGTGGGACACCACAGTGATCAACAGGGTAAGCGCCTCCTCTTACCCCCACATTGTGCTTTGATGTTCCTCTTGGAGGGGCCATTAAATTATCCAAATGTCTAGTAATGTCTGTCTCTGCAGTTCTCTAATTAAGGGTGGGAACATAAAGTTGGTTGCGACCCTGATTGAATGGGGTTGCCAGGGCTGGAGTTAGACTTTCTCAGGCCCAGAGCTTAGGGTACAGGCCTCTTTGAACGGGGCTGAAGCCCTTGGCTTTTGCTTTGAGCCCCTCACCCAGGGCAGCAGGGCATTTGGTCCTCCTCCTGGGTATGTGTATATTTTTATTGTCAGAAGAGGGTTGCAGTGCAATGAGATTTAAGAACTCTTGCTCTATCCCAGGAGTGGGCAATTGTTGAGGGGAGGGCACTCCAAGATTTGGTAAGTGGTCAAGGGCTGAACTCTTCTATGTTAATGGAGAAGGTGCAGGGTCTGGGATGGAGGATGGGGAAGGGGATTGGAGAGCGGGGGAGGAGGGGAGTTGTTGTGAGCTGGGGCAGATGATTGGAGTGCAGGGTCAAGGAAGGGGTTTGGTCCAGAAGGGGATTTTGACATGGAGGAGGGGTGTAGAAGGAGGTGAGGGGCTAGGAGTGAGCTGTGACCAGGAGCAGGTATGCAGGTCAGGGTGCAGAAGGTTTAGATTGTGACCTGGGTTAGGGAGCTGGGATGTGGGAGGGGGTGGAGTACCAGGTGTAGGCTCTGGCAGGGAAGCACTTACCCTAGGTGGCTCCCAGCCAGCTGTCCAGTGGGACCCTCGGGCAGGTTCCCTGCTTGCTGTGTCCCCACACGCTGCTTAAAGTGGCTGGCTGCTGGGGCCAGTGTGTGTGTCTCTGTGACATGTCATTGGGAGACAGGGGCTCCATGCAATACCTGCACTGGCAAGCACAGCCAATGGGAGCAGCAAGGATTGTGCTTGGAGTGGTACAGTGCATAGAGGACCCCTCCCCCCATCCCCCCCACACACACAGTCTTCCCCAAAGAGGTATGTGCCGCGTGGGAAGACCCACACTAGCCCCAGCAGCTGGCTGCTTTGAGCAACATGTGGGAACACGGCAAGCAGGGAGCCTGTCTAAGGGTCCCACTGGCCCTCAGGACATTGGGAGCCAGAGTATTGTGGTGGACCTGATCCAGATGTTTGGCAGGCTGCATTTTACTTGCCTCTGTGCTATCCCGGTTCAGTTCTTGGCATCATAAAAGCAACTAAACATTAAAAAGGCCGTAGAGCAGTTTTTAAACTAAGTGATGGGGGAAAGCCGATTGGTGCGGAGATGCACGTAAATCGGAGGGAGACTTCTCTTAGAGGAGAATCCATTGATAGAGATTCTCTAAGCTGTAGTCAGAAAGAGAGGAGGGGAGAGGACAAACCATGGGCCAGAGCAGACAAACAACCGCATTTTAAGGAATCCAATGCATCAGGGAAGGTCAGACAAATAAGCAGTGGCAAATTTTTAAAGTGCTTTTACACAAATGCTAGGAGTCTGACGAATAAGATGGGTGAACTGGAGTACCTCGTATTAAATGAGGAGATTGACATAATAGGCATCACTGAAACCTGGTGGAATGAGGAAAATCTGTGGGACACAATCATACGGGATTATAAAATATATAGAAAGGATAGAGCAGGCTGGATGGGTGGCGGAGTGGCACTGTATGTGAAAGATAATGTAGAATCAAATGAAATAAAAATATTAAATGAATCAACATGTTCCATAGAATCGCTATGGATAGAAATTCCATGCTCCAATAATAAGAAATTAGCAGTAGGGATATATTACCGACCACCTGACCAGGACAGCGATACTGACATTGAAATGCTGAGGGAGATTAGAGGCTACCAAAATAGAGAACTCTATAATAATGGGGGATTTTAATTACCCCCATATTGCCTGGATACATGTCACCTCAGGAAGAGAAACAGACATAAAATTTCTCAATGGCTTAAATGACTGCTTCTTGGAGCAGCTGGTGCAGGAACCCACAAGGGGAGAGGCAATTCTTGATTTAGTCCTGAGTGGAGTGGAGTGCAGGATCAGGTCCAGAAAATAACCGTTACAGGACCACTTGGGAATAGTGACCATAATATAATAACATTCAACATTCCTGTGGTGGGAAGAACACCTCAGCAGTCCAGCACCCTGGCATTTAATTTCAAAAAGGGGAATTACACAAAAATGAGGAGGTTAGTTAAACAGAAATTAAAAGGCACAGTGACTAGAGCCAAATCCCTGAAAGCTGCATGGAAACTTTTTAAAGACACCATAATAGAGGCCTAACTTAAATGTATACCCCAAATTAAAAAACATAGCAAGAGACCTGAAACAGTGTCACCGTGGCTTAACCGCCATGTAAAAGAAGCAGTGAGGGACAAAAAGGTATCTTTTAAGAATTGGAAGTCCAATCCTAGTGAGATAAATAGAAAGGAACATAAACACCGTCAAATCAAGTGTAAAAATGTAATAAGAAAAGCAAAAAAAGATTTTGAGGAACAGCTAGCCAAAAACTCAAAAAGAAATAACAAAATGTTTTTTAAGTACATTAGAAGCAGGAAGCCTGCTAAAAAACCTGTGGGTCCCCTAGCTGATCGAGCTATAAAAGGAGCAATCAAGGACGATAAAGCCATTGCGGAGAAACTAAATGATTTCTTTGCTTCAGTCTTCATGGCTGAGGACGTTGGGGAGATTCCCAAATCTGCACCGTCCTTTGTGGGTGATGAATCTGAGGAACTGTCCCGGATTGAAGTGTCATTAAAGGAGGTTTTGGAACAAATAGAAAAACTTAATGTTAACAAATCTCCGGGACCGGATGGCATTCATCCAAGGGTTCTAAAAGAACTTAAATGGGAAATTGCTGAGCTATTATCTGTGGTTTGTAACCTATCCTTTAAATCGGCTTCCGTACCTAATGACTGGAAGGTAGCCAACGTGACACCAATATTTAAAAAGGGCTCTAGAGGCGATCCTGGCAATTACAGATCGGTAAGTCTAACTTCAGTACCGGGCAAATTAGTCGAAACAATAGTAAAGCATAAAATTGTAAAGCATGTAGAAGAACATAATTTGTTGGACAAAAGTCAACATGGTTTCTGTAAAGGGAAATCCTGTCTTACTAATCTGTTAGAGTTCTTTGAAGGGGTTAACAGACATGCGGACAAGGGGGATCCAGTAGATATAGTATACTTGGATTTTCAGAAAGCCTTTGACAAGGTCCCTCACCAAAGGCTCTTGTTTAAATTACATGGCCATGGGATAAGAGGGAAGGTCCTTTATTGGATTGAAAAACTGGTTAAAAGACAGGAAACAAAGGGTAGGAATAAATGGTAAATTTTCAGATTGGAGAGGGGTAACTAGTGGTGTACCCCAAGGGTCAGTCCTGGGACCAATCCTTTTCAACTTATTCATAAATGATCTGGAGAAAGGGGTAAGAAGTGAGGTAGTAAAGTTTGCAGATGATACCAAACTGTTTAGGGTAGTCAAGACAGAAGCAGACTGTGAGGGACTCCAAGAAGATCTCACCAAACTGAGTGATTGGGCAACAAAATGGCAAATGAAATTTAATGTGGATAAGTGTAAAGTAATGCACATCGGGAAAAATAACCCCAACTATACGTACAGTATGATGGGGGCTAATTTGGCTACGACAAATCAGGAAAGAGATCTTGGAGTTATCGTGGACAGTTCTCTGAAAACTTCCACACAGAGTGCAGCGGCGGTCAAAAAGGCAAATAGGATGCTAGGAATTATTAGGAAAGGGATAGAAAATAAGACCCAGAATATCTTACTGCCCCTGTATAAAACTATGGTACGCCCACATCTTGAATACTGTGTACAGATGTGGTCTCCTCACCTCAAAAAAGATATTTTGGCCTTGGAAAGGGTTCAGAAAAGGGCAACTAAAATGATTAGGGGTTTGGAACGGGTCCCATATGAGGAGAGGCTAAAGAGACTGGGACTTTTCATTTTAGAAAAGAGGAGACTGAGGGGGGATATTATAGAGGTCTATAAAATCATGAGTGGTGTGGAGAGGGCCGATAAAGAAAAGTTATTTATTAGTTCCCTAAATAGAAGAACTAGAGGACACCAAATGAAATTAATGGGTAGCAGGTTTAAAACGAATAAAAGAAAGTTCTTCTTCACACAGCGTGTAGTCAACGTGTGGAACTCCTTGCCAGAGGAGGCTGTGAAGGGTATGACTATAATAGAGTTTAAAGAGAAGCTAGATAATTTCATAGAGGTTAGGTCCATAAAAGGCTATTAGCCAGGGGATAAAATGGTGTCCTTGGCCTCTGTTTTTCAGAGGCTGGAGAGAGATGGCAGGAGACAAATCGCTTGATCATTGTCTTCGGTCCACCCTCTCTGGGGCACCTGGTGCTGGCCACTGTCGGTAGACAGGATACTGGGCTAGAAGGACCTTTGGTCTGACCCAGTACGGCCGTTCTTATGTTCTTATGTAACTATAGGTTGAATCATCCTGGTCCAGCATCCTTGGGACCTGACCAGTCCCGAACCAGGGAATATGCCACACCAGGAGAGATTAGTGCTTGTCTTTCTGCTCCCACCTATGGGCCCCCCAAGGCTACTCTGCTGTTCCAGCCCACCAGGACTCGTGCTCCATTCTTCCCTAGTCCAGCAATGCTCCAGGCCCCAGCCAGCCAGTTTTTCCCCTGCGAGTGCTTTAGCCCCAAAGCACCCACCAGATTGTCAACCATGCCAGACCAGCAGTGTTTGCTGGAGTAGGGAAATCCAGATTGGAGAGTTTTCACCAGTAGCTGAAAAGGTGCTGGAGTGATGTGGACAGTTCTTCAGCAGAACCTAGGCTGAGAGCACTAAAATTAGTTTACAGGAGCCACAAAACAGCTTTGATACAATCTCTGTGGACTTTGGTCTCTGCTGCCCTTTCAAGGTATGTTTAGGAAACTGCACACACTAGGCTGGGAGGAACCACTTTGTGCCTGCCCAGATGAGGCGATGAAAAAGCAGGGACCTGTATCGACACACTCTTCTCTTTTTCTATTATCAGGTGGAAGTTGTGTAACTACTTCTGTCGCTTAAGGCCAGCCAAGGTCAGATAGGTCTGCCTTGACCCTGTCAACCTACTGCTCTGGAAAACCACACCCTCTGCCATGGTCCACATTCTGATATTTCTCCCCCTCCTCATTTTCTTACCCCCTGTAATTGTTACACCGAGGCTGTGTCTAGACTGGCATGATTTTCTGGAAATGCTTTTAACGGAAAACTTTTCCGTTAAAAGTATTTTAGGAACAGAGCGCCTAGATTGGCACGGACGCTTGTCCGCAAAAGCACTTTTTGCGGAAAAGCGTCCGTGGCCAATCTAGACACGCTTTTGTGCAAAAAAGCCCCAATCACCATTTTCTGTCTACACTGGCCCTTTTGCGCAAAAGGGACTTTTGCCCGAACGGGAGCAGCATAGTATTTCCTCAAAAAGCACTGATTTCTTACAGTAGGAAGTCAGTGCTTTTGCGAAAATTCAAGCGGCCAGTGTAGACAGCTGGCAAGTTTTTCCGGAAACGCGGCTGATTTTCTGGAAAAACTGGCCAGTCTAGACACAGCCCCAGTGTGCTTCTGCCTTACCCCAGCATTGCCTCACTAATAATGGTTGCTGGAGTTACCTTGAGAGCCACGCTGTCCTACATTTTCAGTCCATGATAATGTCTGACAGAAGTGTAGCAGAACTGGGAATATTCTATTCCCTTTGGCAAAAATACTCAATCTCTACAGAAGGGAGTTGGTTCATAAAGGGTTAAAATACTGCTGTTGCTGCTGCTGCTGCTGCTGCTGCTGACTAAGGCTTTGTCTAGACTGCAGTGTTCTATCAAAAAAAGATAGGCAAATTGCAAACTCGGCGCTTTTTTTTTTTTTTTTGGAAGAGGCTTTTCTGAAATTTGGCCCATCTACACGGGGCCAAATTTCAGAAAAAGCTCCTCTTTCAGAACATTCCTTATTCCTCTCACTGAGAGGAATACAGGGATGCCAAAAGAACACTCTTGCTTCTTCAGAAACTGTTCCGAAAAAGCAGATGCATTCACTGGATATGGCAGAGCTTTTTCAGGATACCTCTGGTACTCTGGGAAAAACTCTGCAGTCTAGACATAGCTGAAAACAGCTTGCCTGGCCTTAGAAACTTGTTAAATCAATGGTTTAAACACAGACTTGACCATAGATTCTAATCCAGCTTAATTCCTCCACACACCCCACTGCAATCCCAATTATGAGGTGGTAGTGACTTCTAAATCATATCAAATTATTCTAATACAATTACAACTTGTACAAAATGGGCCAAAACACTGAAGCAAAACCATGGTAAGCTATAGTGTTGAGACAGTTGCAGGATACTTGAGGTATAAATACACGTTTACTTCGTGTCCAAAAAACAGTGATTATTTTACCATTAAAACCACAGAAAAGTTAAAAGTAATAGTGATAATACAGATTTCTGCTGTATTTGCAAAACAAAATCCTGCAAAACATCATGCTCCTTGATTAGGCTTTGTTGGTCTAATCCTACAAAACAATTATTAAGGGCAGCAGAGAGTGACCTTTTGGAAACTTGGGGCAGTAGAAGGTGCAGGCTGGGATAGCTCCTGCATTAAAGCCGCTAGTAGTAGTGGACAGCAGATTTGGAGCCATTATACTGCCACAGGGTCAATAGGTCTGCACAGGGCAGGGAGCGGCTATGCTACCTAAGGGCACCTGGGGCAGCAGGAAGTGGAGAGCGATTGCAGTGCTTATTATCAGCCAATACATGGAGCAGAGTATGTGATATTACTGACTTATGATCTGGCCAAACAAATCATTGTACAAAATCGAATGCAACCAGAACAGTGGCTGCCACAAAGTGGGACAAGTGAGGTGTCTGTGAGAAGTTTACAATTCACTGCTTATGTTTATGCCATTCATATGTATGTATCATTTTTATATTTGAACTTATGTGTATTGTCTCTGTGTATTGGCTATGTACTTGTATTTCAAATGTGTGCTTCTGGGAGACACCAGCTGGAGGCTTGGCCAGTGTCTCAGCTATTCAAGTTATGTAGAAGTACTTGACTGACAATCTATCTTAGGAGGTGCCAGTCCACATCTGCTGAGCTTTACTGTGAGCGTTCAGACTAGCCTGGAAGCAATGGCTTCTACCTGTAAAGAACTGAGTCATGCATGGACAGGTGACTTGCTCACATGACAAACACTATCTTGTAGCTGTACTTTTCCACAGCAAGAACAATGGGAGTCCCTCCTCGTGGCCAAGAATATAGAATACCATAGGGACTTCATTTTATATTCAATCCTGTCTCTCACCTCTGGAGGACTAAAGGACTGAATGGCCCATCCTAACAAGTGGATGTACTCCAAAGACTTCACTTAAGCCAGCAGTTTATTCCATTACTGTTACAAGCATGAACCAAGAACTTCACATCCCACAATTGCACTTTTTTTTATAAAAAGGAAGGGTAAATCAAAGAAACCTAAATCTAAAATTGTTAGATTTTTAACTCTCCTTTAAAGTCTAAGGAAAGAGTTGGTGATGGCATGCAGTTTGTGTAAGATTCGCAGTTACAAATTGGTTTGGGGATGTGGCTAGTCCTGTGGAATTGGAAGAGATTGGTTTTCATAACATCGCAGCTGTACAAGGGGTGTTACCGGAGGTGGCACAAGCACAAGAGAAATGGAGTGTGTGAGGGAATTGTTTGTATGACTTCTTGTTAGCCAGTGTGGTAAACTGAAGTGCTCTTGGCGCCTGGTTTAGTGTGCCTTATTGTGGAAGCCCCGTCTTGGGCCGTAAGTAGCCTTGTCTCTAAGCAATTCTCTCTGAATTGATACTTTCAGTAAAGACATATCTACACTAGGAAATTATTTTGAAATTACCATTAACAGCCGGTGAGGGGGCACACGCTTGCCACAGCCTCCCCAGCCCTGGTGGAAGGTACACCGCACTGCACTGCATGGCCTGCCCCAGCCCAACCTCTTGAGCACCGGGGAAGGGAAGAGGTAGGTAGGGTGTGCTGCACCACCTGGCTTGCCCAGCTGTGGAATACTGGGAGAGAGAGGAGGGCACGCCATGGGGCCTGGCCTGGCATCCCCAGCCCTGGAGCAGCAACACTCTGTCCCCAGAACACCTACCGCAGGCATTCTGGGGGTGGAGGGTGGGTGGGGCCATGCCTGGAAATAAATTGGGAATTATTTCTAATTTAGTTAACAAAACTGAAATAGCATGTTCCCACTATGGGGGAGCATTGAAATCAGTCAGAATTATTTCAAAATAGTGTGTCCACACTGATTGGCGCCTGCCTTGGACTTGGAGTCCTTGGAAGCACTCTGGGGAGGGCACCAGGAGCGCAGACACTTCCAGGGGCTGCTTGGTCCAGCAAGCTGCAATGCATGTTTTGAGGGGCTCCTCTCTATGGCCGCATCTCACACACCACTCCTCCACTGCCTTCCCCCTCGTGGCACACAAAATGGATGCAGTGTGCTCTGGTTGCCCTTGCGGATGCCACAGCACTCACAGCATGGAGCCGGAGTGGCTGCAAAGCAGTGCCAGGCTCACGAGCCTCATGCTGCACCTCATGGCATGGTACTTACAAACTGACCGCATGCTGCTCCAGCAGGACAATGACCAGCTGGACCACAGTCCTTGATAACCCAGGTCCTGGTGCTCCTGCTGCTGTGCATGCCCCTCAATCCCCTGGACATCGTGGAGCGCCACTTCTGGTGGCGGGAGACCAGTTTGGACTGGTGAGACTGCATTGTCCTGTAGCTATCAGACAACCAGCAGTGGCTCCAGAACTTAAGCATGTAGAAGACCACCTTCCTGGAGCTCTGCGAGTGGCTCGCCCCTTCCCTCAAGTGACAGAACACCCAACTGAGACCTGCCATCCCTGTGTAGAAGTGTATTGACATCACCCTGTGACAGATCGCCACGCCGGACAGCTGCTGCTACACTGGGAACCAGTTTGGCATGGTGAAATCTACAGTCAGGACCCTGCTCCTGCAGGTAGCCCGGGCTGTCAACCACATGCTGCTACAGAGGCTCGTTACTCTGGGGAATGTGGACAGCATTGTGGACAACTTTGCCGCCATGGGCTTCCCCAACTGCAGGGGGCCATAGACAGCACTCTCAGCCCCATCCTGGCCCCTGACCACCAGGCCTCAGACTACATCAACCATGGTGCTGAAGGCCCTCGTGGATCATAAAGTATTATTCACTGAGGTCGTTGGCTGGTCGAGAAAGGTGCATGATGCCTGCATCTTCTGGAGCTTCTGCCTATTCCAAAAGATGCACGCTGGCACTTTTTTCCCTGACCACACCATGAGAGACATGTCCATTTGCATCCTGGGCGACGCAGCCTACCCTTTGCTCCATGAAACTTTAGATGAGCAGCCTGGATACTCCCACACCAAGATGCACTTCAACACCAGGCTGAGCAGGTGTGGCATGGAGCTGGAATGTGCATTTGGCCAGTTAAAGGGGAAGTTCAGGAGTCACCTCACCCATCTGGGCCTCAGCAAGGACAACATCCCCTTCGTGCTGCTGGCCTGCTGTGTGCTCCGCCACCTGTGTGAGAGCAGGGGGGAGACTTATTGCCAGGGTGGGGGGGGGCAGAGGCTGAATGTCTGGCTGGGGCATACAAGCAGCTAGACACCAGCACCATACAGAGAGCACGTCAAGGGGCTGTGCTCATCAGGAGAGTTTTGTACAAGGCCAGCTGTGAGATTTTCCCCTGTGCCTCTCCAGAAGGTGCCCTTGCATTACCTCTGTGTGCCTTTCCTTCCCCACTCCTCCCTTCCCCTGCCCTCCTTTCCCACCTTCCTCCCCCTCCCTTGCAGAGCAAATAAAAAAGCCTTCTTTTGTGAAACAGGACTGTTCGGGGAGGGCAGGGGGGAATATACAACAGGGGAGGTACTAGGGAAAGAATCTGAAACGGGCAGAGGTGGCCCGTGAGCCTAGGCGAACTAGGCAGTTGCCTAGAGCGCCGCTGGCCCGGGCACCCAATGATGACGTCACAGCCATTGACGGCCGTGCGGGGGGGGGAGGCGCCAGTTGCGCTGCCCGCTGGGGTGCCAGCTGCTGCAGCCGGCCTCGGGCCACTCCTGAACAGGGGAGAAGCAAAAGGGGCCTCAGGGATGGGACTGGTACCTTCCCCCAGGTGGTCGGGAGGCTTCCGCTGCCTGAGAGGTCCCACCACCATGTGTTCTGGGGCACTCGTGGCTCCTGGGTGGACGGGGCAGCAAGATGGCTGGTGGCCTGCTCTATGCATGAGGCCATGTGCTCCATCACTGTGGTGAGGGAGGAGCACATGGCCTCATGCTGGTGTTGCAGCTGGTCCCAGGCAGCTGCCTTCTGCTCCAGGTCAGCACCCCCTCTCCTTGTGCTCCTCCTTGAGCCCCTGGACAGGGGACTGCAGGCCATAGACAGGGTGTCTTTCTCAGCCAGGGGCCATGTCAGTGAGGGTTTGTTTTTTTATTTTTGCTTCTCAGTTACGTGCGGCCCAACACAAAAAAGCCCCTTCCTCCCCTCCCCTTTAGCTCATCCCTGATTGATGTCTATCCAACCTGCTCTTAAATATCTCCAGTGACTGTTAAAAACAAATATGGTTTAAATGCTCGGGGCTGTGGAGAAAAGCCTGACGCCGAACAGAATCAGAACCTACATTTCTTATAGATTCTTTACACATTTGCCTGTTTTGAAGGCAACCCCTGCAGCTGGGGAGGGAGGGTTACACTCAGGATAGGCCTGCAAGTGGTAATATCACGATTTTGGAAAGTGGCACCAGCCCCTGAGTTTATTTGGAGCTGGGTTGCAAACACTGCTACTCAGTATAGTACACAGGCAGCCCGGCCCAGGCCTGCTCGCTGGGGCAGTGTGTGGCCCTAGGCAAGTGCATCCCTCGAACCAGGGAGGGAGGCCCAGTATTCCCATTCCCTGTGCCTACAGGACGCGGCCACTAGGTGGCGCGACTGCCGCCTTCGGCGGGAGCGGGGGGGGGGGGGAGATGGTGTATTGATTTTGGTCCCTCTCGCTTCCCGTAGTTCGCAAGATGGCGGCGGTCGGGGACGTGCCCGTCCGGGTCTGTAACCAGGAAATTGTCAAATTTGACTTGGAGATTAAAGCGGCGGTGCAGGTAGCGTTGTCCGCACGCGCCGGGCCCCTTTCCGGCGCCCCCGCGGCACCTCCCTGAGGAGGGGTAGCGGCCTCTCCCCCTCCCGTGTGTGGGTCACCCGGGCCCTGCCCGCCTGCTCCGCTCGGGGGTCATTTCTAGAGGCTTTTCCCCCCGCCCGGCCTTCTGCCCCCTTTCCGGTAGGCGGGGATCGCTCGTGGGCAGCTGGGCTCACTCGGGGCGGTGTTTGCGCCTCTTCCCAGTCCAGACTCTTCTCCCCCACACCTGGGGCCCGCTCGGGGACCCGTGTCTCTGTGCACCTCTCCGCCCCGGCCACGTCCCTTCCCGGCGCTGCAGAGTCGGCAGTTAGGAGCGGGCAGGTGCTTACGTGGAAGGGCAGTAAAAATCTGAGTTTAATTCTCTGGTGCTTGGCTAACTAATTTTCACAAACTTGACCAGCCCTGCCCCACTAAAAGGCTAATACAGCAGTACAACGCCACTGGCTGAGTTTCTGTGCAGTGCAGCGGTTTTTTCAAAATGTTTTGTGACGTCATTGTAATGGGGTTGCCAGGGTGGATGTTAGGTGTGGTGGGGCTTTGGGCCAAAACCCAAGTTCTACAGCCTGGGGCCTAATCCAAAGCCCAACAGCTTCAGCCCTTTATGGTGAGGCTTAGGTTACAGGCCCCTTGCCTAGGACTGAAGTCCTGGGTCTTTTTTAGCCTTCTCCTCCCATCCAGGGTGGCAGAAGTTGGGTGGGCTCATTTTTCATCCGCTTTGCCCTCCCAGCCACATGTAATAATTTTTGTTGTCAAAAGGGAGTCACAATGCAATGAAGTCTGCCTAGTGTAATGGGCTCTGTGTTATGGTTTTTTCCACTTTTATAACATAATACTGATAGGCTACGTCTAGACTGGCATGATTTTCCGCAAATGCTTTTAACGGAAAAGTTTTCTGTCAAAAGCATTTGCGGAAAAGAGCGTCTAGATTGGCACGGAAGCTTTTCCGCAAAAGCACTTTTTGCGGAAAAGTGTCCGTGCCAATCTAGATGCGCTTTTGCGCAAAAAAGCCCCGATCGCCATTTTCGCGATCGGGGCTTTTTTGCGGAAAACAAATCTCAGCTGTCTACACTGGCCCTTTTGCGCAAAAGGACTTTTGCCTGAACGGGAGCAGCATAGTATTTCCGCAAGAAGCACTGATTTCTTACATGAGATCGTCAGTGTTCTTGCGGAAATTCAAGCGGCCAATGTAGACAGCTGGCAAGTTTTTCCAGAAAAGCAGTTGCTTTTGCGGAAAAACTTGCCAGTCTAGAGACAGCCACCATGTTTATATAAAATCTGAACGTGAGACCCCATGTTAATCTTTAATCACACTGCAAACATTCAAATTCCTCACAAGTGAAAAAGTCCTGTTTCTTCCTGTATCTCATTCAGCAGAAATACCCTGCGCCTTCTCAAAAACTAATTAAATAAATAATAAACATATTCAATTGCATTACCAATCTACAGCTCTTACTCAAGCATGCTTGTGGTGTATGTTATTTCTTTTAGGATATCAGGGATTGTCAAGGACCCTTAAATGTGCTTACAGAACTGAATGCCAAAGTAAAAGAAAAGTTTCAATATTTACGTCTCAGAATACAGGTGAGGTACAACATGTGTCTCACTATAAAAATGAGCTGCTGATTGGCAAAAGCAAGACTATTAATGGTGCTTGTAATAGGATTTAATTGGGTTTTCCAGAGACATGGAAGTCTGCATTCCCGTGTGTTAGGTAGAATTAAGGTTATACCAGGGTGACACTACAGTACTAATGTCTTGGAGACATTTATTAGCTATAATATTGAGTATTTCGAATTGCTTATGTATTGTGTAAGATAATTAAAAATAGTAGTCTCATTCCACAAGTATGTGTCTTGCAAATATACTTTCTCTGATAATTGATGGCATCTAAGCTGACAAGTTCTGCAGAAATGAAATGTACAACGGTAACCTTTTAAATGGACTGACACTTGTAGCTTTCTCTAAAATCAGCAGAAGGAAACTGACATGATTCTTATCACTTCCATTGTTGCCAATAGTCTGCTGAAAAGCAGCAATAAGTTGACCTTTGAGTCTAATTTGTTGATTCTCACTGCTCTCTATTCTTTGGCGTATGAGAGAGGGTTGATTGTTGTCTGGTTACTGGGGACTAGGGATGTTAAAAAACAGTTGTTATTGTAACTGTGTAGCCTCTAAAACTTTTAGGAGTTATATGCTGGCTCCCTGGGAATGGGGCCGGCAGCCAGTGTGCTTCCTGCTGCCAGCCCCACTCCTGGGGAACAGGCTACCACCCTGCACTGCATACTCTCATACAGAGTCAGTTCCTGGCATGTACTGGCTCCCACCTGCTGGCCTGCTCCCAGGAAAGTGGTTGCCACCTTTGATACAGAGGCAGCAACGTGAGCTGGTGTGCGCTGGGACCCAGATTTTAAGCCGGCTCGCTACTTGTACTGATTTAGAGGCAGCAGCACGGGATGGCAGTCAGCCTCCCTGGAGCCAGTGTGTGTTGGGAGCTGGCTTTTAAGCTGGTTCCCTGTGTGTACCAACTTCCACCTGCCAACCTCTGCTGCTGCCTCTGTATCAGAGGCAGCAGCATGGGGCAGCAATCGACTCTCTGGGAGTCACACTGGGAGCTGGTGTGTAATTGTTTGGGTAACCAATATGCTCATGCTTATCGGTTATCCATGTAAATGAATACACTCTTTGGGGGTCCTTTGGGGGCCTTTCAGAGTCATTCTAAACTACCTAGATTCAAACCAAGGGTATCAGCAATATCAAATTAGCTGCTAATTTACTGAATTAGCTACCCTCTCTAGTTGAGAAAAACATAATACAGGCTGAAACTCTAAAATCTGGTATTCTCTAGTCCAGCAACAAATGTGGTCAGGCAGAATTATGGATATTGCTGGACCAGAGAGCTCGGCTGGGAGTGGGGGCAGCCAGGGTCAGAAGTGGAGCTCTGGCCAATGACAGCAGAGCCAGAGGCTGGGCGCACCGCCCAGGCCGGCAGTGGGGAGCTCAGCCCTGGCGTAAGCTGATGGCAACGGTGCCAGCATGGCTGGGAGTGTGGGGCTGGCGGCGGGGAGTTCAGTCCTGGATAGGGCTGGGAGCAGAGCCCAGTGGCCAGGGCTGGCACCCAGGAGAGGGGCTTATGGCTAGGAGGGGAGCCTTGACCTCCCTTGCTCCACAAAACTCCTTGGTTCCTGACAGTTCCAGAACAAGGCAGTCCAACCTGTAATTGTAAATTGTATCACACCTTATGCTTCGATTTTAGTATATCTGCTTTTATATCAAAGGAGCTTGAGCAGATGGCCAAGGAACAAGATAAAGAATCAGAGAAACAAGCTTTACTCCAAGAAGTAGAGAACCATAAAAAACAAATGCTCAGGTAGGTAAAGATGATGTCAGTATGTACAGACTCTTCAGTTAATCATACACACTTTTTACAAAAGTGGTTGAGCATCATTGCCCTCATTTTACAGATGGATTCTCGCAGGTGAAGTGACTTGCAAAAGGTCACAGAATAAATGAATGATAGAGTCAGTACTAAAACTCGGATCTCCTAAAGCACTGTCCCTTGTTCTAGTTCAGTGGTCACCAACCAGGAGATCAGGATCTACTGGTAGATCTTGGAGCCTCTGACAGGTGATCTTGACTGGTTTGGCCAAGAGCCTGTCAAGTGCCAGCACTTCAGCTGCCCCTTCCCCCATTGCTGCTCAACTCCTGCCCTTTCCTTGGAGCTGCCCCTCCCCTGGGGAGCCTCCTGCTTTCTGGGCAGGGAGAGGAGGGGCGCTGATATCAAGATGCCCTCTCCCACTCTGTATCCTTTCTCCACAAAGCAGAGAGGGACACAGCAGGACTTGGGATGGAGTTTGCTGGCTGCTTTTGGGAGTGGTGCAGGGCCAGGGCAGGGGTGAGCCTGCCTTAACCCCACTGTACCACCAACCAGGAGCCACCTGAGGTAAGCAATGCCCAGCTGGAGCCCATATCCCGAAACTCTACCCCAGTCATGATATCTCTCCTGGACCCCAAGTCCGTGCCCTAGACCCGAGCGCTCCTGCATCCCAACTGCCTGCCCCAAGAGCAACTCAGAGCCCCTCTCACACTCCAGACCCCTTAATCCAAAACCAGAACCTGCACCCCAACTCTCTGCCCCAGCCAGATGAAAGTGAGTGAGACTGGGTGAGAGAGGGAGGATGGAGGTAGCAGGGGTGGGACCTCGGAGAAGGGGCAAGTGTAATTTATATTTGAGGTAGATCTTGGATTGCACTTAAATTCAAAAAGTGGTCTTGGGCTTAAAAAGGTTGAAGACCACTGTTCTAATCTCTCAATTGTGTTTTATGGATATTACCTTTCTGTCAAATTGAATGGTTTTTGAATAGTTATTCCTGATGAAATTCAGTACAGGAATGCTGTGTTCCCTCTAACATTTCCCACCCTTGGGTAGGCTGAATTTTCCTTTGGGTGGGTTGAAATTTCTTATGTGCACCACCAATATTGAGGTGGTGTGGATGTGCAATGTGTCCCATACAAAGAACCTAGGTAGAAATATATATTTTAAACAGTCCATAGGTATGGAAGACATATTAAAACAAGGAATAATTAACAAGGAGCAATGCTTAAGATGTTTGTTTAATATGAAATCTAATAAAGAAATCTAACACTACCCTTGGAGTACATATATTATTGTCCTGGTTTGAAACTTGCACCTTATGTGTGTCATTAACTCAAAGCATAGAAGCCCCCAGAACACTTCCCAATTGAAAGGCCAAACAAATTAAACAGGATGCATAGTAAAGTTCTTGTAGTTTTAACAATTTACCATGTATTAACTAGTGACACAGAATTTAAAAAAAATCATTAAGATCAGAGTTTGCGATATCTACAACACTAAAAAAAATTCAGTTAAAATAATCCTTTCCTTTCCTTTCTTACCTTAAGCTAGTAACACCCATGTAAACTTTGTTTGAAATGTACTCATGCAAATGTCGTGAGCTAGGCCTTTTGTTCCAGTATTCAAAAGCAGTCTAAAAGCTTTTAACCCACTTGAATTTTTGGCACCACCCCATACAGCCTGCTCTAGTCCATGAGAGAGTCCTATGTCTGCAGCCCAACTAGGGCTGCTGTGCTGAGACAGACACAGTCTGCAGTCCAGTTTGCTGCCTGCAGTCCAGACAGGAGCAAATTAAGTCACTCCCAAAAAACTCCCCTCTGACCCCATCTCACTGCATCCATCTCCTTATTTCCCCCACCTATTCCCATGCAATCTGCTCCCCCCAAGCCCTGCCCAGGAGAGAGTCCTATGTCTGCAGCCCACCTAGGGCTGCTGTACTGAGGCAGACAGGGTTTGACTCTTTGGCTGTGTCTAGACTACATCCATCTTTCAACAGAGGGATGTAAATTAGACATGTCGAAATTGCAAATGAAGTGGGGATTTAAATATCACATGTTTCATTTGCACAATTGCGTAATGGCGCTCTTTCAAAAAAGCGCCATTTTGAAAGTAAAACCACAGTCTAAATGCAGTTCTTTCGAAAACCTCATTTTTTGAGGTTTACAGGATCTTTCGAAAAAGCCTGCCATTTTCAAAAGAACTGCATCTAGACTGCAGTTTTACTTTTGAAATGGCGCTTTTTCGAAAGAGCACCATTACGCAATTATTACAAATGAAGCACTGGATATTTAAATCCCCACTTCATTTGCAATTTCGATGTGTCTAATTTACATCCCTCTGTCGAAAGAGGGATGTAGTCTAAACACAGCCTTACTGCCTGCAGTCCAGATGGAAACAAGTTAAGACATTCCAAGCAAAACTCCCCTCTGTCCCCACCTCACTGCATAAACTCCAGTGCCACCCCCATTTCCCTCACGTACTCTATGCAGTTTGCTCCCTCTTTCCCAGATCCAGGAAGCTAGAGGAGCGTGCTGGGTTTCCTCACAGGAAGCTGTAGGCAAACCCAGGGGTTGTAATCAGATCTATGTAATCAAACCTCTCCTCTCCAATACTTACTGCATGCTCCAAACTCCCCTCCCTATTTGTCCCCTCCCATCCCAGCCACGTATTTACTCCCTCGCTCGCTCCTTCTTATGTCCCCTTCCCCACCAGCATGCTCTGCTCGTAGTCTGGAGCAGGGAGCTTCTGCTGCTGAGGGAATGCCCCTCCCCAGCCAGGAAACTCCCTGTGCAGTAGCCCTAAATCTCTGGGCAGGGCTCAAGTAGCAGCTGTGTGGCCGTCCTGCCACGCAGCTTACAGATAACTTAGCAAGAATGGAATATAACTAGATTTTCAACAACTTGCATGATATTCTTCCTCGCTGTCCTCTCTGAGGTAGGGATTTAAAATCCCATTTAATTAGTAAACTAGTTAAACATTGTTTAACTGATTAGCCAATTAAACGTGGCAGGTGGGATGGGGTGCAGCTGGTCTGGAGCAGCCGCCACCACAATGGACGGGGATTGCCCCACACGTGCTCCAGCCCCCACCAGTTAAGTGTAACTGGTAAGTCTCACCCGTGAAGAGTGGGGCTTACCAGTTAACCATTCACATCCCTATACAGAAGAGGAGAAATGGATGAGGGAATGGGTTATTTCTACACCTAGCATGATGTAGAAGTATGTAAAAATAATTTACAAAATATATCCTATATGTTGATTGTTACGGATAAGTATATGGGATTTTGTTGAGGTGCAGTATTTATTTGTGCCCAACTAACGTGTGACTATCTGGGCTGTCACATAAAAAATGTTCTAGCTTTTCAAGCAGTCACTATCATTCTAA
Source organism: Pelodiscus sinensis (assembly GCF_052426305.1). Lineage (NCBI taxonomy): Eukaryota > Metazoa > Chordata > Testudines > Trionychidae > Pelodiscus > Pelodiscus sinensis. Next base: position 24,168,643 of record NC_143067.1, on the reverse strand, counting down.
AAAAGCGTTTCTTGAAGTGTGTTGGAGGCAGTCGGAGGTGTGCTGTGGAGAAAACAGATCAAAATGGCCACCCTTAAAGGGACAAACCTTTTTTTTTCTCAACAGCTTTTACCTGGGGGCTTTTTTTTTTCCTCAACAAAAAAAATCCTTGATGTTTCCCATAAAAAAAATTATTGTTTAGTGTTTCTCTGTCTTAAAAACTATAAGAAACACTGTTCTAAACCATTGTGCACTTATGATTTCAGCAATCAGACAGCTTGGAGAAAGGCAAATCTAGCTTGCAAAATGGCTATAGACAACTCTGAGAAAGATGAACTGCTGCAAGGAGGAGACCCATTACGACAAAGGTACTATATCTTTCCTTTGTAATTAGAGAATTTAAACAATAGATGCTGTGTATCCAGTTGTTCTAAAAATAACTAGTAACACAATGTGTGTGTGCACATACACGTGTACTGTAAATTACATGTTTCCATTTAGAAAGTAGGTCTTTTATTAACACCTTACCTTTTTCATAGATAAAGGTGTGGTTGATTTGTAATATTCAGTTAAACTACATTCTCCTATGTTTAACTTGTTAGGAAGGAGGAGCATGTTAGACTGTTCCAAAGTTTGTGAGGTTCATATCAAGTATATCATAAAGTACAAGTTATAAATCTGTCTGTGATCCATATTTCACACCAAAATGAATTGTTTTATATAGTTTATGAATTAAATACTTGTCTTATTTAATCAAGGAACATCAAACTGGATATAAATGGTAATAAAGCAGTGGCTTACATCAGTTTCTCCATACAGGCAGTCCCCGAGTTACGCGGATCCGACTTACGTCGGATCCGCAGTTACGAACGGGGTTCCTCTCCCTGGTCTCCAGCAGACCAGGGAGAGGAAGCAAAGCGGCGGAACACGTGGGCAGCGGACAGGGCTGTCCGCTGCCCACGCGCTCCGAGGCTTGGCTCTGCTTTGCCCTCCCCCTCCCCCTGGTCTGCAGACCGGGGGGGGGGGGGCAAAGCAGAGCCAAGCCGCGGAGCGCCCGGCCAGCTGACAGCCCAGACGCTTCTGGGCTGTCAGCTGATCGCGCGCTCCGCGGCTTGGCTCTGTTTGGCTCTGTTTTGCCCCCCCCCCCTCCCCCTGGTCTGCAGACCGGGGGGGGGGGGGCAAAGCAGAGCCAAGCCGGAGCGCGCGATCAGCTGACAGCCCAGAAGCGTCTGGGCTGTCAGCTGATCGTGCGCTCCGTGGCTTGGCTCTGCTTTGCCCCCCCCCCCCCCCCGTCTGCAGACCAGGGGGAGGGGGGGGCAAAACAGAGCCAAACAGAGCCAAGCCACGGAGCGCCCGGCCAGCTGACAGCCCAGATGCGTCTGGGCTGTCAGCTGATCGCGCACTCCGGCTTGGCTCTGTTTGTCTCTGCTTTGCCCCCCCCCCCCCCTTCCCCTGGTCTGCAGACCAGGGGGTGGGGGGGGGGCAAAGCAGAGCCAAGCCGCGGAGCGCGCGATCAGCTGACAGCCCAGACGCGTCTGGGCTGTCAGCTGGCCGGGCGCTCCGCGGCTTGGCTCTGCTTTGCCCCCCCCATCCCCCTGGTCTGCAGACCAGGGGGAGGGGGGGGGCAAAGCAGAGCAAAGCCGCAGAGCACGCAGGCAGCGGACAGCCCAGACGTGTCTGGGCTGTCCGCTGCCCGCGTGTTCCGCCACTTTGCTCCCCGTCCCCCTGGTCTGCAGACCAGGGGGACAGGGAGCAAAACAGAGCAAAGCCACGGAGCCCGAGGGCAGCAGGACAGCCACGGCGCGTCTGGGCTGTCCCGCTGCCCCCGTGCTCCACGGCTTTGCTCCAGACACCTGTGGTACAGCAGCTGGGGCACTGCCAGTTGGTCCCGTAGCGCCACTCTGGGCGTTACTGGACCAAGCGGGCAGCACCCCAGCTGTTCTGCCCCAGGCGTCCTGATTCTGCTGGTCAGTTTCAGCAGCGGCTGAATCAGGACACCTGGGGCAGAGCAGCTTGGGTGCTGCTGGGTTGGTCCAGTAGCGCCGAGGAGCGGCGGCGCTACTGGACCAACCCAGCAGCACCCCAGCTGCTCTGCCCCAGGCGTCCCCAAGTCAGCCGCTGCTGAAACTGACCAGTGGCTGACTACAGGAAGCTCCTGCCCCGGGCTTCCTGGAATCAGCCGCTGATCAGTTTCAGCAGCAGCTGACTTGAGGATGCCTGGGGTTCTTAAGTTGAATCTGTATGTAAGTCAGAACTGGCGTCCAGATTCAGCCGCTGTTGAAACTGATCAGTTTCAGCAGCGGCTGAATCTGGACGCCAGTTCCGACTTACATACAGATTCAACTTAAGAACAAACCTACAGTCCCTATCTTGTACGTAACCCGGGGACTGCCTGTATTGTGTCATGAAATTGTGTAGTTGTGGATCAGTGTCTGCTGACACATAGACCCCTTCTCTCAGCCACTGCATAGTAGCTGTGTAAGGGGTTGCTGCTCTAAAATTCAGTTACTTAGAGATTTGATGAGGATTTTGTTAGGGATGTAATAGTGTAACTGTTTAAACGGTTAACAGAGAAGCATGAGTTATCGGTTAGCATAACGGTTACACACCAGCTTTTGTCCCCGCTCCCGGGGAGCTGGCTGCTGCCTCATGCTGCTGGCTCTGTGGGTGGGGCAGCAGCCGACTCCCCGGGAGCGGGACAGCAGATGGGAGCTGCTTTCCATCCCGCACTGTGGTCTCTGCAGTATAAAGCTTATACTGCAGAGTCCACAGTGCAGCCAGTTCCCTGAGAGTGGGACTGACAGCCAGGCACCGCCTTAGCATGTAACCGCTAAGATTAACCACTTTTTAATCTCCCTAGATTTTGGGTGCACACACAAATCTACTACTTCATTTGAATGAGCATGCTAGAACAATATGTTTCTGTGCTTTGTACATCTGAAGGCAGCTACGGTTGGTACCAAATTCCAGCTTTAAATGCCCCGTTACATTCAGGAGCAGGAAGCATTGAACACCCCAGAGATGTGATTTTATTCCTTGCTATTTTATTTTTCCTTTCTTCTTTTAGAAAAACCACAAAGGAAAGTCTGGCAGAGAATGCGAGTAAAATTACAGAGAGCCTGATGGGCATTAGCAGGATGATGTCTCAGCAGGTCAAGCAGAGTGAGGAGACCATGCAAACTCTGGGTATAGATGCAACCCAAATCTTTGTTTATGCATTATAAGGATTTGATGGCAGCAGGTTTAAAACAAACAGAAGGAGGTACTTCTTCAAACAACACAGTCGATTTGTGGAACTCACTGCCAGGGGATATTGTGAAGGCCAAAACTATAACCGAGTTTAAAAAATAATTAGATAAGTTTATGCCAGATAGGTCTATCCATGACTATTTTCCAAGGTGGTCAGGGATGCAACACTATGCTCTGGGTGTCCCTAGCCTCTGATTGCCAGAAGCACCTGATATTGGCCACTGTTGGAAGACAGGAGATTAGGGTAGATAGACCATTAGTCTGACTCAGTATATCTGTTCTTATGTATAGGGTAACTACTCTAGTCTTTAACGTCTGGAGATAGTAAATACAGACTCTTCATTTTTAGAGCAGAATGATACTCTATTCCAACTAGGGATGTAAAATCCTGCTTAACTGGCTAACAGGTTAAACATATTGTCTGATCGTTTAACTGATTAAAAGGGAGGTGAGTGGGGGGACTGGCTCTTACTACATTTAAAAAGCAGAGTCACAGTGAACCCACTTATCAACTAATTCAGTAGTCAATGAAAATTCCATTGATTACTCGATTAGCTTACTATTTAACATCCCTAGCTGGGACACTGGACACCGTTAATGGTAGTGCTTACCAGTTAAACCTTCACATTCCTAATTCTAACAGGTGATTCTTCCAAGATTTTAGTGAGGCAAATAGACAGGGTGCAGTGGAAACTCGCATTGCTGCTGTCCATGATGAACTTATTTTGCAGATACATAGAGGACTTCTGATTCAGGACTCCATCAGTGCCTGTCACCAGAACTAACATTTTCACACAAAACAGAGGCTGTGGCTTGGAGTTGTGTTTCAAACCATCTTCCTGACCAGAGTTCCCTCTAAGCTGCATGGCTGTGCAGCTCCCTAATAAGCCCAGTGTAGGGCTGCCACCTGTGGGGCTGCTGCAGCTGGAGAAGGGCCTCTCTGTGGCTGCTGCAACTCCCTGCTGGGACCAGAGTAGAGATGTAAGCAAGTAGTCGAGTACTCGACTACCCGATAAGGCTAAGCTTCTTGGGCAGTCGAGTAGAGTACTCTACTCTCTTCCCCCCTCCTTGCTGCCTCTGTATGAGTGGCAACAAAGGGGGTAGGGGGGGAAACAGGAGCTGGTGCAACCTGTCTCCCCTCCCCACTGCTTCTGTTAGAGGCAGTGGGGGGGAGCAGTAGGCTGCCATGGACAGGGACTGCTGGAGCCGGTGCGAGCTAGGACCAAGCAGTCCTGGCTCATGCTGGTCTGGAGCCACTGTGGTTTGCATTTTAAATGTAGTAAGAGTCGCCCAGCTCTTAATACATTGAAAATGCAGAACCACAGCGGCTGGAGCCGGCACAAGCCGGGACTGCTCACTCTTGGCTCCCACTGGCTCCAGGAGCTACCCCCGCTGCAGTTCTGCAGAACAGCTCCTCCTATTGACTAATTGTGTAGTCAATACAAATTGTATTGCATTTTAGCTCCTCCTATTGTATTATCTCCTCCTATTGACTAATCGTGTAGTCGATACAAATTGTATTGACTATGCGATTAGCCAAATAACCGCTCCTTAACATCCTTAGACCAGAGCAGCTCTCTGCTGGGGCTGGAGGAGTGTGCCTCTCTCCTGGACGTTGCAGCTCTCTGCTGGGGTTGGAGGAGCATTCTTCTCCCCTGTCCATGTCAGTTCCTTGTTAGGGCCAAAGGAAAGATGTGCTCTGTGGCCTGAGCAGCGAGGCCAGTTTAAGAAAGGGGTTTAGTGGCTGCAGCCAAAGCTCTAGCTGCCTTTCCTTCCCTGCCAGCTGGAGTTGCATCACCTCAATCATCGGGAACTCTGTCCCAATGCTATTCTCACCTGGAGGTTCCCATCCCACAGTTCCCATTGGCTGTGGTTCCCAGCCATTGGGAGCTGCGGGGGCAGGGCCTGCAAATGAGTGTGGGTCACACAGAGCTACCTGTTCCCCACCACACATCAAATGGTAAGCCCAGGTAAAGACCCACACTCCAGTCACTCCTCCCCAGACCGCGCTCCTTAACCCTGAGCCCCCTCCTGTACTCTGTCTCCAGCCCAGACCATGCACCTTCACCCCAGGCTCCTGCACTCCAAATTCCTTGGCTGTCTCCTAGAACTCCCTCCTGCACCTCAAATACCTCATCCCCAGCCTGATCTCAGAGCCTGCACCCTAGCCAGAGCTCTCTTACATTCTGACCTCTCAGCTCCACCCTCATCACAGATCATCCATGTGCAGAATGTATTTTGTCATGTGCACTAGGGATGTAAAGTCATTTGAAAAGGTAACTATGTAACAGCTAAAATCTTAGTGGATACATGCTCTGTGGGCTCTGCAGTATGAAGCTTAGCTTTATACTGCAGAGCCCACAGCGAAGCCCCCTGGGAGCAGGGCCTCCCCACTCCTGGGATGGCTTCGCTGTAGGCTCTGCAACCGCTTCCTGGGAGGGACTGGCAGCCCCTGCTGGCCCCACTCAAGTAGAACCACAGTGTGTAACTTCTGGCGGGGGGGGAGGGGGGCGGTGCCAGGCTGGGCCACCATGGACAGGGGCTGAAGGCCGGCTGGAAGCTGTTCCAGCCCTTATTGGTTAACCAGAACCAGTAAGCCTTGCATGTTAAGGGTGAGTCAACCTTTTACATCTCTAATGTGCACCAATATGGAGATGGTGTGTGACTCATATTAGCAAACATGACAAAATTAATTCTTGACATAGATGTAAAAAATTACAGAGACCATCACTCCTGACTGGTGGCAAGTTTTGTAATATAGTCTAAGAATGACAAGAAAGAGTAAGAAGCTGATTAGAAACTTTTGGTTTTGGGTAAAACCTTTTCTATGATAGGATATCACTGGCATTCCACAGCAAATTTGATGGGAAAGCAACATGTCTGGCAAGTGTTTGTCAGGGACAGATTGCCATTATTGTATAATATTTTCCTAGAATACATGGTACAGTATCAAAGAAATATGAAAATACAGTGTGTAGGTCTGGCTGTATAAATAGAGACACATAGTCACACACAGAAGAAAGTTTAACATGGATACCGAAAGATAGTCAACCCAGCTGGAGGGCTGGGTAAAAGCTAAGGCAGGAGGAGATCAAGTGATTTGTACCCAAAGTCACATGCTGTGTCAGTAATACATTTAAGAAACCAGGATTTGACCAGCTCTTTCCTTTAGACCCTAAAACAATAAATCAAGTGGGCTGTCAAAATTGGCGATTCATGAACTGTTTAGGAGTTGGATGTATGCCAGCTGGGTCTCATATTTGCTGTGCTCAGAAAAAAAGAGAGTGGGGGTTTAAAGAATAGTTATATAATGCAACTTTCTCCTCTTCACTATCTACCCCATTTGGGGATAGCAGCTGTGCACAGTTCCTGCGTGCAGAAAAAGTATGTTTCTTTTCCTTTCAAATAAGACAGTTTTGACAATCACTCTGTCACCCATTTTCTGGCTGACTACTGCTTACAATCTGTCGGGGAAGAGCTATCAAAGATCATCTGCTTTAAGAAAACCAGCTGTGGATTTTGATTCTGTAGTTAGTATTCTAACTTATAAAAAATAACAGTACTTTTTCCAGTATTTGATTGTAAAGCAGGGAAGCCATTCTTTGTCACTAACCATGGGAAACAAAAACATTTGGCTTAAGGACCTTTTTGTAAGGATAGGACATCAGAATTTATGATATGATAAATGATTATAATATTTCTTTCATAAGATACCACATGATCCTATGAGTGGTAGTTCTGCTCAAGGTAGTTAAGACCAAAGCAAACTGTGAAGAGTTTCAAAAAGATCTCACCAAACTAAGTGATTGGGCATCAAAATGGCAAATGACATTTAATGTTGATAAATGTAAAGTAATGCACATTGGAAAAAATAATCTCAACTATATATACAATATGATGGGGATAATTTAGCTACAACTACTCAAGAGAAAGATCTTGGAGTCATTGTGGCTAGTTCTCTGAAAACATCCACTTAGGCTGTGTCCAGACTCCATGCCTCCGTCGACGGAGGCATGTAGATTAGCCAGCTCGGAAGAGGGAAATGAAGCCGCGATTAAAATAATCGCGGCTTCATTTAAATTTAAATAGCTGCCCCGATCTGCCGATCAGCTGTTTGTCGGCAGATCGGGAGAGTCTGGACGCGATGCCCCGACAAAGAAGCCTTTCTTCATCGACACAGGTAAACCTGGTTTCACGAGGCTTACCTGTGTCGATGAAGAAAGGCTTCTTTGTCGGGGCATCACGTCCAGACTCTCCCGATCTGCCGACAAACAGCTGATCGGCAGATCGGGGCAGCCATTTAAATTTAAATGAAGCCGCGATTATTTTAATCGCGGCTTCATTTCCCTCTTCCGAGCTGGCTAATCTACATGCCTCCGTCGACGGAGGCATGGAGTCTGGACACAGCCTTAGTGTGTAGCGGTAGTAAAAAAAAAACAAATAGAATGTTAGGAGTCATTAAAAAAGGGATAGAGAATAAGACAGAGCATATCTTATTGCCTCTATATAAAACCATGGTATGCCCACATCTTGAATACTGCATACAGATATGATTGCCTCATCTCAAAAAAGATATATTGGCATTGGAAAAGGTTCAGAAAAGGGCAACAAAAATTATTAGGGGTTTGGAACAGGTACTATATGAAGAGAAATTAAAAAGACTTGGACTTTGCAGCTTAGAAAAGAGGAGACTGGGGGGGGATATGATAGAGGTCTATAAAATCATGACTGGTATGGATAAAGTGAATAAGGAAAAGTTATTTACTTATTTCCACAATAAAAGAACTAGGGGTCAACATGAAATTAATAGGCAGCAGGTTTAAAACACACAAAAGGAAGTTTTTCTTCACTTAGCACACAGTCAACCTGTGGAACTCCTTGCCAGAGAATGCGGTGAAGGCTAGAACTTTAACAGGGTTCAAAAAAGAACTAGATAGATTCATGGAGGTTAGGTCCATCAATGGCTATTAGCCAAGATAGGTAGAAATGGTATCCCTAGCCTCTGTTTTTCTGGAGGTGGGTGACAAGGGAGGGATCACATGAGACTTACCTATTGTGATCCCTCCCTCTGGGGCATCTGGTATAGGCCACTGTCGGCAGACAGGATAGTGGGCTAGATGGACCTTTAGTCTGACCCAGTCTGGCTGTTCTTATGAGTGAACAGCACATTTGAAGTTTGACATTTATTTATTCATTTAGTTCTGTATAAATTCAACTGCGTTTTCCCAATTACAGGATGTGGATTTTGTAATGCAAGAGAATGGAGACCTTGGCTTGTTTTTCATCATATAGTAATTTGAAGAGAGAACTGTTTTGCAAAAGCACAAACTGAAAAGCCCCTACGTGCAGTGCCATTATTTTGGCATAGACTCAAACTCTTTGTTCAATGAGTCCTGCTAATACCCTGACCCCCCCAAGATTAGAATTTTTGCAAAGAAATTATACACTTTAAAAAGAGAAAGCCAAATGTTAGAAAGTTTGGAAGTGAACCCTTACAGGATCCGTTGAGGTCTTTACTGCTCCATCATTCATTGCTCTCCCTGAGTTCCATTGAATACTGTCCTCAGAGTATTCAATAGATACTCAGAGGGGTACTTCTAGTGCTTAGGGAACAATTTGGTTTCCATGCCCATATTCAGGTGCTGTCCCACACTGAAGTTGCCAGTAAAAGTGCCGTTTGTGATGACAGTTTCTCTCCAATAAGAATGAAGCCAAATTCACCAAAATTGTTTCAGATAGGCCTCAACAAGCAATGACTTGTTTTGTCAAAAGGCAATTGACCTGAACTAAATTAGATGATCCATTAGTCTAAAAATGAATGGTGCCATATCCTGTTACCAAATCTGTAAACCACGGAGCCCTCTAATTTATTTTGCTTTCTGTTCTTTACCAAGGCATATTATGGCTCCTTTGTGGTGAAAGATTCTTCAGGAACATGAACTACATTCATGTTACCACTAGTCAGCTAACCCATAGGGGTATCACTAGTTGTAGTTTCCTTTTTGCATGTTTCCTTTGTAAGATGTTTGGAAGGAATGCAGCTGAAACTTTACACTTTCTCATTGCAGCCAATTCTTCACGAACCATCCTGGATGCGAATGACGAATTTAAGTCCATGTCGGGGACAATACAGTTGGGACGAAAGCTCATTACAAAATATAACCGCAGGGAACTGACAGATAAGCTACTCATTTTTCTCGCTCTGGCCTTATTTTTGGCCACTGTGCTCTACATCCTGAAAAAGAGACTTTTTCCATTTTTGTAAAATTCCAAAGTATGTCGACTACCAAATATGAAAGACCAGAAAAGAAGATGGGGTAATTATAATGAGGTTCAGCGTAACTGGGATCTAATGCTGTTCTAGCTGAAAGAGGGTTAAAGCAGACCCGTCTTTATATTGTATAAATGGAGTACAATATCTGGCTAAGCAAACATGCTTGCACAGGTAGGTGCAGGAGCAGAAAGAATGAGGTGGACAGAAGTAACATGCATTTTTCTGCTGTGTTAGGGAAACAGACAAGCACTTGGTGATCCAGACACTCCCAGACAGATGCCAGTCTTAATCTTCAACCCCTCTCCCATCTCAGCATGAAATAACCTGTTACCTAACAACCTGATCAAAGGGTGACTTATGAGCTATATGTAAGGTGTTGAGAATTAAGCTGAGGATTGTGAGGAGAGAAAAGAAGACGGAAGCAAATAAACAAAAACTCAAACTTAGATACATTCCTTTAATAAACTATTTATTGTATGTGTATAAATTGAGTCTTATTTAAAAGGAGAAATTACACCTGGATTGAAGAAAACAGTGTACATACAATATGCATCTTACTTTAAAATTGACTCTGCCTTTGACTTACAAAGATAGTTACTACAGGAGTGGAATGAAATAAGTGGTTTTAGAATGAAAACTGTTATGTCACCATTTCACAAAGTGTGTTCCAAAATTCAGACCTGTAGTATGGGAAATAAACCTTGTGCTTTCTTGAGGCCAAAGTTACTCTGTTTCTTTGAGAATGTAGTTCAGATACTTGCTGTGGTTTCATTTCAGGTCTGCACTTGGAGGGCTTCAGTTGATATTTGGGTAGAAAGGCCCATTGCCTTGATTCAGCACAGCTTTGTGATGCTGACATTTCCTCATTGCTGGATGGAAAAATTCCTGCTAAGCTGTTGCTATAAGAGGCACAGGAATGTATTACGTATTAGCAATTCCTAAGGAATACTGTGGAGTTACAAACAGGAGAGTTCAGTGGAGGATACAAAAAGAACTTAGGGAAAAAAAGCATTTCCTAACATGAACCCTAAAGACCACTCACAGTAGATCTTTGGTCATCATTGCATCTCTTGAAATTTAAAAAATAATTTTGTATTGATCAGAAAACCCAAGTACAAACAAAAGCCTCTATTATAGCTCTTACGGGTGCAATATTTTATTAAAAGCACATTGTTAAGGAAATTTTTCTGTAGTCTTTTGTCTTAGTTTCCCTTTATACATTTCCTCTTTACATCTTCAGAGTGCTGCCAACTTGTACATTTGAAAATGTTTCTTCCTCCTACATTTTGACCTTTTTCGATGGGCAAACTTGAGTTGCCTTACCCTGGGCTGTGTTTTGAATGGAGTTGAAATAAACCTGCCTGTTTGGTTTGTCAACACTATATACAGTACTCTTGTGTATCACCTTCCTATACCAAAAGAATTGTGAGCTGCATCTTCAACTGATGTCAGTGTAGGTCTAGGGGAATATTTAACTGCTGCCTCAGGAAACCCCTGAAATGCTGTTTTTTGGGTGGGAGGTGTATAAAACTGGTGGCTATTTAGCAGTTACGTTAAATAAAAACCAAGGCCATCCTAGATCGAATCTAGATTCCAGATAAATTTCTGGGTATTGCTACACATACTGGGAGAGTCATGCTGTGGCGATCAATCCCCCAAGGGTCGGTTTAATGGGACCCACTACTAAATTAACTCCCCAGACATGCTCTCATCAATTGGTACTCCACCAGAATGAGAAACAAGAGTATAGACTCACAGCAACTCAGTGTGTGGTACGTCAATTCCAGCTACATTATTCACATAACTGGAGTTGTATACATTAGGTTGATCTTGCCCCTTAGTGTATCCCTGCCCTCCGTATATTAATGGATGACAGTTATTGGGCTAAATTCAGCATGCCATCCCTTTAAATGTTAGGTTCCATTTGGGAAACTTTGAAAGAGGAAGTGGCACTAATTCCTCAAGGTGGACCCATCTTTGTAAAATTCCCTTACCAATCTTACCAGCTGACATAATTCTCCTTCCTCCCCCCGCCCTTTTTTCCTAACCTGAGGCATGGGTTTGAGTTTGGCAAGAAATAGGGTGAAATGAGGGTGGACCAAAGTATATCCTGATTGAATCATCATCAACAACCATGGGCTCAGCACCCATTGGTGTCCGATGCCTCCCTCACTATTTCCTTCATCTTTCCCTGTCCAGTGTGGAGTGGCTTAGTGTCTGTAGACTAGCTCCACATCAGTCTACTATATCATCTACCCATTCTCTGTGAGGTCTGCCTCTCCTATTTGGACCATCCACTATGCCAAATACCAGGGTCTTAACTTTTCACTCATTCTTCATCCTGCAGATATGGCCGAATAGCTGTAACTTCCGTAGTATAACCTTCTGCAGTAGGTTCCTCTCGAACGCCAATATCCTTCTCTTTGAATCTTTCGTTAGCACCTATGTCTCACATCTGTACAACATGCTGCTAAAACACGTTTTCAAGAGCTCAGCTTCGTTCCTAAGCTAATCGCTTTACTTTTCCAGATCTTATCCCTCGCCTTCAAACTCGCTCTTGCTTTTGCTATTCTAGTCACTATTTCCTTTCTACAGTCTAGATCATATGTCAAGTTGCTCCCCAAATATGTGAACTTCTCTACATTTTCTAGTTCGATCTCATCTACACTGATCTTCCTTCCAATTTCCTTATCTCCAAATAACATTGCCTTTGTTTTACTGATATTCATAATCAGTCCATACCACTTCCCTTCCTCATGTAGCACCTGCACCATTCTCGCTAACTTCTCTTCATCTTCCTCGATGATAACTATATCCCTTCTACCTCTTCATTGATCTTGTCCATCGCTCTTTCTAGGTATGTGATGAAGATACTCAGCGATATCGGATCTCCTTGTCTCGTACCTCTACTTGTTCTAAACCAACATCCCAACTCTCCACACAGTCTCACCGCTGCCTCCGCATTATCATTGATATCCTTCTACAACCATATCAGTCTGCTATCCACTCCGTAAGACTCCAACACTGCCCAAGTCACTTTCTGATCTATACTGTCAAATGCCTTCTGAAAATTGACGAAGCAATTGTAGATGTTCTTTCGCCAAGCTTTCTCCGCTATCAGTCTTAGTGCCAATATCTGCTATATGGTACTTCTATCTTTCCTAAATCCCACTTGCTCATCCACTAGATGTTCTTCTATCTGCAATCTCAATCTCTCCATCAGTATCATCAGCAGCACCTTGCCTAGATGACTCGTTAAGGCAGTAATTCTATAGTTCTTGCACTCCAACATGCTTCCTTTCTTGTGTATTGTCACTAGCACAGATCTTTTCCATTCCTTAGGTGCCTTGCCTTCTTTCCACACTATATTACATAGTTGATGTATTTCCTGAATCATACTTTCTCTGCCGTATTTGATCATCTCTCCCATGATCTTATAATTTCCAGGGCTCTTGTTGTTCTTTAATCGTTTCACTGCTCTTTCTGCTTCCTCCTTCCTCCTCTAGAATATCGGTCTCGCTCTTGATGCTTGGTGGTGATATCCCTTTCAATTTTTCAGTCAGTCTCTGAGACACTTGGATCCAACTGTGCTTTGTACAGATTGGTACAATATCTCATCCATCACTGCACAACCTTCTCCTTTTTCATGAGCACCTTATCATTCTTGAAACAAAATACAGGACTATGTAGCACTTTAAAGACTAACAAGATGGTTTATTAGCTGATGAGCTTTCGTGGGCCAGACCCACTTCCTTTTGATCTGAGGAAATGGGTCTGGCCCACGAAAGCTCATCATCTAATAAACCATCTTGTTAGTCTTTAAAGTGCTACATAGTCCCGTATTTTGTTTCAGCTACACCAGACTAACACTGCTACATTTCTATCATTATCATCATTCTTGTCTTTGATTGCCATCTACTTTAGCTGCCACTTCCTATTAATATTCCTAATCATCTTATACATCTCCCTGATCCTACACTCGCCGTAATACCTCTCTATATCTTCACACTGCTCTTCTAACCATTTCTCCTTATCCATTCTGACCGCTTTCCTTACCTTGTTGCATTTCACTCTGTATTGCTGTTCCGCCCTCTCTGAGACATCCCTTCTGATCTTCAGTACTCTTTTCTCTTGGACCAACTTCAATGTCTCCTGCATAATCCACTTCTTATTGATCTTCTCTTCTTCCAGAACCGTCTGCTCAATTGCCTCTTTTATCACCGTAGCTATCCCTTTTCTCTTCTCTGTGCCCGCCTTCCTGATCTCTTCGAGCACTGCTCTGTATGCATTCCCTATTTCTTCCTTGTCTAGCCTCACCACATCTCTTCATTTCTTAAACTGTGTCTTATACTTTCTCTTAAGTTTCATCTTGATGTTCGCAATCACTACACTGTGGTCTGAGTCCATATCCACTCCTTGTAAAGTTCAGCACTGTTGTACTGATGTTACCTATTTTCTTCTTATCAAGATCATATCTATCTTATTCTTGAACTTCCCATCATTCGATCGCCATGTCCACTTCCTACAGTTCTTTTGTTGGAATCTCATGTTGCAGAACACCATCTCATGCTCCATAGCAAACTCTAGTAGTTTCTCACCTCGTTCATTTCTTTCTCCATATCCAAACCTTCCCATGACTTTCTCCCAACCTTCGTTATCTGTTCCAACCTTCACGTTCCAGTCTCCTCCAATGATCAACACATCTCTCTTTGGTATCTCCTCCAGCATCTTGGTCAAATCTTTATAGAATAGCTCGATCTCGTCCTCCATGCTGTCTGACGTGGGTGCATACACCTGAACGACTGAGATGTTGAACTGTTTCACTTCAAATCTTGCTACCATCATTCTCACACTCACCAGTTTGCATCCTAACAATGCTCCTCTAGCTGTTTCGCTTTGCTCCCTGACCAAATGACTTTGCAACCGCACATCTCTTTCGATGCCATCTAACAGATATCTGCCAGTCCAAGTATATCACATCGGTATCTCTCCATTTCCTTTTGAAGCAGCTCTAACTTTCCCGTTGCCCACAATGTTCGGACATTCCACATTCCGATTGATAGTATATGTGTTAGTTATAGTTTCCTTATGATTTAAGCCAACACCTAAACACAGCTGCCATGGTGAGCAGGTACTGCCAACATGGTATAGGAGCTAGAATCTTTCATCAGCTCCAAAACTAGAGGCCTCTGGGTGTTGGGAGTTGAAAGATGTGCTAGTCGATCATGGGGGAAAAAGAAGTAATAAATATGCCAGCTGGTCTCCTGTTACATCCAGTAGAGGGCAGTGGTGTGCACACATGTAAGGAGCCTTATGAGGGGACTGATGAAGCAGTTACTGTTTTTCACCCAGTCAAATCTTTTTTGTATCTTATCCGAGGCATTTATACTGCACTTACCTATCTAGTGTAGGGTTTTCTATATTGTCCCTCACTGGGGTAGTTGACTAAAAGCCTCCCAACCATAGCAGTACATCCTCAAATTTTAGAACAAAGTGATAGGAAGAATGTTCCATTCCTGAATAAAGGAGGAAAGTCTTCATTTTGACCATAATTAGATGTATTTGTTTTATGCAGTAAATAGTTAAAAGTCCTGTAAACTGACTTTAGGTATTTTATTAGAGGAGTTCTCAAGAGATGATTGAAGTTTGGGTTTTTTTGGGTAATAAAGGAAAAGCACGAACTATTGTATTCTGTATACAGAGACATAAAAATATACACCACCACAACTAAATGAAAGTGGTCTCTGTCCTTGATGCTGAAAAGCACTTCTTAAATATAGAATATCCTAATTGACCCTCTGTGCAGCAGATTTCAGGTCTTTGACATCTGAATTCGTAATGCAGTACTACTATCTTGTACATGTTTAAAGAAGTCAAGAGAATCCTCCCTTCCAGACAGCTAAGTTTCTGGACCAGCAGTAGCAGTTTTGCTTTATTGATTTGACTTGTCATGGGGAAAATGGTCTTGTCTTCTAGAAACACAGTGCCTGCAGGTGGTCAAACATTGCAGCTGATTCAATGTTTCCTCCCTAATGTGAGAGCTTATAAAAATAGATCTCTCTTAATCTACGAGATAGTAGAATGCTGAGCAGACAGTAGAGCCATGCTGTAAGTAATGATGGAGTGAAACTGTCCCTGCAGGAAGTTTGTGGTTTATCTGCTTTGCCCTCTCAGTTCAGAAGATAAATGTGTCTTAAAAAAGAAATGGCCTCTATAGGGCACGGTGGGATTCAACAACTTTTGTTTTATAAGAAGTTCATACTTTGTTTATGGAGATTGAAAATGTAGCAATTTAGTAAAAATCCATTGTTAAATGCTCCTTTTCCTGTTTCTCTGCTGGCTTTATGTTTTGATATTACTGAGTTACAGGTCCTAGAAATAGGCATGTTAGAATTAGGGATGTTAACAAATATATATATATTTTTTGCAAATATGTAACCACAGAAGAGTTGGGTTTTCTTTTAGCAGTTACAAGTTTACATGTACGGGGACAGATGGGAGCAGCAGTGCTGGGGGTAGGCAGCTCCGTGACAGCTGGTATGTGCAGGGAGCTGGCTTGAAAGCCGGCTTCCTGCATGTAGCAGCTCCCGCCTGCCCCCAACCCACTGCTGCCTCTGTGAGAAGCAGCGGGGCAGGGGCAAGGCGGCTCCATGTGAGCCAGAATGCGTGGAGAGCTAGCTTTTATCAGCACCAGCTACCGTGCCCCTCCCCCCCCCACTTGCTGCCTCTGATACAGAGGCAGTAAGCATGTGTGCATGCGTGTAACTGTTAGGATTAACTGATGAACCCGGGTTTATCAGTTAATCGTGTAAATGAGTACACGCTAACATCCCTAGTTAGAATATCTTAGGACCAACAAGAAAAAAAAAGACGACTAACTGCAGATATGAGGCCTTTCTGTGACAGTAACTTTCATTTAAAATATTGCTAGTCTTTTTTACTCTGCCTCCCCTCTGTAAATCAGTATTAGATTTGTAATCCCCAGAATTGGGGATTTATGCTATACTATTCAAAATGGTCATGCAGCAGCCATAAACTACTTCTTGCCTGGCCCCTGCCCCACTGCTTCTCACAGAGGCAGAAGTGGGTTGGGGGCAGGCGGGAGCTGCTACATGCAGGAAGCCGGCTTTCAAGCCAGCTCCCTGCACATAACAGCTCTCAGGAGCTGCCTACCCCCCGCACTGCTGCTCCCATCTGCCCCCCTACATGTAAACTTGTAACTGCTAAAAAAAAATCTTTGAGACAGAGAGAAAGCGAGCATGGCCCAAGTCGTCTCCCATTGTGCTGCTCCCTCATTGCTTAAGTGTTCCTAACAAGACACTGAAGCCAATTAACATAAACAAAAAGCAAACAGAACACTCTATAGTTTAACCGCTCCTATAGTGCTGGCAATGGAGACCAATCTATCCAAAGCATTATCTTTCCTCAGTATAACAGGATGTCTTGTGATTGGACTGAAGGGCCTGGGAATAAACCAGCCTCTATTACAAGATGAGCCTCCTCTGAGAGGACTCAAGAGATTCCAAATGAAAAGGCAGCAGGTAGACTGAAGGAAAGGGTGTGGCTGAGAGTAGGTTATTGAGGCTGCCAGAGGTCAGATGCTCAGGAAACAGACACGTGAGGAGATACAACTAGCAAGTTTGGCTCTTGCGGAAACCTTGAACTGTGACCATAGTTGACGTGGGGAATGTGAGGGGTCATGTGTCTCCTAGATTTTAGTTGCTGAAGCTGGATGCCCCTCTCTCTGTTCCCCTTTCCCTGCATGTCACAGGTGGCGTAGGCTCTGACTGACTCAGCTCTGGGGAAGAGAGCTGGAAACCCCCCATTAAGGGGAGAGACCCTGAGCTGGGGTTGGGATCTAGAGAGTCCAGTGTGCACCTGAGGGCTAAAAACATTAGCGCCTAGGTGGGAATGTTTTAATTTTCCTTTGAGCTGCATGAAATGAGACCTTAAAGAGACCTGAAAAGGAGAAAATGGGTCAGGTACTGCAGAGGTACCCTTGGCCATGAGGGGTGCTTGGGAGACAAACAGTATATTTAGTCTCCCAAGCCTTTTTTTATGCACAGCTGTGTAAGAGCAGGGGAAACTGAGTTGAGATTAAACCCTTGTTCCTGAGGGGCCTGATGCCACTTACAGCCTTTCAGTGCATTGATTTATATCCGTGTTTCTTAAACTTTTTAAGACCGAGGAACACCAAACAATATTTTTTTTATGTGGAACACCAAGGGTTGAGCAAAAAGAAAAAAAGAGCATTGCCCTTTTAAGGGTGGCCATTTTTCTGTTCTCTGCGGCACACCAGCGTGCCATGGAACACACTTTAAGAAACACGGATTTATATTGTGCTACCTGTGAGATCAATCCTGAATAGATGGGTAAGGAGATGATTTCTAGCCTGAAAAGAGAGAGGTGACGAGATATAAACTAGATTGAGACCATAGAGACCATGGGTGGTGGGTGAACATATGGAAGGCAAGTCCCCTTGCCCACTCCTTCCCCCACAGAGCCGTGCCTCTCCCCTTGAGGCAGGCTTCTAATCCCCTCTTCCCCTGCCATTTCAGGGTCAGTCTTTCATGTGAGCCACCCTAGCCCCAGAGCACCAAAAGGGCAGGTGGCATGTGGCCCCAGCCTCCATGGCCTTGGAGCATGGGAAAGGGGGGGAAGCACACAACCCCAGCCTCCCCAGCCTTTTGTTCCCTCTCAGATATATGCTTGCAACGGCTCCACTGTTGTTCTGCCTCTGAGGTACATAGACACAGACAGCTGTAGTTAATTAATGCAGCTCCTGTACTTGCAGTCACTCCTCAAGGAAACCCTGTGGCCAACATGGCATGGCTTCTGTTCAGAGTTTGTTATGCTGTCCAGTGCTTTGAGTGGTAGCTTTTATTGTTTCACCTTCCTCAACTCAAAGTGGTACTTAATTGCTTGCTCCTCCTTTTAGCCTGAATTAAGGTGCTTCGTACACCCATTGACCCCACCCAGGTCTGTGACTAGAGGAAACTTAATACCATTCCGCATAACTACATATATAAAATTATAATAGTTTGTAAGGTGTTTTGGAATCCTTTCAATTGAAAGATGCTACATGCATGTGAAATACTATGCTTAGAAGCTTAGCAGCATACCTATAAGAATAGAAGGAGCTGTTCTGCTCATGTAGTTCCAGGGCTGCATGATCCACACCAGTTATCTTGTCGGCTTCTGGCTACAGTTCATAAGTCTACTTCTGGCTAAGACTTCATAAGTTTTTGGGGAAGGGAGGGGGTCTCAGTAGGTATGTACAGCATTTAGCACAACTGGGCCCACTAGTTTGGGGACTTTCAGTGCTATAATAATATTTAATAACAGGTTTAGGAAACAGGGTAACATTTGTGTAACCATCAAGGCAGTATCTTAGCTGGTGTTTCAAATTGTAACAGACTTCAGGTAGCATTCAGTATCCCGATCAAGTGGGTTTAATTTTAATCTTTTTTCTGTGCTAAAAGAGGATGGACTAATAAGGAAGACTGGAAGAAGAGAAGATGCCAAGAATTTGCATATCTATGACCTAGACAGAAACAATGAGAAATATAAATGCCACAAATATGTTGTCAATAGTTGTGATTATATTTCAGAGCTACCACTTTCTTAAAAGAGATTCCCAGGCAGAGAAGAAACAGAAAAGAGGAGCTGCAGATGGAAAATTCACTTTTGCTTTTCAATTGTTTACAATTCTAATCCTATGTCATAGATTGACATAGATTATGTCTAATCCTATGCTAGAGGTAGAAAAGACCTTGTATGGCCTTTCTATTTCATCCTCTCCAGGGGACAGTAGAGGATTATTTTATACAGTGAGTTCAATTATCTGCAGGGATGGGCCTTTTTTCCCATCCCACTTTCTGTATGATCAACTCCAG
Source organism: Pelodiscus sinensis (assembly GCF_052426305.1). NCBI lineage: Eukaryota > Metazoa > Chordata > Testudines > Trionychidae > Pelodiscus > Pelodiscus sinensis. The sequence continues at coordinate 24,149,245 of NC_143067.1, read as the reverse complement.
CAGAGTATGTGGTTGATAGGGAGTCAGGAAATGCAGATGAGAACTAGTCTATTTGCCCAAAAACGGGTTAAGGACCTATATCCTTACACCAAAGGGTAATTTTCTTATAGTTCTACTTCAGGTTTTGAGAGAACACTGTGATGTTAAAAGGAAACGACCTGCCATGGTGGCTGGCTGATGTCAAGCAAGGAGGACACACGTTCCATAAAATAACAGTTGGTCCTCTTCCAACATGCACTTTACAGGCTGTTCTAATGTACTCTCATCCAGCCACTGTCTATGACCAGAAATCAAATAATAGAACACTAGAACTAAAAGGGACTTCCAAAGATCATCAAGACCAGTCCCCTGCACTTACGGCAGGACCAAGCACCATCTAGATTAAGGGTGGGCAATAATTTTTGGTGGGGGCCACTCCAAGATTTTGGTAAGTGGTCAAGGGCTGCACTTTTCAGTGGAAGGAGTGCGGGGTCTAGGTTGGAGGTCAGGTGCACAGTGTAAGGGACTGGGGTGCAGGAGATAGTGTGGGGTTTGAGAGGGAGTTTGGGTAAAAGAGGGGGTTGTGACCTGGGGCAGAAGAATGGGGTGCAGGGTCTGGGAGGGTGCTTGGGTGCAGGAGAGGATTCTGGACTGGGGGAGGGAGTTGGGATGCAGGAGGGGCGGGGGGCTGGGAGGCTCTTACCTAAGCAGCTCCCGGCCAGTAGCTCTGCAGCACACACAAGGGAGGCTGGGCTCCCTGCCTGCTGCAGCCCCAGAGCATGGAAAATGCAGCCTGCTCCCTCCACCTAGCTCTCAACTCCGGGTGAGGGGGTGGGGGAAGAGGTTTGCACTGCCCCCTCATCTTCCAAGCCAATCTTTCAGCTCCTATTGGCTGGCTGTTTCCAGCCAATAGGAACTGAGAGATTGGCTGAGGGCAGTTCTTATTAGCTGGTTGTTTCTGGTCAATAGGAGCTGCAGATTGGGATGGGGGTAGGGGAGATCACACAAAGCGTCCCACTCCCTGCAAAGCAGAGAAACAGAGACTGCACTTTAAACTGCAGCAGCTGCGTGCCTGAGAGTCCCGTCAGGGTGGTCCATGGGCTGGATCCGGTGGCTTGGTGGGCTGGAAAGACCGCTAGTTCATCTAGCCTGGTGTCTTGTCTTTCTGCTCATGTTCATTATCAGCTCCCAAATGTCTAGTAGGATTTTCATTAGGGCTGTGTCCAGACTCAGGGTTTTTTTTTAAAAAAGTTGCCTTTTTTCGAAAAAACTTCACCTGCGTCTAGACTGCAGCTGCGTTCTTTCGAAATTAAATTGAAAGAACGTGGCTTTTCTTTCGATGGCGGTAAACCTAATTCCACGAGGAAGAACGGCTTTTTTCGAAAGTGCTCTTTCGAAAAAAGGCGTTCTTGAAAGCAAACAGGGCTTTTTAGAAAGAGAGCATCCAGACTCACTTGCTGTTTTCTTTCGAAAAAGCGGCTTGCTTTTTCGAAAGTTCCGCGTGCAGTCTAGATGCTCTCTTTCGAAAGAGGCTTGCAGTCTAGACATAGCCCAAGAGACCATCTCCATCAATTCCCATTTTTGGGAAGCCAAACCTGAGTTTTAGAAGCTCAGATGGATGTTAAATGTGAAAGATGTAGTTCAGCTGTTCCAGGCCAGTCATTAGGGAAGTTATGAATTTAGCAATGACCTTCATTTCATCACAATAACTCTTCAGATTGTTTATGAGAAAATGCATTCTAGCTAGAGATTTTGAAACTGCTGAATCAGCTGCTGCTCTGGAGCTCATGCATATGTCTATGATGAATGAATTATCAGGAACAATGGAGATTTATAGCAGACTAATTAGCAAAGCAGAAAGGCAGTCTGTTAAATCCTTTAGGCTTTCAGTTTCTTATTTGCTTTTTGGAACCATCATCAGCTCATTTTCTTAGATACTAGATCAGAACTCATCATCACTTTAAAAAGCCACTTTGATATTGGTTTAAACTGCTATACAGAGTGTTTACAATATTATGTATAAGCCCCAGTGATCTCATATAAAAAAAACTTGTTTCTAGCCCTTAGAGTTGTAGCTAAACCTTTATAATGAACCCCTTAGAGTTGTAGCTAAACCTTTATAATGAACAATAAAGGTTCAAAAACCAGATGGGAAATAAAAAGAAGCAAAAATGTATTATTTTTACAGTGTCATGATTTTAAGTCAATGTTGAGGGATCCTAACTTGTGATTTTGAATACTCAGTAATGCAAAATTTTTTGGGGGGGAATGGGTTCACCACTGGCTATTTGCCAGGATGATCAGGTATGCAATTGCATGTTCTGGGTGTCCCTAGCATCTGTTGCTAGAAGCTGGGAATAGGTGAATCACTTGATGATGACTTGTTCTGTTCATTCCCTCTGAAGCACCTGGTATTGGCCACTGTTGGAAGACAGGATACTGGGCTAGATGGTCATTTGGTCTGACCCAGTAGAATCATTCCTATGCTCTTATGTTTACACTGAGTTGCAGCTCAGTCTGTGAGTACTGTACTCCATTTACATAATGGCTACGTCTACACTGGCCTCTTTTCCGGAAGGGGCATGTAAATTTCACTAGTCGTCGTAGGGAAATGCGCGGGGGATTTAAATATCCCCCGCGGCATTTAAATAAAAATGTCCGCCGCTTTTTTCCGGCTTTTAAAAAAGCCGGAAAAGAGCGTCTAGACTGGCCCCGATCCTCCGGAAAAAGTGCCCTTTTCCGGAGGCTCTTATTCTTACTTTGAAGTAAGAATAAGAGCCTCCGGAAAAGGGCACTTTTTCCGGAGGATCGGGGCCAGTCTAGACGCTCTTTTCCGGCTTTTTTAAAAGCCGGAAAAAAGCGGCGGACATTTTTATTTAAATGCCGCGGGGGATATTTAAATCCCCCGCGCATTTCCCTACGACGACTAGTGAAATTTACATGCCCCTTCCGGAAAAGGGGCCAGTGTAGACGTAGCCATATAAAGTGATGTTCAATAATAATTTTAGCTGAGGTTTCATGAAGAATAATCTTGCTCAAGGGCCTCTCTCCATGATTACGTGATTTTCTCCATAATTAAGTCTGTTGCAATTTCTGTCTTCCACTCAGGCATCCTTTTATTTTTAAACACACAATGTGAAACTGATCAGATATTATTGTTGAACTTACTTTTCTACTGAAACATCAGAACCAACTTGCATATCTCTAGCTTTTAGGCTGCCTGCTAGGGTCACAGGCTGTGGTGTTGTGATGAGAATCATTTTGCTCTGCATTTGGTGTCAGTTTCTGCATGAAAGGAAAATGCCACTCGGCTGTTCTGAGCCTTGGCTGGTGATAATGCTGCATGTGTCCCTCTGTTCCTTTGATAAGCGCCCAAAGGGCAAGCATAGAGAACGTCTCCTCAGGGATCAGTACACACCAGGCCCTATAGATAGAACCACATATATATAGAACAACATGAAAGCTTTTCACTTTCTTCTTTTCAACAGCATCATGGTTAAATATCACATTCAGTGACGCTTTTTAATCTGACCCAGAGGTCTGGTCTTTCTGTATCCACAAGTCCTCCAGTAAACATTATCCTAAATTAGGAGAGGGGGAGAGGATGCATATTTGAAAATGATATTGACATACACTGCAAATGCACTTGTTTTGTAAACTTGGTAAATGTACTTGTCAAGAGACAGTTGGGCTACGTCTAGACTGGCATGATTTTCCAGAAATGCTTTTAATGGAAAAGTTAAAAGCATTTGCGGAACAGAGCGTCTAGATTGGCACGGATGCTTTTCCGCAAAAGCACTTTTTGCGGAAAAGAGTCTGTGGCCAATCTAGACGCGCTTTTCTGCAAAAAAGCTCCGATCGCCATTTTCGCGATCAGGGCTTTTTTGCGGAAAACAAATCTCAGCTGTCTACACTGGCCCTTTTGCGCAAAAGATTTTTGCCTGAACGGGAGCTGCATAGTATTTCCACAAGAAGCACTGATTTCTTACAGTAGGAAGTCAGTGCTTTTGCGGAAATTCAAGCGGCCAGTGTCGACAGCTGGCAAGTTTTTCCGGAAAAGCGGCTGATTTTCCGGAAAAACTGGCCAGTCTAGACACAGCCCTGTAGAAGGATTTCTCTTTATCTTCAAAATGCAGTTTCTGCTAGGACTGTTGTCCTTTAAAAGACATCACAAAAGGTAGAAAATAAGCAACTAGCCTTTACTTCTATCTGTCTAGATATTTATAAAGACACTAGTCTCTGTGGTATGTAGGTGCTAATATTAGTGCAAGGTCATCCACAGTTAGCACAATCAGATCATTGAGCAATGCTTCTAAGAAAGGTGAAGGACATCATCATGAATCTGGTCTCTTGTACAGTATTGCACATTTTGTTTTGGAAAAAGGGAGAATGTTTTCCCAACCGTTGTTCCTTGAAGCTCTTTTTTTTTTTTGTCTTAGGATGTATAAGTACAAATGCTGTTAAGGGTCATAATGTTGTTATGCTTTTTAAAACTAAAGCCATAACATTTGAAAACACCGGGAGAGAAAATATGGACAGCTAAGTCTTGGCTTCTCCAGGCATTCATTGGGTAAGTTATTTCTGCCACCAGTCTGCTTGCTTGTTAACAAGAAATTTAAAAAAAATTAAAAGGGATGACAACACTTCATTTCTCTTTTCCCTTTGTTTAAAATACCTCTTGTCAGAGTTACCAATTCCTGGGGCTCTCTGGGGCAATTCCTGCACTTAGGCCTTGGTCTTACAAAAACTGACACCCTTGTTTAACGTGAAGCCTACACGGGTGAACATTTAACTCAATGGGACCATGCACACACTTAAAGTAAAGTATTGGGAATTTATACTCCCTCAGTACATGGAACTTCATTATCTTTAATATGCATAGAAGGATAGTCGGCACTGAATTTGGACCTCTGTATTTAAACAAAGTTTTAACACCCCCCTCCCCAACACCAATCTTCTCTTCCTATTCAGATATTTTCACTGTGAGATCCTGAAGAAGATTATGCAGAGATTTAAAATGCTAATAGCTAAAACAATAAGCAGAAAATCCCCAGCCAAATAAATGTTTAACTCTTGACTAATGTTTAGCTTCTGCGGCTGCAGAGACCAGGAAGGCAGTGGCGAAGTTATTTGTTGTGGATTAAAGCCAACATATACTAACAGTCCTTTTTAGAGTGGCCTATAAAACTTAGTCTCAAGACCAATAACCAGGCTATTTATTGTTCATTGAAATATCTGAATCCATTTCTTCCTATGAGACATCTTGTCCATGGCTTAGAGAGGAAGAAAGTTCCTCTGAGTAAATAAAGCTGCTTTATATTCACACAGTCCCATGACCCCTCATAGCTACAGTAGCTGCACGATGCCCTATCTGCCTGCTGGGCAGTTTAGTCCGTTAGGTAACATACATAAGGAAAATTTATGATTAGATTTGAGATCAATTCCTTTTAACCCTGCAGAATGATGGCATCGTATGAAAATTACATCAGGGATTAATTCACACGAGAGAAACATCCTTGGTAATTATTAAAATACATCAAGTGGATCCTGATATTTCACTTATCAGCAGGAGATTATCTGTCTTAATGTTAAGTGTTATTGTCATTATACAAATGTTGCCATTGCCAAACTGCTGTCAGCCATTGTCTGTCTATTCATTTATATATGAATATGTCAGTATACAATTACTAATAATACTTAGCACTTTTCATCTGTAGCTCGCAATATATTGACACAGGAAATTGAAACACAGAGTGCTGAAGTGACTCACTGACAGCGCACTTCAGGTCAGAGAAAATTAGAACTCCTGCATCTTGACTCATCGTCCTCCCTCTAATATGCCTCTGATGCTTATGAAAGATTATCTATTGCTGCTTCTGGCTGTTCTGATGTCCACTATGATGCAGGGGTTGGGGGTTGAGTATGTTGTACAGGTGCATATTAGGCAATGAGAAATATTTTGGTTTGATTACACATGTTCTTATGTTTTTCCCTCCGATGTGCAGCAACTTAAATACAGTAGTTTCCATTCTTCCCAGGCAACTCTAACCATTCACCAGATTTAGACTCGTCAAGTGGGATATTTGTATTGAGTTTTTATGTTGCGTGTATTTATTGGACAGATGATGTTCTTAGCATAGAAACCAGTAGGTGGCACTGCAAAATAAAGTTCCAAACAATCCCACAAGACATTAATACTTGACTTTAATGCTTGTCTCAGCCCATCAGAACAAAAAAGACTTGTTGGGATCTCCAAATTCCTGAATTAACATAGTGCATAGAGAAAGTACAAACATACACACATAATAAAGGACTATATTTTTATTAAACGTCCTCTAATGTTGTGTCCTTAGTTAATTGCAAAGCTGTTAATGGTAGGTGCATAAGTAACTATTCAGGAATTAGCTGTGTAAGGCCCCAATTCAACAAGGTGTTCTCAGACACCTCATATGCTCAAATACCTGTCATTTTAGCTGACAGGACACTGTGATTATAGTTGACTGCAGACACTAAATTAAAGGCAAAGTTAAGGCCTATTACATATAAATGATTAGGCTTCATGCTTTCATTCTGACATCTCATTAGTATAAATGAAATATACTGCACTGATTAATTTATTGAACAGAATTCCTATAACAAGTCGTCTTTCTCTGAGAATTGTCCATGTGGAAAGCCTCTGTTTACAGGAAGATAGTTTGATTTGGTTTGTAAACAGCGTATAGTCAAACTGATATATTCCTGTCTCACATCAGTTTTCAAATCTATTTTAGTTTCCGACGTGTATATTTGTATATAGCATCAGACTTATTCCCTGTCAGATACTTATACTTAAGGGATTTATTTTATTTCTCATTTCATTTTTATTTCTGATTTTGATTTGACTTGATCTACAAAGAAATTTGCACATTTTCAAGGCAGACTGCCCCAGTGAACTCCGTCATAAGTCGAGATAATAATGGGATTCAATGTTATGTGGAACAAAATGTTCAAAAGTAGTCACTTATCTTATGGGCCTAGGGATACTGATTTTCAGAAGTACCTGCCACCCATTGCTCCAGCGTGCAATTGTGATGCTCAATAACTAGTGACAATCAGGCTGGAATTAGGGGTGCCAGAGGTGCTGCTGCATTCCCAGGCTCAAAATATTTCTATCATATACAGGGTTTAGAGTTTGGTTTAATGCCTCTCAGCAGACAGCAGGCACATGCCCATAAAAACTGTTTCAGCCCTGATTAGGCTCAATGTATCTCATCCTGGGCACTCAGTCTCCTTGGATACTTTTGAAAAAAATAGTCTAAGTGGGGAGGCAGGAGGATAGGGTCTCAAGACATAGATTCCATTCCTGGCTCTGCCATTGACTTTCTTTATGACCTTGAGCAACAATTTCCCCATCTGGAAAAGAGTTTTGTTCATTACAAAGAGAGTGGTAAGCTTACTGGGCTACTGTTAGTATGGTGTATCGGAGGAGGGGGGGGGACACCTTAAGGAACAAAGGTGAGGTATTTGTATTAAACAATACAAATTGTTAGTCAAAATAGCTCCCAGAGAGCATTAGCCTGAAGGTCCCTGGTTCAAGCCTGGATTTTGGCAGATGAGTTTTACTTACGAAGAGAGGCTGAGGGATTTGGGCTTATTTAGTCTACAGAAGAGAAGATTGAAGGGGGGATTTGATAGCAGCCTTCAACTACCTGAAGTGGGGAGGGGGGTCCAAAGAGGATGGAGACAGCCTGTTCTCCGTGGTGACAGATGACAGAACAAGGAGCAGTAGTCTCAAGTTGCAGTGGGGGAGGTGTAGATTGGATATTAGGAAAAACTCTTTCACTAGGAGGGTGGTGAAGCACTGGAATGGGCTACTTAGGGAGGGAGTGGAATCTCTGTTCCTAGAGGTTTTTAAGTTCTGGCGTGACAAAGCCCTGGCTGGGCTGATTTAGTTGGGATTGGTCCTGCTTCAACCAGGGGTTGGACTTGATGACCTCCTGAGGTCTCTTTCAACCCCATGATTCTATAATTCTGTGTATGGGGACAAATAGCTAGTCCCCTGAAGTTACACACTATGGCTGTGTCCAGACTCAGGGGTTTTTTCGAAAAAAGTAGCCTTTTTTCGAAAAAACTTCACCTGCGTCTAGACTGCAGCCACGTTCTTTCAAAATTAAATCGAAAGAATGCGGCTTTTCTTTCGACGGTGGTAAACCTAATTCCACGAGGAAGAACACCTTCTTTCGAAAGTGCTCTTTCGAAAGAAGGCGTTCTTGAAAGCAAACAGGCTTTTTAGAAAGAGAGCATCCAGACTCACTGGGTGCTTTCTTTCGAAAAAGCGGCTTGCTTTTTCGAAATTCCGCGTGCAGTCTAGACGCTCTCTTTCGAAAGAGGCTTGCAGTCTAGACATAGCCTGAGTTATGCTGAAAGAAACTGTTATTAGACTATGTTATTTTCTACTGGCAGGATTTTAATAACTTGCTGTTTTAATCTTCTTGTATGGTTTGTAATCCTGGTTTACAGGAAATAAAGTTGTGGCATCACCTGTTGCGCTACATTTGCTTGTCAGCACTTACTGTGGTAGTCACTTTATCTTATCTAGCAACTTTTATACCATCTGCAAGTAAGTTATATGGTATTTTCATCCCCTGAGGACTTATAGTGACTTTCCAGGGGCCTTTATCATCAGATCAATACACTTCTGACACCTATAGATCAACATAAACTTGACCTCTGGTCTCAACTGATCTATCACTAGACTGCTCCTTTTGAGGAGCATGGTTTGAGATGGAAGGAAGTAGTATTAGTGGCAGGGCATGTCAGATGGCCATTTCAAGGTCAAAAGTCAAAGAGATAAAACAAAAATGCATCTGTGTCACATTGGGCTATAATTCTATTATTGATTGGTGTGGCAGGTAGATTGGCCCAGGGAGGGGAAGCACTGCCCCTTGTGGGGAGAGAATTGGTCCCCTGGTGTGTTTTCAGGACTCCTTGGAATGGACTAATGATTTATCTCATTATCTCACCAGTGATTTACAGCACTATGCAACAGCTTCACCCCTTCAGGAGATCACCTGTTTTATGATGAAAAGCAAATCTAAACTTCTCTACTGTGTATTACTTGTGGGATGTGTGGTATTTTATTAAAATATAATATTTGGTAATGTTACAGCTGATGATGGCTCAAACTAAAAACTACATGAAACATTCTATACAGTAAAAGTCGATTCTGTATTCTATTTACTACTGTCAGTTGCTTAATAAGATATTTGCTTCTTTAAAAAGTTGCAGTTGCTTCTGCTGCCACTCTCTCCTTCCTCCTTCTCATGACAGATCCACTTTCTGTTCTTTCAAAATTTCTTTTTTCTCTGAATCAGACACTAAACCACATTTACCCATCCACCACCACAAATAAAAATAGGGTGTGCTCTAACATAGACCCTATGACTGGATTGCCCAGAGCTTTTCGTTTTGTTTATGTATGTAGATTGCCTGCACCTTGGAATAGGGCTGGTGTCTACATCTGTGTTTTGTGCACTCTCAAGCACACTGCTTGTATTTAACAGAGAATAATGAATATATTAATTCCTCAACTGAAGTTACCAAACTTTGCTTGTGTCATGACAATTAAGGTTGAGTTGCCCCAAAAGTAATGACTAATTCCAAGCCAGGATTAGAACTTTGAACTTTGCACCTTCACTGAATCCATGCTGAACCCTCACTGCCTCAGGATGGACTTTCAAAAACAATACCATGACAACATCAAAATCAGAAACAGAACACAAAGAAAGTGTATTCTGTACGAGCAGGTTTGTTTTTGAATGGAATGATTTTCAAAGTTTTCCACAGGACATCAGCCACTCCTTAAAAGTATTCCAAACTGAAAATGGGCTAGTCTCTGTTACAGGCAGATTTCTTTCATGAAGGGCTTTGTGCTGGTTATGTGATTCTTCCCACCTGATTCTGAACCTGTGCTGTTAAGTATTTTCATTCTCCTCTAGAGACCAAATGGTATTCTAGTAGTTTTGTTGATACAATGGCAAAGGAAATGGTCTCAAAGGAGACCTTTGATTTGAAAACATCTGACTGTCTAATGCATTCTTAAGAGGATGATGTTCTTCAACTGGCACACACTGAAATCTGCAAAGTTTCTGATATAATGCTTTTGAACATAAAAAGGAACAAGATGGTGTAAGTGGGAACTAATTGCTTGCATGGCCTCTCCTGCCCCAGACACCTGTACCTCAGCCTAAACTTGACTCCTGTTGTTTATGCTCTCTCAACATGCCACATTGATTTCTGGATGAAAGAATAGAGTAGAGCTAATGAGTTCCAACATCTTGATTTCAGCTGCAGTTTGGAACAGCTGTATACAGAACTAACCTGCTCAGAAAATGAAAGGAATGGCCATCTGGAGTTGGGGGGATGGGAGAGAGAACAGTTATGAAGCCTTTCCTTATACAATATACTTAAGATAGGCTTTCTGCCTTTCAGGATGATTCCTTGAAGGGCCAGCTAGCTAACTTTCCTGGGAAGATTCCTTAAACATATTGTTCTTGCTTCTGTAATAAGGACAGATTTTATTATTAGAAGCAAATGAATGTCAGATTTTAACAGCATAAATTTAACTCCCTTTTTGTTGTGAGTACTCACAGGAGATCTCCTCTTCAGCAAACAGCAAAATTGGTTTTCCATGCAGTACAAGCTAATTATAGTGAATCCATTTTTCCCAGAACAGCTTCACTCTTTGCAGAGTAATCACTATAGCTAAGATTTTAGATTGCTTGCTGGTGCAAAACTAAACGTGGGTCCTCTAATTTCTTTTGTCCATGGGCAGAATAAATTTTGTTATGTGCACCAAGGCATGTGCAGATGTGCACCATCAATAAAACATATGCTGCCTGCTGTGGACAGCTGTGGGTGTGCTCAGCTGGGTGCCTCCTAAATTTCTCCTGGGTGGCTGCCCAAACACTCAACTTACAGGGAACACTGGTTCTGAATTAAAGTTCTAGGTCCAAACTCCCATTGCTTTTGAAAAAGTTAGAGCTGGATCTAAACTTCACTTGCCAGGTCCACTTGCTCTCTTTGTATCATAGACTTTTAAGGCCAGAAGAGACCATTACAATAATTCTATCTGACTTCCTATTTATCACAGGCCAAGACATCTTTCCCCTTTCTGTTCTCTTTACACTTACCTGTTACCAAGGGACTTGTAATGTGACAATCCAGAGGCCAACTGGTCTGCATTGAGGATTTTCCCCATCATGACCTATATTTGATTCCAGGCCTAACCAGAAACTAAGCAAGATTGGTATGATGCCTTTTTCTCTCAGATTATCTTATGTATTGTGATGGGGTGGAGCATCCACACTCGCCCAACTTTAGTGTAAGTACATACAGAGCGTGAATGTGACCAAATCCAACTTACTGGATGTGGCTGGCAGCACCATCAAAGAAGTATCATCACCCAAGAAAGCCTAAAAGTGGCTCTGTGCGTGCACTCATGCTTGCATGTAAGGGGCAAATGTCTGCTCCCTGTTCTCCTTTTTTTCCACCTCACCAAAGGTTTGAATTCAAAACAGTTACTTGAGTGGGGGTCCTGTTACAGGTATGTAAAATAATAACAATGAGCTCTGAAATAGACATATATTCTCTCCTGAAACACTCAGCCCAGTGGGCTCAGGGGCTAATGCTTGGACTTCTGGGTTTTATTCCTTGGTCTCTCAGAGTATGTTGACACTGCATGGCTATTTTGGGATACCAGAGGTATTTTTCAAAATAACGGGCGCTCTATTTTGCCAACCTCGTTGCACGAGGGTTAAGGGATGGCTGGAAATAGCGTGTTGTTTTGAAATTAGGCTCTATGTAGATGCGCCAAATTTCAAAATAAGCTATTTCAAAATAGATCTGAACTAAGATATGCAAGTTGCATAACGCAAATTGCATGTCTTATTTCAAGGTTAGGGTGCTGTGTAGATGCATCCTCACAGAGTAGCCTTGGGCCGGTCCTTTAGGCTCTCTCTGGCTACGGGTACATCTACACAGCTACATTATTTTGAAATAACTAGCATTGTTTCAAAATAACTTAGTCTGCATCTACACAGCTGGCAGTTATTTTGAAATAATATTGAAATACTGTCAAGCTGAGGGACTTCTTACTCCGACTCCTGCAACCCTCATTGCACGAGGAGTAAGGGAAGTTGGAGGAAGAGTGCTCTATTTCGAAATACGTGCTGTGACGTAGCTCAATTTGCATAGCTTATTTCGGGCCCTGCTGTGTAGACGCACCTTAACTTTTCCCATCTGTAAAAGGGTGATAGTGATAGTACTTCTCTACCTTCCATGGATGCTTTGGTACTCAGTTCATTAATGTTTGTCTGGTGCTTTAAGATCCCATAGTTGGAGAAGGGCAGAATACTATTGTTTTCCATTTGGGTTTGAAATAGCTGCAGTTAAACTGTTCTATGTTTGGTGGACATGGCCATTGGGTATTATGCATGTGCAGCTGACCTTACAATGCTCTACAGATTGCTGCCTCGGAGGCTGATTTAAGTGTGTGTAATCTGGACATGAAATGCCAAAAGTCATCCATCATCCCCTGGTTTGACCTTGTAACACTGCCTGTCCTGTGCAAGGCCAGCGGTTAGAATGTAAGCTAATGAAGACAGCAGGACATGAAAAGGCTTTTCATTAGCTGATCAAAGGGTGGAAAATAGTGTTTTTATAGCCAGAATATTGAGACAAATAAGACCAAAAAAGTGATTCGGTTTGAAGAAGAAAAAGAGATAATTTGAAAACTAACCTAAATTGTCTCTGAAGTTTGTATCTTACAATGTGGTGTTTTTGTACTGTGGGCTGTTAAATAGTTGATATGTTACACCCAAGAAATGGTTACATTCCATTGCTGGATGAAGTAATCCTTGTGCATATATAGGGAGGCAGTTGTGCTTAGCAATTAGAGCTGGGAACTTCATCAGGAAACTTGAGCACTATTCCTGAGTGATTCTTTGTGTAACTTGAGGCTAGGCACTTAGGTCCAAAGCTTCAGAAGTGGACACTGATTTTGGAAGCCTCTTTTTTTGGATGGATAAATTAAGACATCTTAATTGAGACCTGCTTCTCTGAGGTTCTGAGCACCCACAGCTCCCCGCTGATTTCACTGAAAGCTGCATATGTGCATCTCAAGGCAGAATTTAGTCCTTAGATCATAAATCAGTGGTGTTGAGTACCTTGTGATCGTTTGATGAAAGGAGCTGTATAAATATGATTTTCAATTGTAGTAACTGCCCATTGGTGTTTTCAAAGGCACAATTAGGCAAAACAGTTTGCTTTTATGTGACTTTAAAAGCCTGTCTAAAGAAAAGGGACATGAAGGGTGGAGCTTAACTACTGAAGTCAACAGGACTTCTGTACAAGGAATGGCTGCAGGGTTGGACCTTTTATTTACTATTCTACCACTGACAATTTTTGTATATGTGTTCAGACTTGAAATTGTTGGAGCTTCTTCATACAGAGAAACTGGAAGAAGAGTGTCAAACATAGCTAGACAAATCCAAACAGATCTCAAAATCCTCTTTTTGCCCAACAGCCAGAAATAAATAAAATGAAAATAAAGCCTCCCCCAGAAGAATGTTATAGACTGGTGTCAGGATGTCTGCCTGCTTGTCTTCCACTGATTTTTCTCTTTGATCCATAATATATTCTAACCACTGTTGGTATGAGAATATTCTCTGCAGCCCCTCCCACTTGGAACATCTCCCTATATATTTTCACTTCATCAATTCTCCATCTTATTTCAAATCTCAGATGACATCTCAGCATCTCTTGTTGCTCTGTACCACTTCATTTTTCTCCTTTTCTTCTATCATATGATTGTCTGATGCTGTAAGCCTTCTGTCAGTGGATTGATTCTAACGGGAGTTCTGAGTGCAAAGGGCTTTCAGGATCGGGAGTTAATTTCAGAACTATTATTTATTTCCACAAACTATTTTGGGATCTTGTTTGTAAGAACGCCAATATAAAAAATAAAGCCCAGACCATGGAGTTACTCTTAGGCATAAACAGCCCCATTGATTTCAGTGGAATTAGCCATGTGCACAAAGTTAGATGTGGTGTACCTGTGTGCAAGTTCTGGGCCAAAGTGTGTGTGTGTAAGGCAAGCAGTTTCACAATGTGCCTACTAATCCACTGAACCCATGTCAGGAAGAATCAAGTCCTGCTATTGTCACTCACACAATTTGTGTCATTGACATAAATCAATCATCAGGACTATCATCATGAGCTTGGTGGTCACTTTCGGCTCTAAAGTTTTGTTAATAGTTTTACACTTTCTGGCAACTTATTTGACTGAAAGTTTTTGATAGCCTGTTTCTGAAATCTTCTTAATGACAGACTCACAGCCTGGCTGGTGCACGTTTGTATTCTGCAGCCTTCTCAGACTGCAAAGGGCACTCTGAAAGCTGCTGTTATCTCTTGCAGATAAAAAGCGATATATAAAATACTGGCCAGGAAGATGGGAGTTGAGGCCAATTTCTAGGAACTGGTACTGGATCTTATTCAAAGCTTATGCTGAAACATACAAAGGATAGTGCAATCTGTTTAGGAAACATCTGCTGTTCTAAAATAAACCATGGTATATTCTTGGGATAGAAGGTCTATACATTGTTTCTGAACATCAAACTTTAAAAATGTTATAAGTATTGTTAGTGGTTAAACTGAATAGTTGGAGCTAAGACAAAAAGCATTCAAATGTATTTTTAAATTCCATTTCTCTTAATAATTAATACTTAGCACTTACTGCACTTTTCATTCACAGCACTTTTCAAACATGGTTTCCTAGCCAGATTGAATTTGCTAGCATCTCCCTTTACCAGTCTATAGCTCCACCCAAGGAGCTAAAAGTTTCGCAAATAGTAATTCAACTTCACAAAATCCCTATGGGTATGTTTACACTGCAGGCTAAAGCTGAGTTAAGATACTCAGCTTCAACTACGTTAATTGCATAACTGAAGTCGAAGTAACTCGGCTTTTGGCGCTGTCTACACAGTAGGAAATTGAAGGAAGAACTCTCTTCCTTTGACACCCCTTACTCCTCATGAAATGAGGGTTACAGAAGTCAGAGTAAGAAACCCATTATTTTGAAATTATTTTGAAATAATGGGCTTGCTGTGTAGACGCATACTCTGTTGTTTCGAAATACCGTGAGTTATTTTGAAATAAACGTGCAGTGAAATAGCCTATGCGATTGACAGTGTTATCCCCATTTTAGAGGACGGGAACTGAGGCTCTGAGCACTGGAATGACTTGGGCCACACGGCATGATCCTGACCCCGACCACACTTAGGCATCTGTTTAACTTTACACTCAAGAGCAGTTCCATTCAGCTCAGTGGGACTTCTCAGATGTGTATAGGAGCTTTAGGGGGTAGCCGAGTTAGTCTGTTACAGAAAAAAACGACAAATGGTCTGGTAGCACTTTATAGACTAACAAAACATGTAGATGGTATCATGAGCTTTCGTGGGTAACTCTAGTCATCTGAAGAAGTGGGCTGTGCCCACGAAAGCTCATGATACCATCTACATGTTTTGTTAGTCTATAAAGTGCTACTAGACCATTTGTTGTTTTTTTCAGATGTGTATAGTTAAGTTTGTGAGTAAGTTTTACAGATGTCATGTGAACAAACTCCTGCACCCATATGGAGCTCCACTGAATTCTGTGAAGATACAAGGGTTTTCCCTCACTGATCCAGTTGCAGGCATGAGGGGACCTACACAGGTAGCAAAACTGGGAAAACTACCTCGATCTCCTGAATCCTAATCCTGTACTTTAGCCATTAGCCAAGGATGGTACCAAAAACTATTATTATTTTTAAGCAAGGGTGGCCTAATAGATATTTCTCACCTGGTCCAATTCGTCATTGGTTCAGAATGTAGAGCTGCTTTGTTTCTCTGAATTTTGATTCTTTTTCTGGACCTCCATAGCTATTCACTTCACTCTGTGTTCCAGAAATAGTTTTTTTTAAAATGGAGATTGCCTATCTCCTAGAACTAGAAGGGTCCTTGAAAGGTCATCAAGTCCAGTCCCCTGCCTTCACAGCAGGGCCAAGTACCATCCCTGACAAATTTTTGCCCCAAATCCCTAAATGGCCTTTGCAAGGATTAAACTTACAACCCTGGGTTTAGCAGGCCAATGATCAAACCACTAAGCTATCCCTCTCCTTTTAAAAGTTGATTTTACAAGTTTTACTGTGTCTAAGTTCAGGAACAACCAGCATAATTTCACTCCCACAAAGTTTTCAGTTGCAGAATCCCTCTCTTTTGTCATGACAAAGATGTGCTGGTGGCCACCATCAGGAAAAATAGCGTAAGATTTGCCTTACTAGACTAGACAATTGGTTCATCAAATCTAGCACACTGTCTCTGACAATGGCCAATAGTAGGCACACACCTGATTAGAGTGAGACCAGGAAAAACTGGCCAGCTGCAGGGGCATTCTTCTCTGAAAGTCAGCCAAAAATGTGCTGGCAATATCAGGGATATTTTAAAGGTGTCTGTTATGACGGGGGCAGATGGTTCTTAGGGCAACTGTCAGAATCAGGAGTATCAATTTAATCTATTTTACAGTTGGTACCTCTGTTTGTTAAAAAAAAATCCTTGTAATACTGATTGCATTTCATAGAATCATAGAATCATAGGACTGGAAGGGACCTCAAGAGGTCATCGAGTCCAGCCCCCCGCCCTCAAGGCAGGACCAAGCTCCACCTACACCATCCCTGACAGATGTCTATCTAACCTGTTCTTAAATATCTCCAGAGAGGGAGATTCCACCACCTCCCTTGGCAATTTATTCCAATATTTGACCACCCTGACAGTTAGGAATTTTTTCCTAATGTCCAATCTAAACCTCCCCTGCTGCACTTTAAGCCCATTACTCCTTGTCCTGTCCTCAGAAACCAAGAGGAACAAATTTTCTTCTTCCTCCTTGTGACACCCTTTTAGATATTTGAAAACCGCTATCATGTCCCCCCTTAATCTTCTTTTTTCCAAACTAAACAAGCCCAGTTCATGAAGCCTGGCTTCATAGGTCATGTTCTCTAGACCTTTAATCATTCTTGTCGCTCTTCTCTGTACCCTTTCCAATTTCTCCACATCTTTCTTGAAATGTGGCGCCCAGAACTGGACACAGTACTCCAGATGAGGCCTAACTAGTGCAGAGTAGAGCGGCAGAATGACTTCACGAGTTTTGCTTACAACACACTGTTGATACAACCTAGAATCATATTTGCTTTTTTTGCAACAGCATCACACTGTTGACTCATATTCAACTTGTGGTCCACTATGACCCCTAGATCCCTTTCTGCCATGCTCCTTCCTAGACAGTCGCTTCCCATCTTGTATGTATGGAACTGATTGTTCCTTCCTAAGTGGAGCACTTTGCATTTCTCTTCATTAAACCTCATCCTGTTTACCTCTGACCATTTCTCTAACTTGCTAAGGTCATTTTGAATTATGTCCCTATCCTCCAAAGAAGTCGCAACCCCACCCAGTTTTCTCGGAGCTAATGTCGAAGCAGCAATGCAGAAGAAAATAAATGAGTTTAGTGGATCCTCAAAGATGTTTCCTTTCTTGGTGGATGGAAGGAGTAAACTGCACAGGACAACATGTCTGGCACAAGTGGTAGCAATACTGTGATCTGACTTGAATGCCTTTGTTTGCAGTCAAATAACAAGCTTTTTGATAGAAAATAATCAGTGAGACTAATTAACAATATTCAGATTCCTTTCCCTATGGAGAAAGAGAGCAAGACAGGAGACTGGGATGGAGATGCGCTTTGGATGATTGGTCCTGTGCCTGACGAGCCTGTCATTCAGCAGAGCCTGCTGATTGCGATAATGCAGGACTTAAATTTTTATGGGAGCTTGCTGGTGGCTGTTGAATAGAACATATTGTTTTATTAAACACTATTCAGTGTTCTCACACTGGGACACTTTGCTAAAACTTGGTTGACTTGATTAATTTTCACATGTCCAGTAGTAGTGTTCAATCTCTCTTCAATAGACCTCTTCATCACTCTGGCTATGTCTATACTGCTGGGGGGCGGTTTCGCAAAAAAGTGCAATTTACGTACTTTTTTCCAATCCTTTTTTCGGAAGAGGCTTTTCCAACATTTGGCCCGTCCACACAGAGCCAATGTAAGAAAAACCTTCTCCTTCAGAAGAGCCCTTGTACCTCATAAAATGAGGAATACAGGGCTTCCAAAAGTGCACATCTCTTCTTCTGAAAAGAATTTCGGAAGAGCAGACGCGTTCCCTGGATGTGGTGGAGTTTTTTCGGGATCCCTCTGGTATCCCGGATAAACTCTGGAGTGTAGATATAGCCTTCGTCTCTAAACTGTGCATGAGAGAGCATAAAAATCCTAATAGGCTCTGGATTGGCTTAGGGGATACAGCATTTTGCCTGGGGAGTTCAGGGTAGTGGGCTTGACTCCATCCCCATCCACCCACCCAGGCAGCAGCCTGGTAGCCAACACCAGTTGCCCCAGGGATGGAGCTGGCTCCCACATTAGGAAGGCAGGATAAGGGATACTCTGAAGGTAAGGAGGTGGGATGGGTGCTGGAGTGGCCCATGGGATACAGCATTGGCTGGGGAGCACAAGGTGATGGTCTGGAGTCCAGTCTCCCCTCAGCAGCGTAGGTCCTGCCCCCCACCCTCCACCCACCCTGGGAATGACCAGACAATCAACACAGGATAAGGTACCCTCTCAAAGTAGGGAGGTGGGTTGGGTCCTTGAGTGGACTACAGCATTTGTCTGGGGAAGGCAGCCAACACCAGTTGCCCCAGGGATGGAGCTGGCTCCTGCATTAGGAAGGCAGGATAAGGGACCCTCTGAAGGTAGTGAGGTGGAGAAGGAATAATCACAGCTCTAGATCTGCTGACAATGCTCCTTCTAATGCAACCTAGTATGCCATTAGCCTTCTGGGCTACAAGGGCACACTGTTGACTCATATCCAGCTTCTCGTCCACTGTAATCCCCAGGTCCTTTTCTGCAGAACTACTACTTAGCTGGTTGGTCCCCAGCCTGTAACAATGCTTCCTTGGGATTCTTTCGTCCCAAGTGCAGGACTCTGCACTTGTCCTTGTTGAACCTCATTAGATTTCTTGGGCCCAATCCTCTAATCTGTCTAGGTCAGGTCACTCTGGACCCTATCCCTGCCTTCTAACATATCTACCTCTCCCCCTAGCTTAGTGTCATCCATAAATTTGCTGAGGGTGCAATCCATCCCCTCATCCAGGTCATAAATAAAGATGTTGAATAAAACCAGCCCTAGAACTCATCCTTGAGGCACTCTGCTTGAAACCGACCGCCAACAATTCTTGGGGCACTCCGCTTGAAACCAGCAGCCATTGATCACTACCCATTGGGCTCAACAAGCTAGCCAGATTTCTATCCACCTTACAGTCCATTTATTCAATCCATACTTCCTTAACTTTCTGCAAGAATATTGTGGGAGACCATATCAAAAGGTTTCTAAAGTCAAGATATATCACATCCACCAACTTCCCCACGTCCACAGAGCCAGTTACTTCATCATAGAAACAAATCAGATTGGTCAGGCATGACTTGCCCTTGGTGAATCCATGTTGACTATTCCTGATCACATTCCCCTCTTCCAACTGTCTCAAAATGGATTCCTTGAGGATCCCCTCCATGATTTTTCTGGGGACTGAGGTAAGGCTGACTGGGCTGTAATTCCCTTCTTCACTTTTTTAAAGATGGGCACTATACTTTGCCTTTTTCCAATCATCCGGGATCTCGCCACGAGTTTTCAGAGATAATGGTCAAAGGCTTTGCAATGACATTTGCCAACTCCCTCAGTACTCTCAGATGCATTAAATCCAGACCCATGGGTTTGTGTGTGTCTAGCTTTTATAAATTGTTCCTAACCTGTTTTTTCTTCACCAAGGGCTGCCCACCTCCTTCCCATACTACATTGCCGCAGGGGCGGCCCGTGGACCTAGGCAAACTAGGCAGTTGCCTAGGGTGCTATGGGCCTGGGCGCCCAGTGATGATGTCACAGGGAGCCGGGGTGCCCCATGATTATGTCATGGCCATTGACAGCTGTGCAGGCGGCGGCGCAGATCACGCCTTCCGCCTAGGGCGCCAACTGCCACAGCCGGCCTCGGGCCGCTCCTGCATTGCCTCATGCATTTGTCTGGGAGCTGACCTTGTCTGTGAAGACAGAGGCAAAAAAATCATTGAGTACTTCAGCTTTTCCCACATCATCTGTCACTAGGTTACCTATCTCATCCACTAAGGGCCCCCACCCTTCCTGATCACCCTCTTATTGCTAACATGCCTGTAGAAACCTTTCTTGTTCCCCTTCACATCTCTTGCTAGCTGTAATTCCAATTGTGCTTTTGCCTTCCTGATTACTCCTCTGCATTCTCAAGCAATATATTCATACTCCTCCCTAGTCATCTGTCCAAGTTTCCACTTCTTATAAGCTTCCTTTTTGTGCTTAAACTCACCAAGGATTTTCCCAGTAAGCCAATCTGGTCTCCTACCATATTTGCTTTTCTTACTGTGCATCGGGATGGTTTCTTCCTGTGCCTTTAATAAGGCTCCTTTAAAATACTGCCAGCTCTCCTGGACGCCTTTCCCCTTCATGGTAGCAACCCAGGGGATCCTGCCCATCAGTTCTCTGAGGGAGTCAAAGTCTGCTTTTCTGAATTCCAGGGTGTGTATTTTGCTGATCTCCTTTCCTCCTTTGGTCAGGATCCTGAAATTTACCATCTCATGATCACTGCTTCCCAGGTTGCCACCCACATCTACTTCCTGTTTGTGAGCAGCAGGTCAAGCTGCGCATGGCCCCTGATTGGTTTCTTCAGTACTTGTACCAGGAAGTTGTCCCCAACATTCTCCAAAAACTTCCTAGATTGTCTGTGTACTGCCGTATTGGTCTCCCAGCAGATGTCAGGGTGATTAAAATCCCCCACGAGAACCAGGGCCTGTGATCTCGAAGCTTCGCTTAGTTGTCTGAAGAAAACCTTGTGTACCTCATCCACCTGATCTGGTGGTTAACCCAAAGGGTATGTCTAGACTACATGCCTCTGCCGACAGAGGCATGTAAACTAGGCTACCCGACATAGTTAAAGAAGCCGGGATTTAAATATCCCTGGCTTCATTAAAATAAACATGGCTGCCACGCTGTGATGGCTCAGCTGATCGACACAGCGCGTGAGTCAAGACGCGGATCGGTCAACAGGGGAAGCCTTTGTCGACCGCTCCTGTAAACCTTGTTTCACGAGGCATAAGGGAGCTGTCGACAAAGGCTTCCCTTGTCGACCGATCCGCGTCTTGACTCTTGCGCTGTGTCAACAATCAACTGAGCTGGCACAGCGTGGCGGCCATGTTTATTTTAATGAAGCCAGGGATATTTAAATCCCGGCTTCTTTAACTATCTCGGGTAGCCTAGTTTACATGCCTCTGTCGGCAGAGGCATGTAGTCTAGACATACCCAAAGATTCTCAACAGGCTTTTCTCCCTCTATATACTGGAGCTCTGAGCAATCATACTGCTCTCTTACATACAGTGCAACTCCTCTTCCTTTTCTCCTGTCTGTTCTTCCTGAATAGTTTATACCCTTCCATGACAGTGCTCCAGTCATGTGAGTCATCCCACCAAGTCTCCATTATTCCAATCAAATCATAGTTCTTTGACTGGGCCAGGGCTTCTAATTCTTCCTTTTTGTTTCCCAGGCTTCTACATTAGGAAGGCAGGATAAGGGACCCTCTGAAGGTAAGGAGGTGGGGTGGATCCTGGAGTGGCCTAAGGGCTACAGCATTGGCTGGGGGAGTGCACAGTGGCAGGTGGCAGCCTTGAGTCTGGTCCCCCCTCGACAGCCAAGGCCCTTCCCCCACACCATCTGCCCACCTTGTTAGTGACCAGACAGCCAACACAGGAGAAGGGACCCTCTGAAGGTGGTGAGGTGAGGTGGGCTCTGGAGTGGCCTAGGGGGTCAGGGCATTTGGCTGGGAGAGGGCAGGGTTTGTAGGTTCAAGACCCCACCCTGTAAGTGGCCAAATGGTTGCTCCAGGGATGAAGCAGTGGAGTCAAGGCAGGCTTACTAGTGCCCCTAGCCCTGCACCACTCCTGAAAGCAGCTGCCCCTCATCTATAGGCACTGGCTTCACAGCTTCTCCATTATTGAGAGCTGCAGGAGTGGACAGCGTGTGAAGACCCCCTGCTCTGACTTTCTCAGGGGATGCAGGGACATGCCAGCTAGCCACTTCCAAGAGCATAATTACTCCAACCATGACAGGCATTTTAGAACTCACCCTCAAAGAACTAAATTTAAGCATAAGAGAGAAATGAAAGTTATGAAATGCACAGTCCAGTCAAACACTAAAACTAACCCACTTTGGAAGCAGTAAAAGTAGTAACAACCCCCCATGTACGTGTTGGGTCAGGAGATGAGTGAAGGACAGAGTGTGTCTGTGAGAATGACAGAGACACACACAGTGTGTGAGAGTGACAGAGATTTGCATTGCTGAGCTCCCTCTATCCCCTTCTCTCTGATTGGAGACAGTGTACAGGAGTGGGGGGAGGAGGGACACCCTGACATCAGCACCCACCCCCATTTTCCCTTCCACATCCTGCACAGCAAGTAGGAGGCTCCCAAGGGGCAGCTCCAAGGCAGAGGTCAGGAGCAGCATGACAGTGGGTGGAGGGGCAACTGAAGTGCCAGCTCTTGAGAGCTTCCTGGCAAAACCAGTCAGGATCACCTGTCAGAGGCGCCAAGATCTACAGAGGCAGATCCTGATCTACTGGTTGATGACCACTGTCCTATGAAGTCAAGAGGTCCCTGAGAAACCCTTGGTCCTGTTGATTTCAAATTGAGAAGTGGATGCTCAGTGCCCCTGAAAATCTGGCCTGAAATGTACAATGAAAGAGGAATAGGAACTTCATATCCAAACTCCAGTCATGTCTCCACTTGTTGCATTCCTTGCCCTGCCAGCAGTCCACAACATTATTAGAGTAGCTGGAGTGTGGAAAGTCTCAGTGGAAATCTGCTACCCTTCACTCTCCTCTAAAATAGTGTATTATAGGTACAGAGGTTTGTTATAATAGGATGTAAAATGATGCTGACTCACACCAAGAAACCAGTTTATCCAGGTACATCACAATTTTCACAGCTGACTAGTCCTTACAGGGAATGGGAACTGGGTGTTGAAATACCCTAAATCCATTTTGAGAAATGCCACCATAGTCCTTGCAAGTATCAGACGGGTAGCTGGGTTAGTCTGAATCTGCATAAACAATGAGAAGTCCTGTGGCACCTTATAGACCAACACATTTATTGGAGTATAAGCTTTCGTGGGCAAAGCCCCACTTAGTCAGACGCATGTGATGACGTGGGTCTTTGCCTACAAGTGCTTATGCTCCAATAAATCTGTTGGTCGATAAGGTGCCACAGGAATTCTCATTGTTTACCATAGTTCTTGTCACAGTTCAGAGACATCCATCCAGATTGATGCTCAGTGCCATTCCACTGGCAGCAGAAGCGTGACAGTTGAGATAGGTTTGGCTTGGACCTGGCTGAACTAGAAGCAAGGTGACTCAACTCCTGGGCAGAGGGGCAGTGAAGGCTCTCTCTTGGTCCCTGCCATCTAAGAAAGAATCAAGTTTAAAAAAGAATCCCTGTAATAGATTGTGGATTACACTCTGTGGATCCCTGATCTGCTCCCAGGTTCAGTCCAGAGTACTGGAGTTGTTCCTGTCAGCTGTAGTTGTGTCCTCTGCCTAAACTGAACCCACTCCAAGGTTCCGGTCGCTTTTCCAAGTCCCTATGGGTATGTCTACACTACCCTCCTAGTTCGAACTAGGAGGGTAATGTAGGCATACCGCACTTGCAAATGAAGCCCGGGATTTGAATTTCCTGGGCTTCATTTGCATAAGCTGGGCGCCACCATTTTTAAATCCCGGCTCATTCGAACCCCGTGCCGCGCAGCTACACGCGGCACGGACTAGGTAGTTCGGACTAGGCTTCCTAGTCCGAACTACCGTTACTCCTCGTGGAATGAGGAGTAATGGTAGTTCAGACTAAGAAACCTAGTCAGAACTACCTAGTCCGTGCCGCGTGTAGCTGCGTGGCACGGGGTTCGAATGAGCCGGGATTTAAAAATGGTGGCGCCCGGCTTATGCAAATGAAGCCCAGGAAATTCAAATCCCGGGCTTCATTTGCAAGTGCGGTATGCCTACATTACCCCGCTAGTTCGAACTAGGAGGGTAGTTTAGACATACCCTGTCTTATCTCAAGTTGCATCTGTTTGTGATGCAATTCCCACAGGAGTTGGGAAGTAAGGGGAGGAGGAAGGACTGCGAGGGGCTTAGTAGGCAGAGTAGAAATACATGGCATACTGCTTCTTGCACGGATCCCTGGGGTAGGGCAGTGCTAGGAATCGGCCCCAAAGACTGGGCCAAGCATTGGCTTTGAAGAATCAGAGGGAAATGCCATTTGACTGGGTAGTAGTAGGCACCTGCTCCTGAGCAATTTACAAGCACAACCAAGAAAGCAGGAGAGAGTGAGGATCCCATGCCCTCAGTGTGTGAAGGCCATTACCCCCAGAGCACTGCTGCTGGAGTGGGACTCCCATCATGGGCTGTTGCTTTGGGAACCCTCTTCCCACTTTGCTCCCTATGGACTGTTTTTCCTGCCTTAGAGAAGAGTGTGGACCCTGGGAGACCCATTAAGGTGCAGTCTTCACTAAGTCAAACTCCTGCTGCCTTTGCCTTGGGTTCTGCAGCTCAGGCCGTGCCCTTAACACAAATGCTGAGGATTTCCCTGTGCTGGGGGTCCCCATTCTGCCTGGGCTGTGGAAGGTGCAGGAGCCCTGAGTTGGCTGCATGTGCGTTAGAGCCCGGTGCACTTGTCTGGCTGAGGAGACCCAAAAGAAACACCCAGGGACGCTTTGCAGTGGAACCCTCTGTCATTAAACTGCTGCTCCTCCCTGGGGAAAACTCCCGTGACGATTGGGGGAGTTTTGCCTGCGAAAAGCCGTCAAGCGCTGTCCTGCTGAGAATAAGTGTCCATGTGGGGTGCAGCCATGGCGGGCGGGGGAGGGCCTTGTCCCTGCCAGGAGAGGCGCATCCTTTGCTGCTTCGGCTCAGAATGGCTGGGATTGTCCTGCTCTGACCGGCTCCCCCAGGGCCAGGCGCTCTCGGCCTCTCCGCGCTCCTTACAGGCCAGGCAAGGCGGCGGCTCGCTGCAATCGGGGCAGGATTCCGAAACCGCCCTGCGCCGTCTGGGGCAATGAGAACAGACTGATGGCCCAGAGCAAGAGCGAGTCCCACGGGCGCTTTCCAAGGGGGGAGCCCCGCCCCGAGGCCCGGGCAGGTGGATGCATGAGACCACCAGGCTCTCGCGCTGCAGCGCTGATTGCAAACAGAAACCACCCCCGCTCTCCTTATCTCTGCAACCCGACCTGCGGAGGGGGGGGGGGGGACGTTGTGGGGGAGGGGAAGCAGCCCCCTTCCGAGGTGGGGGAATTAGTGACGGCGGAAGAGCTCCATTTATTGGCTGCCTCTCCTCCTGTGTCCCAGGGCCACAGCCACCCTGTCTCCATCCCTGTTTACTGATGGGGCCGATAGGCCGAGCCCGGGAGAGAGGCGGCAGGTTCCCCTAATTGCCTTAGCCACAACCGGCACAATCGCAGACACTTGGAGGATGTTTTGACTGCGCCGAATTACAAGGTTTGTTGTTTCTCGCGCCAATCAGTGACATTCGATAGCAGCGACTACTGCAAATCGCCCAGGTGGACGGCGCAGCGGCCCGCCCGAGCCGTGCGGCCCGTCGCCCTCGCCCGTCTTGAGCGCCCAGGGAAGAAGCCTCCAGGTTGCTTGCCCTGGATTCACACGCGAGCCCGGCGGCTCCCTTCTGTACCGCCAGTTTGAACAGAACGGAGCCTTGACCGCCCAATGGGGGGAGGCCGCCGCACCCTGCCGCGGTCCCACCAAAGCGCATTGCGCGTCCCTTGTACAGCTCGCCTCTGTGTCCTGGAAAGCAACCGAGCGCCAGCGAGAAGAGGGCGGGGGAGGCAGTGAATGGGAAGTGACTAGTCTGGGAGCCTTGCTAGGGATCGTGTCAGTATCCAGGCGAGACACGATGGGAGCCCCACTGGAGCTCGCTGCGTGTTATTTACAATCCCCGCCTTCGCGACACGCCGCGGCCCGAGCGGTCTGCGCGGCTCCGGTTCTGTAAAATAGATTTTTTCTTGGCTTCAATTCTCTCTCTAGTTCCCCGGGCCTACGTCATGGCTAGAAAATGGGTTAGCAACCGAAAGCCATTTGCGCGCCCGCGGAAGCTATTAGCACTTTGAATAGCGCCAGTCGCCCCAGAATGAAAAGGGGTTTAAAATGTTCCTGTAGCTACGTCCGCGGTGTGATCGCTCCGATATACCCCAGAACAGATGCGCTGTCTAGTAACGCGTCCATGTGTCACACGGAGATTTTAAGAATTGAACAGTGACATTAGATGGATTTGTATAGGGACTCAGATACTTTACATCTCTCCTGGCTTTATCTCCTGGGTCGCTGGAAACACAGATGCAGTCTTAAAACAGGTAAAGTGGAAATGGGGAAGGGAGGCACCCGGAGAACTAGTCCTGCTGAGCCCTAGGATACTCGGAGCTAAATCCGGTTGGTGTCACTCACTGATATAGCCCCTACAGCTTCGCTGGGCTAAAACTCAACCGAGCGCCACTCCACACTCCAGACGAATCTGGCCCAGTGAATTAACTGGGCAAACAGAGCACGAGTGGGCCTCAGCCTCTTTACTGGAGTGCCTGTCACTTGAGCACAGCGGGGCCCTATACTGGTGGACCCGCCCGGCTGCAGCGCCCAGCAATGTCTCTTCTGGACATCCCAGAAGTACTGAACTAGCAAAGAGAAAACCCCCTGCGAGAATAAAAGCGAAGGAGCCGTGCAACATTCAGCCACTCTCTTTAATGACAAGTCACCGCGTTCCACCGGCCTGCGCATACAATCCGGCGGCTGCACAGGGACAGTGAATTTAAATACTAAATCACGTTTTAGTGCATAACCCTCCGCGGATCGGGCATGTAACAGCATCTGACTCCCTTAGTTTCTGGGCTTTGTCTTTTGCCTTTGTGTGCTGGTGAGATCTACAGACACGATATACTTCTCCCACTCTATCTCTGGCCTAGGCCATTACATCTTAAATAAAATAGCAGATCGCCTGATCTAGGAAGGCAGCGTTTGAAGATCTAGGACTAGCGATACACTTAGTATAGCTTGAAGGACTCTTCAAAATCTGATGTCCATAGAGGAAGTGCAACATGAAACACGTATCTTGAGTTTTAAAATAAACCGAGGAATCGGCCTCGGCACTATTGTTCCGCTGGTTTAGAAAGAGCCATTTCTTTAGCGCAAACCGGGCTAAGGACGCAAGAGCTCAGAGCTGAGCTTTTCAGTGTGTAGCTTTGCAATTTTCTGGTGGGAAAAGTGCTTTCTGGAGCACCGGGCGTCTGGTCATTTCAGCATAACCCCGCCTGTAACAGAATGTGATTTTTGCGCTTTAATTTACGTGGGGCAGAGTAATTCGGAGAAGGACCTTTTGTAACTTCCAGCGGGAGATGCCGACAACCGTACTAGTGAATTTCTTGATGCCACGTACAAGAGTTTTCCTTTCCAGTCCTTCCAGCAGTCTGAAAATCTATCGGGACACTTGCTGATTAGCTTCTCTGCGGGATCCCAGGCCGAGGTGAACCCTGTCTATTCCCTTAGCCTCAAGTACCGGTCGGTCCATTGGTCGGTTTTCCGTCCCCGTGAAACGATGCCCCCATGTTATTGTTGCGGGAATACGGATGCGGGAAGTACATCTACCAGGCTCTGATCCCATGCAATGTGGAAATCCCCGCGTTCCCCTGCGGAATTGGCGTTTGCACCGAATTCAAGTCCCCAACGCTGAAGTTCATGAAATTGTTGCTGGCTGCAGCGGGCTGCATGGTCTGCATGGAAGGGTAGTTGCAATTGTAGTTGGCATTGCAGGCCGAGCCGTTGTAATTAGTGTAGGCGGGGTAGGCGTTGTAGCTATAGGGGTTAATGCTGACATTGTAAGGGGAATTGTAGGGCGAAGATTCCCCCAAGCAGGGCTTTCCATCTCTCACCAGCACAGGCACTGCTATCCGCCTGGGTGGAGGGATCCCGACCATCTCTAGGGTCTGATCCTGCCTTTGCCTTTTGCATTTATACCTTCTATTTTGGAACCAAATTTTGACCTGGGTAGAGGTGAGCTTTAGCACGTTCGCTAAATGGTCTCTCTCGGGGGCCGAAAGATATTTCTGTTGCTTGAACCTTCTCTCCAGTTCATAGACTTGAGCTTGAGAGAAGAGGACGCGAGGTTTCCTCCTTTTCCTTTGTCTGGGACGCTCCGGATCCTCCAAGCCCCCTTTCTCCTGCTCCAGGCTCTTGTGAAGGGAGCACAGCTCTGAAGCAAAACAAAGAAACCAGCACGCAACAATCAATGTTTTGAGTCGCTGTAACCCTGTAAAGGGGAGTAAGGGACTTTCTAACTAAATGTTGCTTCAGTTCGCGCTACGGACTACGAATAGCTTTCAAACTCCGGTCGTTGCCCCCAGGATGTTATTTCCATTGTAGAGTTCTCGAGGTAGCTTATTAAATGTTATCAAATTTTTTAAATGAGCAATTAAATCAATGCGTAATTACAAATAGGAAGGGAGATTTCAGTCTTTAATCTCTGTATCACGAAGAGTTGATTCGTTTTATACTTAATTTCTAGCGAGTTGTGTCCTTCGACCGCATGGAAACCTCCTCAGCTATTTCCTAATTGTGCAGAAATAATGTCTGTCGCTTCTTTTTGGTAGTAATTAAAATGGTACGGGCCTGAAAAGTAAACCACACCACTAGGGACACCCCTAACCGGTGCTGTCGACGTTAAAGAGCAGCGACCGGCTAATATTCTTTTAGCAGAAAATGTGTTGGGTGAGTGCTAGACTTTAGTTTAGACTTACTCTCCCGCATTAGTTGCCAGTTTGCAATTCAGTGTGATTCCCTTTTGAGCATTGTTTCCCGTTTGCCATCATTAACTCTGGCTCGCAATTTATACCGAGCAGTTTAATTTTTCCTGTGGTGCCAAATTTCTTCCCGTTAACGAGTTTGGAAACAAGTTACAGGTAACAGGAAACTTCTCTGCAACATCCTTTCCTCGTCCTGCTCCCCCACCCCAAAACCTCCAGCCGCTTCAGTCCTGTAGCAAACAGCTCGATCGGAGGGGTCAGCTCGCTAGCAAACGGGAGTCACTAAAGCCCTGGCGGATCCCGGGGCCGAAAGGCTCTAGCGCAATGAAACGGGGGGGCAATAGTTGTCGGGTGTTATCTTCTGGCCTCTCCTTCCCAGTTACCATCTTACAGGCCCCATCCCTCTGAGCGGCGGGGCTGGCCCTGTCCCTCCGTCCCAGCTGGGGCCTGCTGGCGGAAAGAAGTGCGGTGGGAAAACAAAAGGGTGTTTGGAGGCGCAGGGAGGACGCTCTTCCCCTTGTATCGCCTCGGAGCATGTAAAGAGCCTCCAGCGCCCCAGTCACCTTCTAGGTAACAACCCCCAAGCAGCTGCCCGGGGAGGCCCTTGAGTTGCGCTTTCCAAAGAGCCCCCCCTGCGCGCTGGCATTTAAACCGCTCCCAGCGCGCTGCCCCTTTACCTTTCTTGTCCGTCTTGGAATCCTTGGCCGAGTCCATCTGCATGTAGCTTTTAGCGTAGAAGGGGCTGGGGAAGGTGGCGGCGTTTTTGGAAGGGTGCGTCTGAGGCAGCTCCTCGCTAAGGTCAGGCAGGGCTGTGGGCTCGGCCGCGAACGCCTCCTGTTTGAAGGTTGACAGCATGCAGGAGGAGGAGGCCAGCGTGGAGAGCTCCATGGAAGGCAGGCCTGGCTGGTGCTGTTCCAGATTCAAAATATCCTTGACAGAAAAGGGCGTAGTGGTCACGGGGCTAGGAAACATTGTGGGGGCAAGTGAGGCAGCGACCAGAGCCCAGCTTCATGTAAAGGGGAATTGGAAACAACCAACCTGCGGCGGTGGTGACTCCTGGGCTCTCCAGAAGAGCACATAGCATTCCAGCAAGGAGCCTGGCCGTGTGGCCTGAAGGCAGGTAGAACCGGACCCTAAGGGGAAAAGAAGGCGGGACTAGGCAGTTTTCGGGTGACTTTAGCTTTCTATTGGCCAACAGAGCAGTGATGGAATGAGAGATGCAAAGTTCCAGGTCACCTAATATAGTAATGCAACTAAAAAAACATCCTCACTCATTTAAAGGGGCAGCATTGTATTTATCCAGCCTGCCCCCGCAGAGTTTGTTGATCCTTTAAAAAAAATCCGAAAGGCCTAATGTGTACAAACCCCCTATCGGATGCCATCTATCACACAGGCAGATTAAATAAACAGGCCTGGAGGAAACCATCAAGCAAATATGCGCTGAATTCAAGTTAAAAACGAGAAAGGACGAGTCGCATTCAGTAACCTGCACTATGGGATCCAAGTGATAATAGAAGAGCCTTCCCCATTCATTGGGACGCTTTTAAGGGGAAATGTACGTCTAAAAAGTCATGGTGTGCACAGCATATGGCCTAGAGTCGTGCAGCCAAACAGGCCAAACGTGGTTCTCTTTTTCATCTGCTCGATGATCTGCTCTGTTCAGCATAAAAGCCACCAAAACGCTGTTCCTCTTGTAAAAACGATTGTTTTAAAATTAATCTCTTGTAATGCAGGTCCCCCGGCGTCCTGCAAAGCAGGACCCAGGCAGGGAGAACATGAGAGGTCCAAAGCATTTACAGAGCGGGTTAAGAAACAAATAAGCAATCGTGTGCACGTCTGGGGGTGATTGTGGAGAAGAGAGGCAAAACCAGTTGCAGAAGCACTAAAGCCAGCAACAGTTCAGGAAAACATTTTGCTCGGCTTGGCTAACACAAACAACCGCCCATCAGCGAAAAACTGAACTATTGGCTCTTTGCAAAGACACATTGAAAAACGAATCTCTATTATCAGCCTCGGAGCCTGGCTTTCCATAAGCGGAAGGCTAGGAGTGTGGATAACCGCAGCTCCTTCTAGTCAAGGACCAGAAGTGGGAGCTCATTAATTTAACGCACTTATTGCCACGAACACAAACCCGTAGCAGCAAATCCCTCCGAAGGACTCAGCTTGGGGAAGGGGCGTTGTGATGCTTTCAATTACACACACACACACACACACACACACACACACACACACACCGAACCCCACAACTTGTAAGTAATTTATTGGGGGAGGTATTTGGTGGGGCGCCCCCAGAACTGCGTGGCGCAAGAGTAAGCTCGAAAAGGCAGCTGGGGAGTGGCTCTTCCAGGACACCATCTCCTTAATGACCGCTCAGTAAGAGATAAGGGAAGGGGCTTGTGGCTCCAGGTGGCAAGGTGGAGCGGAAAAGAGTCTTCGGGCGATCCGGTGAGTTTGCCTGGCCTTTGACAGCTCCTTCCGGGGCAGGGATGCAAGTCAAGGGGCCTTTATCTTCTAATGCAGGGCCAAAGTTTCTGGGAGGCGGCGAGGGGTAATGTGCGAGATGCTGGGCAGCGGCAGAGCCATTGGGAATATGGACCGTTTGTTTAAAACCTCACTCCCCGGCCTGACCTAGCATCGTCCCTTCTCCGGATTAGCCTGCCGGCCAGGCTAACCCGCCTGACACTTCTGGTCCTGAAGCTGCCCATGCGGAACCCACTGATGCTAATGCGGGTGCCAGGGCGCGTTAGAGGAATTCAGCTTCCCGGACGGGGTCATGGGGGACGAGCCAGAACCAGAGCCAGCTGTGCAGGCTCACGGGCGGCAAACCAAAGCGCACCCACGAGCACCTGTCCCTGTGTAAACCTGGGTTTTCTCTCCCACGAGCTAGCCTGGATCGCACAGACATTGGCAGCCTCGTTGAGTTTCAGAGGCCCTCGTTGGGTTTCCCCGCCACCTTCAGCTGCAGAGCTGCCTCGTGTCTTCTGTTTCCCGCGGGACCTTTACCGATCCTTTACCGCCTCTCCTCCTGCCCCCTTTTCTTTCGCGGCTCCGAGCCGCTTAAGCGGAAATGTAACTTTCTCTCGAATCAGAGCGTGCGGGGGAATGATTAGCTCGCTACAGCCTGCTGGGCAGCGGGCTCGCCGGGAGCTCCCGGGGCGGAGTTCGCTTTATCTCCCTAGCTGCGGCTATCCGATGAAGTAGGAACATCCGATTCAATTAAAATTCTTGCTGCAAACGACTGCTACAGGCCTGGTACCTTGCCGGTGGGGAATCGAATCTGGAGCTCGCGATGACAGTTTTAAGAGATTAGAGTGTCCAGAGAGGCCTGAAATATTGCTATTTAATGGAGGGAAGTGCAGCGATTACCCTCACTTCTTCTCAGCTCTTAGTTCTCCGAAAATGTTGGCACTTCTCTAGTAAATGCGTAGGAGAAATTAAGATCAACTCGATCGATTAGTCCAAAATTACGGTATGGGCAGTGTGTGTGTAAACAAACATACTGAGAGACTCTAGACGCCTACATCGATTGGCTGCATCTAGGATTTATAAACCGGGGCTTCCTGTGCACTGTGTGAAAAAATACCCCCGCTAGTTCACCGGATGGCGGCTTGGGAGATCATGCAAACTCCATACTCAGGGAGCGGCCATCCAAATATCTGCACATCTAGCAGCTCAACACCCGCACAGGAATACAGGAGTTGGCAGGACTAGTCTCCTATCCTAGGCTATGACTATACAATTTAGCTCGGCGATAATATCGACGCCCCCCTGCCCTTCTCCCTCTTCTGCCTGCAGCTGTGGGGGGTGAAGAGCTTCCCCACGCTAACCCCTTTTCTTATTTAGGGGGCAAAGACTCTGTACCTTCAGAACACAGCGGGCTAGGTCCGTGCAAAACTCCCCTCCCGCCCTGTCCCATGTCAGAATGAAGCATTTTGTCTTCACCTGGCCTTGCATTTCCTTTCCCATGTGCAGAAGGCTCTTCCAGGGAGCTCTCACTGAGCCCAGCTCCCCCTCTCTCCACGCGCTGCGTTAATGGCCCCGTTCCACCCATTCCTTGTATGTGTAGATGGTGAGAGATGGGGGACAGGGATCCCTGCTGAGTGTCTGTACAGCGCCTAGCACACTGGGGCTCTGCTCTGGGCTGGGCTGGCCAGATGTCATCGCCCTTTTTACACCTTCTGGGCTTCATGCCCCCTCTCTGGATCTAGTCTGTGCGCATTGCGATAGATGCTGCCTGCATATAAAATAGCATTAATTGGAAGCGGGAGGATGCCTAGCCGGGCGGAATCACACCCTCCCTCCCAATCGATAGGCCCGGCTGCAGAGGTAGCTGTGATTAATTGAAAGATAAGCCGGAGCTATCATTTGGAATGTCATTAATGCTCCGGGGAGACATTCATTGGAGACAGACAGCGTTATCCTGAGCTTTATCTTCAACAACGCGTCCCTTTTAATACGGCGGGGTAGAAACAAATGGGGGCTTTCGGCTCAGCCCTGCCCTGCCGTGTTTATATTTTTGGGAGAAGCACAAGGAGTGGGAGTCCCGGGCTCGGCCCCCTGATAAATGAACATTAGCACTTTTTAAAACTACTGTATCAACAAAAAGAGCTGCAGGGCCGCAATAATTGGTGAAAAAGCAAACACTCCGCAAAGAGAGGCCAGGTCTGCTCTGTGTCCGACTGATGGATGAATAAGCCAGGGACATACATTAGCTCATCACCCTCCCCAACACCGCCCATCCCGCTGAAATAATTACCGGGCCACTAAGAAGGCCTGCGGCAGGAGGAGAGGGTATGTTGGGGGGAGGGGGGGAGGGCAAAGCCCCCCCCCCCCGCCGTCTTGCTCCTGCCTTTCAGGAGAGCTGCCTTCAGGCAGATGGCAGCAGAGCCCAGCCCATGGCATAGCCCTGCTCTCAGCCAGGGAAGTGGGACTGGGCCTAGCCTGGCAACCAGCCCTTCCGTGGGAAAACACCCACGAGCCACTCTGCCTCAGCCAAAGCGCTCTGATACAGCAGTGGGCCTGAGGGTAGGACAGGGACCCGCATACCCCCGCCTCCAGGCAGCGGAACAGAGCGTGGGTGTGCAGTGGGCTGTTCTTGCTGTAGATTCTCTGCTATTTCCGGTGTGCCCATCCTCCCACTCCCCAGTATTTAGGCAGGAAACAGCATTGGAAGTGGCATTAATCTACCCCTAGGAGCTCCTGGTCTGCGACAGTCAGCTGCTTCCCCAGAGTGTGTTCTTCCTGGGCTTGCCGCCAGTATTTCAGGCTTGATCTTCATTCTTGCTCCATTGGAAGGACCTGGTCCTGAGGAGCTGTCCCTGCCTTGGGTAGGAGAGAGAGGACTTAAGGAACGCAGGTGGTGACCCAAATATGATTGATCTAAGATCAGTTTCCTTATTCACAGGGTCTGGTGTTCTGCCAAAGGATATGGTACTTACTGCTCCAGCTATGTCTACAAAGCAGCCTTATTTCAGAATAACAGTTACACGTCTACACAGCAAGCCCATTATTTTGAAATAAATTCTGTCAAGCCGGAGGACTTCTTACTCTGACTCCTGTGACCCTCAGGCTACGTCTACATTGCAAGGTTTTTGCACAAAAATCCCTGGTGTGTCCACACCTCAAATGCACTTTTGCGCAAGAAAATCAACAGTTAAACAGCAGAACAGAGGGCTTTTTGACCTTAAAAGTAGGTAAACCTCTTTTTAAGAGGCATAATTCCTTTTTGCGCTATAGCTATTGCGCAAAAAGGCGAGTGTGGATGCGCCTATGGGAAAAAGCACAGGTACTCTGATGGCCATTCTGTGAATGGCCATCAGAGATTTCTTGCGCAAGAGCGTCCATGCAGGTGTGGACATGCTCTTGTGCAAGAAGTTTTTGCGCAAAAACTCTTGCGCGAAAGGCTTTTTGTGCCAGAAGCATGTAGTGTAGATGCAGACTCATTGTAGGAGGAGTAAGGGAAGTAAGAGGAAGAGTGCTCTATTTCAAAGTAAGTGCTGGATAGATGCTCCCAATTTCAAAATAAGCTATTTTGAAAAAAGCTAAGCACTTGATGTAGCTCAATTTGCATAGCTTATTTTGAGTTAAGCCCTGCTGAATAGACACACCAGAAGGGAAGTCAATGGAAGAGTCCTCTATTTCAAAATCACTGCTGTGTAGACAGTGCCAAAAGTAAAAATAAGCTATTTAGACTTAAGCTACCCAATTAATGTAGCTCAAGTTGCCTAGCTTATTTCGAGGTTAGCCCTGCTTTGTAGACATCTCCTCATCACAGACTACCAGGCTATGTCTAGACTGGCATGATTTTCCGGAAATGCTTTTAATGGAAAAGTTTTCCATTAAAAGCATTTTCAGAACAGAGCATCTAGATTGGCATGGACGCTTTTCTGCAAAAGCACTTTTTGCGGAAAAGTGTCCGTGGCCAATCTAGACGTGCTTTTCCGCAAAAAAGCCCCGATCACAAAAATCTGGCCCTTTTGCGCAAATTTTTGCACAAAAGGGACTTTTGCCCAAATGGGAGCAGCATAGCATTTCCGCAAAAAGCACTGATTTCTTACTGTAGGAAGTCAGTGCTTTTGCGGAAATTCAGGGGGCCAGTGTAGACAGCTGGCAAGTTTTTCCAGAAAAGCAGCTGATTTTCCTGAAAAACTGGCCAGTCTAGACACAGCCCCAGTGTTCTTACTGCAGCCTCACAAATTGGCTTAGTTTTTACTCCTATTCAGCTTTATAACATCTGTCTACTTTGTAAAAAGCCAACAATGGGCAACATTAGCCATGGGTTCATCTACGCTGCACCCTAATTCAAGATATGCAATTTGAGCTATGGAAATTGTGTATCTGATGTCAATGCTATTTCAAAATAGCTTATTTCCAATTTAGAAATAAAGTGATATTCTGAAACATCCCTTATTCCTCATAGAATGAGGTTGATGAGGATGTCAGAATAGCCACCCTGAAATAATGGGCTTGCTGTGAAGATGTGGGATAGCTATTTTGGGATACTCCAGTATCCTGAAATAACATTGCAGAGTAGACATACCCATGCATGGTTACACCTAATCCGGATTTCTTAAAAGTCTGGTTCTGATCCCAAGTATGCAAGTTTGATCACTGCCGGGCTGACTTCACATGACAACAGAACAGTCTGTACAGAATAACTAAGAACACAGAATCTGATCAATATTCTGTAGCAGTTTCTCATTCGGAGTACAGCAGAAAGCAGCCACACAGAATCAATTCTGGGGAACTTTAGGGGGTAGGGGGAATGAGTAAAACAAAATCCGCCCCCCTCCACCAAACTAAAGCCCAACAGAATATGTGGGCTCTCATTGCTCAATCAAAGGTGTCCTTTATCGGGACCTTGGTATAAACAGGAGCCAGACCGTTCCGCCTTATAATACATATACTTAACGGTCTCACTTGTTCGTCTGCAAGCCGTCTGTGTGCCGCATAAAACAATTTCGAGGCTTGGTTTTAAATAAACTGATTTTTAAAAGCCTTCCTTTTAACTTTTTTTTACTGCGGCTAGTTTAAAAAATAAACATTTCTCTGTAGTGCTTTTTAAAGAAAAAAAAACTGCCTTCTCATTTTAGACCGTTGATTTTATTTCGGTTTTAATCCCAGTTGGTGAAAATGTCTGACGCTCGTGTTTCTCTCTCCCTTTGAATTTGCTGCTATCTGTTGGAGGGCTTTGTTTATACCTAAACAGTAAACGCTGGGGGGTTGAAACTTAATTGAGTGCTAACACTTAAAGTGCTGTATATTTATTAAGAGCTAGTATTCCAGAAATAGGCTATTAGGATTTCCTCGAGTAAACTTTTGCAAACCTCCTCCTTGTTGGCTGTAGACGCTACTGGAGAAGTTGTCCTGGGGTCTATACAGATCAACACGGCTACCTCTCTGAGACTTTCTGGCTTTCTGACTTTGTAATTAGTTTTCTATTTTACACCGTGAAAGAGTTTTCTAAAATACTGGAAAGAACTTGATATAAAGTAATAGTTTTACAATTATAACTTAAATTATCATGTCACGTGTGTGTCTTTCAATGATTAACGTATATGTTTTTCTATTAATTTCATGTTCAATTGGCAATTGAGATAGATAGGCGAAGGGGGGGTGCTAAGGTGTATTTAGGGTTTGGGAATTGGGAACATTTGCGGTCTGTTACCAACTGATTCCAGGCAGGTCTCTCTGCCTCTGTAAAATGGGGGTATTGCCATTTGAGGGTGAGGATTCATTGGTTACTATTGTGCTCAGCTTACCGAAGATGTGAAGTGCTATCTATATTAATTCAAAACGCAAATGATGAAGGTAGGACCAGTCAAAGAAAGCGGTGGAAGTTCCCCCCTTTGCAGAGGGGTTAGGTATCTAAATCTGAAATTAAGTGCCTAACCTTAGGAACCCCAACTTGAAATTTTGGCCTGCATGCTTAGAGCCAGGAAGAGAGAAACTGGCATTTTGGGGCTTCCAACGCAGACTTCCAACAGGTACAGCCACATGTATAAATCCTTAAGCTTTATGTCCCCTAACTTTGTGATCCTGACATTGACGTTAGGGCAGTGGGATCCCTCCATGGATTATGAGCTGTTGTGTGGATCCCTTTGTCCAGGGCTGCCCCCCATTCACGTGTGCACATGCTACAGTTCTACACACTCTACATAGTGCAGACTCTGCAATTCTTCCATGGACCTACCTATTCCAGAGGGTTACTAACCACATGACCCAGGCTCGTATTTTTTCACATCTGCCCTCAGCAAGGTAGGTAGGTGGATCTAATTTTTAAATATGCCAGGTTTTAAGACACAATGGAGCTGTACTCTCTCAAAATACAAACGAGGATGCTCGCAGAGATAAGCAGGACATCCGCTGCTGGGTGTAGCTGATGGCTTCATTGTAAAAGAATAGAAGTCATTGTCTACCATGGCTGGGATCAGGCCGTCAAGCTGCTTTGTGCACCATTTCTGAGGCTGATCACAGTACTCATGACAGTTGAGGCAGGACAGGAGTCAGCCCTACCCTTCCATAGCTGCCTGCAGTGCAGTGCAAACAATAACAGAAACTTGTTTTTCTTGGTGAAAGGAAATACAGCGGAGAGGGGGGTCAGCTGAGTCAAAGGCCTGGTTTTTAAATGCCATTTTCCTGACGGTCATTGCACCGCACTAGCCTCGTGTGGGGAGAATAAGGATGGGGGCAGAATGATCTTGTAACTGTCTTCCTGCATTTTTTTAAAGTGAAGTCCCAGTAAGGCACTTGCCCATCCCTGTGTTTAACAGCTATTTCAATGCATGAAATGCCCTGGAGCCTGGGCAGCTTATTAAAAAAATAATTATCAGTTTCAAATGGAAACACACAAGGGTGAGAAGAAATAGTTATTCCTGGGACCAATAAAAACCGAATAAAGGAGGGGATTCTCACAGTGGTTGGATTAAATGAAAACGGGAAGGGCAGCAACTGCTGGAAAGAAAAGTCCAACTTGTAGGATACACCTGTTTTGGTGGAGGCGGGGGGAAATGACTGGAAATGAAATACCTCTCAAAGCATCTTAGCGGGGCTCGTTTTGAAGGAGAAAGCTATAGACCCGTCAGGCTGCAAGATTATGAGGCGGGTTTCAAAACCATCCCCTCCGCTCTTGCCTGATCTAACTCCCTGCCGGGGAATGACTCCCATTAGAGTTCAGTGGGATTTAGCTCAGGCGCTTGGCTGGGAAGCCTGATGTCTGGGCAACGGGTTAGGGGGTTTGCAGCTTGTCTGTCCACACGATGTTTTCCAGAGGAGATAAAGGCCTGGCCTTTGGCTGCTTCCTTCTGGCCTTGCAAATCCGATCGGCCTGGCGATGTCACAACGGGCGCGTTTCCAGAGGAGGGACTGAGCCCGGCTCCTGAGGGTCCCTGCCGTGAGTTCCAGTCAGCAGCCCAGGAAACCGCAGGCAACTGGCCGCGCAAACCCAGGGGAGCAGCCGAGGCTGACAAGCAAGATGCCTCAGCGGCCCCGACCCTGAGAGCACAAAGCTCCCTGCGTCCGGCTCAAAGGAAGCCAGGCGCGCAGGGTGCGGCGAGGCGGACAGCCACGGCCACCACAAGCTGTTGATTAGTCTCTGCTAGTCCGGATCTTTCTCCTCCTAAAAGCGGCTCCCCACCCCGGCAGATAAAACACCCGATAGTGCTTCTTAAATAACCGCCCTCCCCCCACCCCAGCCCCGCTTGGCGGAGTTATCAGCGCCAGGGGCTGAGATCCGGGGGGCTAGGTCATGTTATCTCTCCTCTCTGCTGCTGTCCCGGACGCTGCCCTGTCACGGCAGACGCCACCCGCATTAGGACCAGACTGGAACCTTTCTGTCCTCAGTCTCTCTCAGAATCCCGGCGCGCTCCCCCAGGGTGCTAGCAGGCGGGGCTGAGCGGGGAGGGGGAAATCCGGGCGCGCGGTTACACGGGGGCCTAGACCTCGAAACACTTTTCCTGCGCGGGGGTCTCTCTGTTCCCCCCATTCCCTCCGCGCGTCTCCACGGTAGCGGGGAAAGCGAGCGGTCCCCTGAGCCAGGCTGGATCGGAGCAGCGGGAATCCGGCTGCGGAAGAGAGAGCGAAAACCTGTTCTTCGGTCCGCACAAAACAGGCACTGAAACCCCCGCCGCGCCGGGTTTGCTGCGGGGAAGCTGAAATGCAGCGACATTCCTGTGCTGGCTTCATCTCCCTCTCTGTGCGGTTGCGCCCGATGTGTTGGTACACTGGGCCAGTTTCTCTGGATGGGGAAGACATGTTCCCGCCACCATGATTAATGGTGCCAGGCAATTGTAATTAACTGCCCCTCGTTCCGTTTTGGCTGGCACGCAACCCTGCCAGGGTCCGAAGACTGAATTTGAATCAACATGTAGCTAGAAAAGCGCGTGTGGAAAGTCTTGGTTTGTGTCAGCGGAGGCGCCTGGCTGTGAATTGATTTATGACTGATTCTTCGCGGTTGCGTGCAATAAATACAGGTGTCCCTATCAGCGTGTCACAACGGGAATACGTGTTTGTATATTTGCGATTACAGCTAGGGGCATTGGATAGTGTGTGCGCGCCTAGGAAGACTCAATCTCCCGCTTGCTGGTGTCTGTGTTGGGGTCAGCATTTGGGGTTAGACTTTCCGATCCCGTTTTGAAGCGCTCGTGGTTTCCCGTAGTGTTTGTTTCCGTGGCGAACTGAACTTTGCACGGAGGACGGTGACACCACCGGGGGGAGAGGGGGAGACATCACAGCGGTTGATTAGCCCCCAATTTAAATCCGGTGCCTTTGAAAACCCTCCCTTGAGAGAAAAAAATCCAGCGCCAAGGATGTCACTGCGAGTTGTTTCCCGGGTGTAAATGGCCCTCGCTTTCCGAGCGCCGCTTCTGTGAGACCAATTGAACTGAGAGGAAATGCAGGGAGTTGGATCTTTGGGTTTTGCCCCTTCAATTTGGATAGAAAGGGTGGTTCAGGTGTCTAGCTCAACCGGAGGCCTTATTTTTTATCTCCCTTCACATTTGAAAATAGGATTAACAAAGAGGATTCTTTTGTTTTTATGGGAGGGGGGAGAGGAACAAATTATGGAAACGGAGCCTCCTAGCAAGTGGGAAAACGAGTTACACCAGGGTGGGAGACATGCCCCCCAGTGTCTGCAACTGAGCGGCAAAACCAAGCCGCCGGACAGTGCCTGGAGCCACTGGGCGCGTGTGAAACTGACCAGCGCTTTTAAGCGTCCTTGTAAAATAAAATAATAAACAACCGGGTGGGGCAAGGATCCGACCACCGGAACTGGGGCCTGGGCAGAGCTGCCTCCCCTGCCCAAGAAAGGGTCAAGTATAAAATAAACGCGATCGGTAAGCGTATATAAAGAGAAACCGGTGCCCTCTCGCCCAACCAGGTTTATAGGGCTTGCAATTAGTGCCTAACGCCGCATCTTTGAAACCCAGAGGCGTTTTATCGTGGATTTTAACAGGAGCAGGCTCAGTTAAAC
The DNA here is from genome assembly GCF_052426305.1 of Pelodiscus sinensis. Classification (NCBI taxonomy): domain Eukaryota; kingdom Metazoa; phylum Chordata; order Testudines; family Trionychidae; genus Pelodiscus; species Pelodiscus sinensis. Next base: position 24,108,266 of record NC_143067.1, on the reverse strand, counting down.
AATCACTGTTTGTAAAAGGGCTCAAAGAGGAAGTAGCAGGGGAGATTATTTAATGTGGACGCTGAATTGAGACCTTGAGAACTGCACAAGCATTCAGGGTTTGATGGTCTCTAATTTAGAGGACCGGCAAAGCCCCGAAGTATTCTAAGGCGTCTTTTCTTGCGTTCAGCAAACCAATTACAACGAAAACAGTTCGAAGAGAGAAGCTTACAAAAGTAAATGTTTTGGGAGAGAGTTTTCCAGGCATCCGGATCAATAAGACTATATTTTAACAAAACCCCTTGCACGCGGGGTTCGGTGAAGGTAACGTGAGAGTGAAAGGATAAAGGTGATTTTAAGAGAGTATTAAAGAGGGCGAAAAGAAACAGAACCTGCGAAAAGTCTTGTAGATGGTTGTGTTTTCTTCAGGACAGAATTTCCCAGTGACTGGGAATTTTGGCAGGTTTCTTTTTAAGATGCAGAAATGAAGTTAAGATAAATACAAGTCAAATGCATAGTTAGTTAAATGGCTTCTTAATTGTATCTGGCTTTTTTCGTGATGGATGCGGACATGCAACAGCTACATCAAGAAAAGACACAGCGGAACGGCAAACACCATCCTACAGCTGCCTTCTTTGTACTTACTTGGTGACTAACCAGCACCATGTCGTAGAATAAGCGTCCGGGACGATCTATATCTATACGGTCCTTTTTGCACATCTGTGAAAATTAAAAATCGTCTGCACTTTATAAACCTACCAACCGTTTGAAAATGAAAATAAACCAGAGCAAAATGTCTGCAAAGTCGAGCCACCTTAATTTGTGTGTGATTAATAATCCCTCTTGTAAACAGAAACGCGAGCTTCTAATTTTATTAGGAACATTGTTTTCCCTGATGTGTGTGTGTGTGTGTGGGGGGGGGGGGCGGTTACTGGAATTTTGTTTTTAATCACAAATATTCTTCTACGATTAAAAACTGAAGTGACCGGATGAGCACTTGGCAAAAGAGCACCGTGCAGATTTGGATTCTTTTATTGTCTATAGGACAGAAGGAGGGAGAGATTAATGAGGGCCAAATTAAACTCATATGCAAGCTAAACCCCGTTCAAGTCAATTGGGCACATTGTGCCGTCAGTCTTGGGACAGGACCAAAGGTGCTTGCTGTTTCCTTAACGCCTTATGTTACATTCTCGGGGACCGGGGAGTGAAGCCGGTGGGAATCTTGAGTAGTGGCTGCGGAATTTGGCTCTTCACAGAGAGAACTGAGTACAGGACGCTGGCAGCTGCCTGCACTGGCCCTGGGCTTTGAGTGCATTACCTAAACCGGGGCAGAAGAAACCTGCACGCCCGAGCCGCCAGGAACACATCACTTCGTCTCCTGGAACAAAAGAGGGGCTTCTGCCCACACCACCCGAGAGGACGCTGGAGGCGACTGGATCCTTAGACCAGGGAGTCGTGACCTTTCCCGGATTCACACCGGAAGGCGGAGATTCGGATTCAATGGGGAGTCGAGTTCTGCCAGGCTGGACGGTCCCGCGGAAGGGGGGATCTCGATACATTTACCCTTTGCCTCCCCCAAGCTGTTGCAAGCCCGGGGCCCCACAAGGCAAATGACACGAGTGACTCTTTGCTGTTGCCCGTTTGTTTCTAGCAGCCCACGGGGACTGCAGCTGCCCGCTGCCTGCTCCGCCGCTGCTGTGGGGGAGGGGAAGGGTCAGGGCGGGCAATGAGGGAGCCTGCCCCCCTTTGCAGGGCTCCTCACCCCTCGGGCACAGTCACCCCAGGCCCTGGGGTTCCTCCTGCTCTGCAGGGTGCGGGGGCGTCTCCAGCTGATTTCACGGTGACTGTCCGGGTCCGGGGGAGGCGTCTGACCTGCAGCGTCCTCAGCAAGTTGCGCCGGGCAAGCTCGGGCGGTGGCAGGGGATGGCAGGTACCAGGGGGCAGACCAAGGTCTCGGCCTCAGCCAGCACTTTCTCCTCGCTTCCCGCAGCGCGGATTTCCTTGCGGCGCAAAGTTCGGCGCAGCCTGTCAGCTGTTTGTCCCCGGGCCTGAGCGGAGGGGAGCGGGCCGGGGGCCCAACATCCCCAGGGGAGCTGTTCGCTCGGGGCTGCTGTTCTCTCTCACGCACACTCCGGGATTTCCGTCCCCTTTGTGCTAAAAGTTACAGGCGCGCTCAAGCTCCTTGCTGAATCGGGGCCACAGAAGGAGCCCTCTGTCGGGGCGGGGGTTAGAAAAGAGCGTCGGGGCAGCAGGTTAACTCGGGACTCACCTCAGTAAACTCACTGCCAGGTCCTACAGGCGCTACCATCCCTGGCCTAGGAAATAATCCCATTTGCAAAGGTGCCACTGACCTCAGCTGGGAGCAGGCGCAAGCTCACCAGGTCTGTAGTTCTGGCCTCAACCCCCCGCAGAAATACAGACGGGCCTTTGGAAGCGAATTCCTGCTGGGGAGCTAATTTCTATGGCACCGAAAGGGACCTGCAGGTGCGTACACAAACACGCGCATACCCGTGTGCTCCGACTGCTACAGCAAGGTGGACAATTCGGACCCGCGCTGGAGTCCGGGTGGTCTGGAGCCTGGGCGTCGGCAATTTCAGTGCTGGCTTTGGCACAGCCGTGTGTGACCTTAGTAAGTCAAGTTAGTGCGCCGTGCCTCAGTTTCCCAACCTGTGAAAGGGCGGTGTCAGCGTTGCAAGGGCTAACTTGTTGGCACAGAAGCGACGCGTTGTGTGTCACTACAGCAAACGGCTTTCATCGGAGGGAGGTTTTTTTTCATGTGTGAGGACAGGGCTGCCTGTTTCATTTCTTTCTGGCTATCTGGGTTCCCCCCCCCCCCCCCCCCCACTGCAGGCTGAAGTAAGAAACAACTATTAAGTAGCTAGAGAGCAACCGCGAATATTCCCTACTGGGCTCCGATGCTTTCAAGGCTGAAGTAGAAATAACAAAACCCCCTTTATTTTATTTTCTTCTGGATTTATCGGAGCCTGTCTAGCGAGGCCAGTCTCGTCCTGAAGCGCAAAGAGATTTGCTGCTCCATGTGGAGTCATTGGCCCGGCTCTGAGAAAGTGAGGGCTGCAGAGAGTTAACTGCAAAAGGAGCAGCCCTCTCTCTCATCTTATGGTCCGTCTGGGTTTTGATGTCCAGCCCTAATTAGAACTGAAGAGGATATTTCCTCTCCCCGCGCTTCTCTGGGCAAAGAGGCACCAACAGATTTTCAATAATGATGAAAACATCTGGACAGATCTTTAACTTATGCATGGAGCTGCTTCCGCGGAGCCTGCCTCTCACCTCTTCGGTCAGCTGTCACTGCCCCCTCCACCCCGGGCTGAGTCGCTAGGGAGGGGTTGGTATCTGGCCTGGGCATTAACAGCCACATAATGGCTCTTCCTACGGAGGGGAAATGTTCGAAAAATGTTGCATTGTTGCTAATTTAAACACTGGATGCACTGGATTAGAGGACAGACGTCAAAACACACGAAACTCGTCTGTGCTGGTGCTTCTGCAATTCATACAACGCAACGCAATGTAATGCAATACAAATAATATAATAAATAAAAAACAACAAATAGTCTGGTAGCACTGTATAGACTAACACAACATGTCTGGTGCACAACAGAGGTGAGGGATTTGACCAAAAACCTCTGTGTACTGTAGACAAAGTTGAATCCTGTGACACCTTAAAAACGAACAAGATTTATCTGGGCATAAACTTTTGTGGGCAAAGATCCACTTGGTCAGATGCAACCTTGTTTTTGCAAATACAGACTGACAGGGACTCCTATACTTGTGTAGACAAAACCTGTCAGGCTGGAGGGGAAACAAGTTCTAACCTATTGCCCACCCACTCTCCTTGCTCTTGTCCTGTTGTTTGTTCTCCTCTGTACTGATACAAGCAGAAATTAGGGGGAATATACTAGTAAAAGTTAGTTTCTATAATAGGTCTAGGCTTTTTATTTTACATAGTGAAAGGAAGAGGCAGTGGACATTTTCAGTGCTAGTAGAGCCAGCATCAGAGAATTTTCATGTTGTCCCCTATGTATCTATATAAAAGCGAAGATACCTTGGTAAGAGTGTGACTTCTGTTTTGGCATACCCTGACATTCGACATATAGAACTATTAAAGTGGAAAACATGCAAATACTGGCAGTGATTCAGCGGATACTGGGGTAGGAACCAAATTTTAAGCATTCCAGTATAGACATGTTGATTAGTAAAGGGAGGCATATACTTCAGTACATTGCTGAATTGGGTCCAGAACAAGCATCCTAGAATCTGGCTGAAGGCTCATGGCTGATCTGTGATTTTTTTTTTATTAAAACTGAATGATTTTTACAAAATGAAAAAAAAAATTAAAAGCAACATTTGGAAAAATGAAAAATTACTTATGCGGAAGGACACAAGTGTTCTTTATCCCAGTGTTTCTCAACCTTTTTTTTCAATAAAGTACTCCTTTTTTTAAAAAAATGTAACTGCCTCCAGTACCTACAGTTTTCAGATACACACAATTTTTTTCTACCATTGCAACACATTTGTTTAAAGAACTTAATCGTAGCTAGGCAGGCAATGACATTTTTGGGTGTAAAAAGTACAAAAATAATAAAGCACTATAAAATTTAAAACAAAAATTCAGTTTTCTTCAAATTTCAGTTGTGTTGGCATACCCCCCAGACTTCTCTCAAGTACCACTAAGGGTACTCATACCAAGGGGCAGATGACCGTTTTGCGGGGCCCCAGGCAGCATAATTCCGCGGGGCCCCCCCTTTGCCACGGCACATGCGCAGTGACGCCATGAGCATGCGTGGTGCCGCCATCACGCATGCGCGGGGCTTTTTGAAGCGCGGGGTCTGGGGCGGCTGCCCCATTCGCCCTGCCCTATATCCACCCCTGCTCATACCACTGGTTGAGAAACACTGCTTTATCCCATTAAGGATCCAATCAGTTGAAAACATTGTCAGAGCAGCCCAAGATGCATTGAGATATGTGTCAGAATTTTCAATATTTGAAAAGGAAATCAAGAAAATCTTATTATGTTTAAATTGTGATTTTTCCCAGTAAGATATAAATAAAGCAAATGGCAACCCCCCCAAATGCTTCTAGAGAAAAAAAATGTGCTTAACCACATTTCTAAACTTTCAGTCTTTCTGGTTTTGACATATAATATCTACAATGGAAACCAATGACTTATATTCAAACACCCATGGCATCTTGCATTAATGCCAAAGTCCAGCACACAACACCATAACAACAGTATTCACAAAATAAGCACCCAATCCTGCAGTCTTTACTCAGGCAAAACTCACCACTGAAATTGAGGGGAGTTTAGCCTCTGGAATGGAGGCTCAGATCCTATGAAAATGAGACACACAGTTATAACATTACATTCAAGATGGGCATGGTGTAAAAGTCACTGCTAGATCTCTATCTATCTGTGCAATTTCTGGAACAGTTTTCAAACTGTACTGGAGTTCTAACAAAGCAATATCTTACCCATCTGCATGGAGCAGGAGCTCTCTCTCTCGCTCTCTCTCATTCTTGTTCCAACTGCATTTATTTTGAAAGAATTGTTAGCATTTGCTGAATCAAAATTCTAGTGGGATAGAATGTCTTGAAATACAGATTTACATCTTCCACTCTGATGTGAGCAACTGATGTTGGCTCTGTGTATATTTGAATGAAAAGTCCCAGCATATCAGGAATAAATCTGCATTCTATACTCAACATCTGAAATGACTGGTGATTGGAGCCAATCTAGAATATAAGAACAGCCCATCTAGCTCAGTAGCCTGTCTGCCAACAATGGCCAATACCAGGTGCCTCAGAGGGAATGAAAAGAACAGGTAATCATCGAATGATCCATCCCATGTTGCCCATTCCCAGCTTCTGACAAACACAGCCCAGGGACACCATTCCTGCCCATCCTGGCTAATAGCCATCCCTGAACCCATCCTCCATGAATATATCTAGCTCTTTTTGAGCCGTGTTCTAATCTTGGACTTCACAACATCCTGTGGCAAGGAGTTCCACAGTTTGAGTCTGTGTTATGTGAAGAAATACTTCCTTTTGTTTGTTTTAAACCTACCACCTATTAATTTCATTGGATGACCCCTAGTTCTTGTGTTATGGGAAAGAATAAATAACTCTTCTTTATTCACTTTTTCCACGTCAATCATGATTTTATAGACCTCTGTTATATCCCCCCTTAATCTCTTTTCCAAGCTGAAAAATCCCCGTCTTATTAATCATTCCTTATATGGCAGCTGTTCCATACCCTTAATCATTTTTGTTGCCCTTTTTCTGAACTTTTTCCAATTCCAAGATATCTTTTTTGAGATGAGGAGACCACATCTGCATGCAGTATTTAAGATGTGGGCGTGCCATTTATCTAGTGTCAATAAGATATTTTCTGTCTTATTCTCTATTCCCTTTTTAATGATTCTTCATATTCTGTTTGCTTTTTTGACTGTCACTGCACATTGAGTGGATTTTTCAGCTAATTTAGTCCCCATCATATTATCCATATGTTTGGGATTGTATTTTCTAATGTGCATTACTTTGTATTTATCAGCATTAACATTCATCTGCCATTTTGTTGCCCAATCACTTTAGTTTGGTGAGATCTTTTTGAAATTCTAAGTGAACAATTTTGAAATTCTAAGTGAACAATCCACTTAGTTTGGTGAGATCTTTTTGAAATTCTTCACAGTCTGATTTGTTCTTAACTAACCTGAGAAATTTAATACCATCAGTAAATTTTGCCACCTCAGTGTTTACCCCTTTCTCCAGATCATTTATGAATATTTTGAATAGGTTTGATCCCAGTACAGACTCCTGGGAGACACCTCTAGTTACCTCTCTCCATTCTGAAAACTGACAGTTTATTCTTACCCTTCGCTTCCTATCGTTAACCAGTTATCAGTCAACAAGAGGAACTTCCCTCTTATCCCATGATATCTTAATCTAATTGATTACTATAATAAAATAATGATAAAAAGAATATTCAGGTTGCAGACTCAAGAAGTTAAAAGTTAGGAAGTGCTAGAATTAAGGTTGCCCTGGAAACCTTAATTTATCCCTCTCGCACATCTGCATTGTGATAGCTTTGAATTACATGGTCATATGCTGAATGTTGCCTTTAGTGATTTATAATACTTAGACACAAGGGAAGTTTGAGATTCTCTCTGAATTTCCTTTGCCCTTGTTGGCTCAAGTCAGATACTTCATATGATCAGATCTCAGTTGGTGGTTTGCTGTACAAACAGTCATTTTGGGTGCCCCGATGTAGCTGATGGTGCAGGACCCAGGCACTGTATTGCTTGCTACATGTATGCTTATAATTCAAATGTAAGTGACATGCTAAATCCCTGAAGAGCTGAGATCTTCACTCAGCTGCCTCTTTGAACATTCTGCCTCTCCACAATTTGAATAAATACTGGAAGGGCCAGGGATTAAAGCCAGAAGCAATCAAAACCATGTTTGTTGTAGGTGTAAATGACACACTGGCCCCTGGTGTGGAAACTGGACTGGGCAGTGAAAACAGATAAGGAGATCCATGGTGTAACAGCAATGAAAGCATTCCATACAACTGAGTCAAAAGCCAGATCATTTATTTCTACTATTTGACGTGAAATTTGAATACTTTATTTTGCCTGACATAATGATTTTATAATTCAGGTAACAACTGGATCTGTCTGACGGAGTGAGAGAGTTTTCAAGCCCATGCTCAGTTCTTATTTTTCCTTGCTAAGTCTAATTTCCCACTTCATAATAATTAAGATTCTCCATATCTTCTTGGAGTGAAGAGACCTTTTATAGAATTCCTTCTGCCTACTACACTGCCACAGAATAGCAGGCTGATCATATCTGCTTGTTTCAGTGTTAACTCTGTAAATACCTGCATGTAGGGCCATTCAAGGGCTAGTAGTCCATTAGGAACTTGATTGAGGCCACTACCTCATTTCATCTAGTCTATCAAAAACTTGTCAGATGGGACCAACTTTGGCTACTTACCAACCTGGTCTGGATTTGAACTGGATTACAATCTAGATGTTAATGTTTCCCTGTCCCTTCATTGATATATTCCCCCATCTCCTCTGTGCTCTAATTTTTGTGCTTAGTTTTTGAAACAAGCATAACAAAGATTTCTGCAAAGTGAGCCTGTATTGTAAGCATGAGGCTCTGCCCAAGGAGCACAGCATAATATATTTTATATAATTTTTGCCTGTGTGAAAATTTAGGGTTGACAACTTCCCTCATGCAATTGTAGAGCTCAAGCTCTATCCTATCAGGTGGCAGCTGGTTGGTAGGGTATTTATACCATTGCTGACTGGAAAGGATATGAATCTGTCATCCTCCATGTTATTGCGACACCATGCACTTAGGTTGATGATGCCAGTAGCTATTTTTGATCTTTTTTGGCAGTAGCTTAACATGCAGTTCTCAGCTGCTGAACAAATCTCGTTCACTGAGAAAGACTGATGCCAAGATAAAGGGCTGCCCGATTCTTCCTCTTCTCCCACCACAACACACTCTCTGAAGTTTGACGTGGTCAGTAGGTTGTAGACCAATTGTGGCCAAAGCATCTCCTGCAGATCCAGTGTACTCTGTAGAGTTGCAGAGTGCAACCCACAGCTTCTTACCTTCTATAATGCAGAGGTGCAGCTTGTGCAATTTTCTGTTTTGATCTTCACATCCATATTGAAGCAAAGGGTTGGAGAATGATTGGGAATTATTCTGTTTTAAACAAATTAAATGCAACTCTCTGTCTTCTGTCACCACAGAAGCCCCCATGTGGGCAAGGTTTGGCTGATATCTCTACTCCATCTGTCCATTGCTCTGTGCTGTATTTTACCCCTGAAAGAGGTTAATCTGATACCAAAACAAAGCTGCCCAGGAAAATAGTCCCTGAAATGGATGCTTGAGTTTCAGTGTCACATGGGAATCCACTGGGAAATGGAAGGCTGTTTTGGGTCAGGATTTCAAAGGTCACTGAAATGCTCCTCTGGTTTTTGGGGAGGAGTCTCAGTGCTGTGACTTAAAACCTCCAACAAAAATTTAAAGACATTTTTGGGCAATAGCTGCCTTATTTTCTTCTTTAAAACTGATTGTGATTCTCAGGAAGGTAAAGACCTAAAATCCCAGGCTGATTCAGCATGGTGTTTGCATAGGTTTCCCCCACCTCAACACTTGGAAATGCTGTGTGGGCTTGCTAAATGCCTCTACTAGCTGTCTGTTTTTTAATGGCTCAGACATAGCTAGGTAGCTAGATATAGTTGCTCATCACTATGGCATTTGAGTGCTAGGCTAACTACTGATTTTACTTTGGAGGCTCAGCAGCCTCAGCCTGGCTTCTTTCCATCTGACTTGGCTGTTTCTAACATCTGCCAGAGAACAAATGTTATTTGTGTGACAACAGTGATGTGCATGTGGCCTGAGCCTATTGGAGGCTTACCAATTCAAGCCTGGCAGGAAGAAAAGCTAATTACATTGGATTGCTCCTCTCAAGCTAACCAAGGTACCAGAGCTATCCAACTGACCCCTCCCACCAAAATTCATCCTCTTCTCTTTGCCCGTTGTCTGTATCTGGCTGCATTTCATAATCCAATCAGTACATGAATTCAGATCCACCTTCATGTTTCCACCTGATTAAGATGAACATCATGTTATCTGAATGGTCCTTTGCTTTATGCTTTAGGTTTTGCCTGAGTTAAATGTGATTTATATCAATAGCATTCCCCTATATGCTCTCTGGACTCTCTGTGTGCATCCTACATGCTACCATAGCTGAGATACCCGCTAGCTGATTTGCCATAGTTAAAACTTGAGTTCAAGAGATGCCTAAACTGATAACTCCTCTTGACGCCTTGCACCCACATGGAAGGCAGCAGTCTGCTGACCAAATGGTGTATCCCAATGTTTCTCAACCAGTGTTACAAGTACCCTTAGGGGTACTTGAGAGAAGTTTGCGGGATATGTCAACACAACTGAAATTTGGAGAAAACTGAATTTTTGTTTTAAGTCTTATAGCGCCTTATTATTTTTGTACTTTTTACACCCAAAAATTTAATTGCCCACCCAACTACAATTAAGTTGTTTAAACAAATGTGTTGCAATGGTAGAAAAAAATGTCTCTGAAAACTGTAGGTACTGCGGGTACTTACAATTTTTTTTTTAAAAAGGGGTACTTTATAAAAAAGGTTGAGAAACACTGGTATATTCTGTTAACACATAGTGGCTAACAGAAAAAGAAATGCTCCCTAACAGCTAAAATCTAGTGTTCCCATTGTGTCTCCTCTTCTGGATGCACAGAACAAGGCCTGCCCCTGCAAATCTGTGGATCTGTTGCAGAGAAAAGTTCCAGGATACTGTACCTATTGTGGTTGTTGAGGAATCTGTGATTCAATGTGATGGCA